>NW_024735516.1:1097500-1507500 GCF_018991925.1 Homarus americanus | reverse complement strand
AGTCCTTCACTTAAACTGTTTATTACATTATTGATGAATATCAGGTTGTGGAACTTTGCATCTGACAGGCGGCAGCGTTCGGGTCCAAACACCGCCACTGTTCACATTGTCGACCAATAATGGATAATTACCTAAACAACAACAAGGGTCAGGTCAAGGTAAGGATGAGAGAAGCGTCAAGTCTTTCGGTAATTGGCCAACTCTGTGTCCCGTGGCGTGGGTGAGGTTCCCCCCCATCGCCTTTGCTCTCCGCAAAGTTAATTTGATATGTATTAGTCATGGACTAGAATAATGAGTAGGCCTATATTTCCGTTTGCTTTGAAATCGATTATTTTTAAGATTCCTCAAAAAATTTGAAATCAATTCCAATGATTACGATTATAACATGTCTGATGCCGTCAATATAAAAAATATTCCTAAAATGTTTAATTTTATTCAGCGAATTCTATTTTCACTCATTAATCTACTATTTAGTAATTAAGGAATAAGTCGGTATTCATATGACAACTCAGGTGGATCACTTTCTTGACGGACATTGTGAAAAACTTTCTGTCCATCTGTAAGTTTTATTAATTTACTTTCGCCAGTCAGTTTAATTATCTTTTCTAGTTTTCCTTCATCCTCACTCTAAATAACTTCTCTCTGATCTATTAATTCTGTTTTCTCGGTAACTGAAGCCCAAAGTGAAGTTAGAATCCTCCAGAGATGAAAGACGCTTCCTAACATCTCTACTGTATCTTGAACTTGTTACCCTTTAGAAAAGGCTCAGTTGTTGTACAGTACATAACCGGAATCATTGAGTTAGAAGTTTATAACACGCACTACTCTGAGGTTCGCCTGAACGTTATTGCGGCCTGGAACATGATTACCTCCCGGGAGCGAGGGTCATGTTCTTTCTGAGCTCATATTGTGGGTAGTAGGCAACACTGGCCAAGAGCAGATGCATGAATACTCCCCACAATATGGCCGAGTATATTGTTCTAGTTTCATTACATGGCCGCGCCTTCCAGGATCTAACAACCTACTTGAACATCCACAAAAGCATAGCTCATCATCTACCGTAATAAGGCAACGTGAAGAGGAATTGAGGAGCTTTATATGTCAGTGTGCTACTTTAAATGTGGATAATGGCCCCATGGCGATAACTCATATATATATTTTTTTCTTTGGAAATTTTCGACCCACTGGTGGGGATGCATGAAGGACAAGTGATATGTAAGACCTTCCCCTAGTCCATCCGCACCTCCCTATCAAATAACGGCTCTCTATCTTCAAAAGTGTTGACCGATCTGCTGGTGGGTGTCCGGAGACCCGCCCCTCATGGCGAGACAGGCGGTAGTGTACAATCATTCCTTGAGCCATCCACACCCCCTGCTAAATTTCAGCTCTCTATCTCTAAAGCTATGAAAATGTTAATGGAAAGCACACACACACACACACACACACACACACACACACACACACACACACACACACACACACACACACACACACACACACACACACACACACACACACACACACACACACACACACACACACACACACACACACACACACACACACACACACACACACACACACACACACACACACACACACACACACACACTTACTGTAAATTCTCCCATCTCTCAACATACACAGAGTAAACAAAAGCAATGATATTCCAATCTACATGTTGATTTAGTCAACGGCTCTTCACCAGTCACTCTGAACAGCCAGCCAATTAAAAACTTTATAATTGTTTCAGTCCAATTAGGAGAGAGAGGGAGTCCCCATTTCTGTCACTATTTCATTGCTATTGTGAGGTAATTACAAAAATTAATAAAGACATTAAATGCCTGGGAATTTGAGTTCGCGACTTTGCATAGACACACACAGACAGACCGATAGACGAAGTGACATAGAAGCAAAGGTCATCAACCTCTATAAAACACATCGAATTATCTGTATTTCATTGTATTGTTAACACATTATAGGGCCAAGGTCAACCTGTCTGTCCGTCCGTCTTTGTTATTATGTCTATCGATCTTTTATCTATCTGAATGGCTGCCTGGCTCATTTTTGTCTACCTGGCTGCTATTAAAAGGTAGATCTATCCAGTTTGTTTCTCACTTTTCACTCTTCCTTTTTCCACCCATTAATGCCTTTACTTAGTACTCCTCACCTTATCTAGCATCTTCCCCTCGCCTCGCCATATAGGCCAGTAAAAATTAACAAGTTTACTAGAGTTTTGTACAGAAAGCAAATTTTGGCATAAGAATCCCATAAGGCATCAAAACAAGCTCGACAAGAATCAACTTTGGGGAATCCTGTAATTTACCGCAAAATCAAAATGGCCGCTAAATATGCCTGTAATTCAATCACTAATGCATCACATTTGATCATTTTTTATAAATTTTTGTTTTACATATTTGTTAAGCTACATTTATGTACCAGATTTATATTATTCCACATTCATATCTTTTGCTCTGCTCATCCCATACCTATCAGATACCACACATATGGGTATCCTGGTGATCTTTTAAATAAAACTGCTGAGAAATAAGAGTCACACGCATTGTGAAATGATCCTTCTTTAGGTCAAGGGATTTGATACAGAAAAGCATAAGCATCAATTACAATCGCAGCTCTCTTGTCACTGACACGTTCAACGATGACACTTGAGTCAATGGAAACTTTATGGCTTGCAGGGTGTGACTTGGATGATTTCTTCATGGTTCCGTCATTTTGGATCAAGGATGGTGACACTGCTGCAAATTCGTATATGAAAAGGTTTGGGTTGGATGGTGAGGTTTTATATGCAATTGAAAGAAATCTTTGGTATAATTCCGCAGAGGATATTTGTAGAAGTTCGCCATCAACTTTGATTTCATCATGACCATTTCGACATATTTTTCCATGGAGTTTTTCAAGTATTCTCCTCCCGATGTTAACGGCATCGTCCTAATTGACACGTTGATCAGCAACCAAATCAGTAGATATATATTGAAGTTCTTGTTTATCTTCAATGGTGAAGGGGCTGTGACACTGTAAGGATGCCTGAAGCGTCTTTAAGTCTCCACAGTCACGTTTAATGTTACCTGGACGTATTTCACGGTGTTGATTTGACCAAGTACCAGTTAATGACCGCAGAACCTCTGTATGTTAGGCGACCACATGAGCTGCCGGAGTCATTTTGTTTTTGCTGCTCTTCTGTTGTACCTCCAGACAGACTTCTAATTTATTTATCCATGTCAAAACAATTACAATATGTTAAAAATGAATTACATACTTTATAACCAATAACCCATCTATCTATAACAGAACATATTTCAAAATCCCGCTCCCATCCTTCCCCATTTTCACTTAGAGGGCAGAGATAGGAAAAAGTCTGCATCTTTCCTAATATTCATCAGATATTGTTCGCAGTAAGTTTATTTTGTAACTGAAGCTTCGGAACTGGAATTTAACTGTGATTTTCCCTTTTAATATTTTTTTTTATCTGATCTCCATCGAATGTCAGAATGATAATTAATTTTTTTCATGGTTTCCCAAGGTTGATTTGGGTTGAATTTCTTGAGAAGACACAAGACACTATATTAAAACTTATAGGGAAAATGTGCTTGTTATACAAAATATTAGTAAATGCACATTTTCTCTGTAAATTTTTACTGGCCCAAAATGATGTCCCTCTTACTGTTTTCCCTCTCACTGTTCACACTTTCTCATACACTACACACTCTTCACTTTCAGTATCGTTCATTTTCCCTCTTACCTTTCACTGTCCCTCTTACCTTACTATATATTCTCCATACTGGCCCTGTTACCCTATACTGGCCCTCTTACCTTATACTGGCCCTCTTACCCTATACTGGCCCTCTTACCTCTTATACTGGCCCTCTTACCTTATACTGGCCCTCCTTCTTTGCCTTTCACCCTTCACCTTACCTCCCCCCTAGTCACCCTCCATTATCTCCCCCTCTTACTTCACTCTCACTACAGCTCTTGATTACAATAAAAGATTAAAATTTTAACCCTGGGAGTAAATTGAGTTACATATATAACAATTAATTCTGTTATACATACAACTTAATTTGTACTATATATAAAATACAGTTTAAACTTAGAAACAATTTAATCCCTTTTAACATAATATCTCAAAGCTTTGATTCTCAAGTCAACAGTGAGAGTGGTGAGACGAACAGTAAAGTAGAGTAACGTAGCTGAACCTAAATTAGGTTGGTATTGTACGTGACGTAATGCGTGACTTAATGTAATGTATAGTTATGTAAAAAAGCATAACGAAAGGCGAGACGTGATATAGCGTGGGATAATGAACAATGTATTGCAGCGTGACGTAACTCAATAGAACGTAACGAAATGTGACGAAAGCAGCAAGACGTACTATAAGGTAGCGTAGGACAGAACGACACAGCGCAACATACTGTATATAAAAGTGCTTTGTGAAAAGCAGTTTAGTGTTGCATAATGCAACGTAACACTGTGCGACGTAACAACGGAATGCAACGTTACCAAACACAGCACACCTTTAAGCAATGTGACATAACATAAGACAGCGTTACATACCATTACGTAAAGCAGGGTAAAGATACGTAACATAACGTAAAGTAACGTCGCGTCGTGTGGTGTGGTGTGTAGTCAGCTCATAACTCGGGGAGCTGAGGACGGTCAGACAGTCAGCCAGTCATTTGTAAAGCAAAGATCCGGTCTGCACATCCCCAACCCGACATAAATCCTCTCCTGTCTGAGTCGAAGTCTGAAAGATTCCTACGTTAAAATGTTCTCCCTAACTGAAAATTCAAGAACTTATCTATATGACCCTCTTAGACACTGGTATAGAATAGGCCCCTGTGTATCATCAAGATTAGTTCATTAATCTTTTTTTGTCTTAACTTATAATGTGATAATCTATCTGCTGCAATTGTCTTTTATAACATTAATACAGCAAATTTTTCCTCTATCAAGAAAATAAGAACCTACAATTACAGTTGAGCTTCAATCTATGTTATTTCAGTGTCATTTTGATAGCCAGCTTTGTACCGTATCTTTAAATGACCTGACCAAATGCTTCTCACAGTCTCTGGTATCATAGATGTAATGGTTAGCCTGTCAGAGGAGCTGTCATTATCCCAGAGTGGAAGAAATGTTACCTATAATGAATCGTTGAATATAACCATTTCCTATGGCGTGGCTAAAAGGAAACAGCTTCATACAAAGAGAAAATCTAGTGTACTAATGTTTGAGCATCCGAGTTTCTACTCTTTCTTAATATCTCCTAAGTCTCACCTTCATCCTCTTTATTATGGTCTTCCCTCTTCTTCCTCCTCTTTATCATGGTCTTCACTCTTCCTTCTCCTTATCATGGTCTTCCTCTTCCTCCTCCTCCTCCTCCTCTACCGCACCCACAAATATCTTGGAATACTACACATCGCTGTCTGCACCTAGCATGCTATTTTTGTCTATGCTCAGATAAATTTCAACAGAATAAAATTTTACAAAACAAAGTCTTACCGGAAAAAAATTCCGCCTGGTGAAACACCATCAAAGAAAATGAGACCAAATAAAAACCCACAGGACTAAATATTTGCAGCAAAATTACAAATAAAATAAAACTGGACAAAACTACACCAAATAATATATCCCTTAAGAAAACTCTACTACATAATTTCCGATTATACAAACTCCCGCCCAGAGAAAAATACAGTGGATAAAATTTTACCAGAAGGAGGTTCTCTTAAACCTAAATACCCGTTTACTTAGCTTTAGGAAAACTAAATAGGAATGATGGCCCGTTATTGATAACATATAAATTTCAATATTTTTGGAAGCTTCGAACTGACCAGGGACGATAATGTAGATAATAATAAAACAGTTAAATGTAACTTATGTTGGTAAACAATGTCATGAATGAGATAGAGGAAAGATTTCCATATACTAATTAATTTTAAATAATTTGTAGCAATAAAAACATGTTCAGTAATACCCATTTGTTAAAAACGTCCGTTCTTTATTATAGCTTTTTCAGCAAAGTTTTATTCAAGGTACTTTTAAGTAGACAGTGAGCTTTCTAAAGATCAAATGGATTTAGAAAAGGAAGAGGAACTAGAGAAGCTATAATTGGTTTGAAAATTCCCCTTTCATTCGCTATTTTTAGATAAATTACAGAGACGGGTGGAAAGGCATCATTCAGTCATACAAGTTGTTATTTAACTCTTGGTGTTTGACCTTTAACCCGAGAGATTGCCCTGGTAAGACTTTCTGATTATACATCAAGATGTCAGAATTAAAGTGTCAGGAATTTTTAAGACTTATCATTAGTAAAATTTAAGTTAAAGTCAGTCAAAATAATGAGTTTCAAAGTGAAAGCCAATGATGACACTGTCAAAATCCTAGTTAAAGTCATTGATAAAGTCAAAATTTAATCAGTAAATCTGAAATAAATGTCGTCAAAAGTCTAGTTTTAATCAAAGTTAGATTCAAATTCAAAGTGAAGTCAATCACGATTAAGTCAAGATGATGATCGAATTTCAAGACAGGCAAAGTGAAAGTCAAAATCAAAATAAATATAAGAAGTATAATTCAAAGATCAAAGTAAAACAAACAGGTAATATCATCCTCTATAATCTGGGTTTTCTTTTTGCAGCGAGTCCTGTGTTGGTTATGAGTGAAATAAGCAAGCACAAGATAAGTATGGATACGGTTATCTTCCTCCCTTTTGGTCCAGACGTTTGTGAACCAATTATGTCTTCCCAATCCAGTGGGTAACGCTGCTGGTACTGGCTCTCACCGGCTACCTATCACACCTTATCTCCTCAAAGGAAATTCGAACCAAGGATCAATAGACTACCAGCCCAGTAAAATAACCATTCCACCATCGTACCCATAAGTTGAGTTTGACGTGAGAGAAAATAAGGTTTGGTATGAAATAAATATACATTGCTTGGTATAAAATAGCTGAGGATTTGACAGTGAGGGAACTCAGTAATAGTTTGGGGTAAAGTGAGGAATATTTGGCACAATTAAATGAATAAGGTTTAGGTGAAAGCACGTACAACTAGGAACAATGTACAGTACAGTGCCTGTGGTATAGGATTTAGCAAGAAAATGGGAGTGAGCGTGTCTGTGGCAAATTCTACAAGACTTGAAGCAAATTAAGCTTGGTTTAAATTAAAGTAAAATGAGTAATCAATCAATCAATGGATGGGCGACTGCAGTCATCCACTCTAAACGTTTTCTGACTGTTTTTACCAGTCTTCCAGGATTGTGTATCTAGCTGGAGACCCAGATTTTAATTTCATGCATCCCTCAACTTTGACCACTAATATTTCTGTTTTTATCCCCTGAATTTTCATGTGACCAAATTATCAAATTTTTTTTTCTGTAAATTTCAATTGTTTCTCTTGGTGTTTTCGGTAATATAAGTACTTCCTGTTTTTCATGTCTATGTAACTGCTTATTAACATCCACCTTTAACACCACATTTCAATGGCTTCCAGCTTCTTTCTGGTGTCTGCTGAAGCTCTCCACGCTTCTGACTCATACAACAATCCTGATAATACAAAGTATTTCATCAGTCGTTTTTCTCAAATTTAATGTCTTTTTATGTAAGGTCTTTTAGAATATTAAATGTTGTTTTTGCTTGACCTATTCTTGTTTCCCACATCTACCATCACACAAAATTGTCCACTTATTTAAGTTTCCTGTTGTCTACTATATATATTTTTTAGGTTACTCTTTATTATCATTTTTAAAGCATTCGTTACCTTTGACTTCACAGCACTAACTCTTAACCCGTATTCTTCATCTTTTTCAACTAATATATTAGAAAAAATTTTTAACGCTTCTTCACCTTTGTGATAAGAACAGTATCAACTTTTATATCTTCATTGTTACTTAGAACTTCTCTCATAGAATTCTGAACCAATCGGCTAACGCTGCAGCCTCTGTTGCCAGTAAAGATTTTGTTTAGAATTATAATATCTCCTTCATTAATGTCTCTTTTCTTTTTTCAAGACATTTATAAGTTTATTGTGTTTTACCTTATGATTTTTTTTTTCAAAATCAACAAAGAAGATTTACAAATTTCTTTGGACCTTTAAAGCTCCTTCACCCTAAATTCTCAAAGCAAATATAACTTCTCTGGTTACTTTCCTCACGTACTGTAGATGTATTTTGATCTTCGGATAACTCGCTGTTTATTCTAAGATGCATTCCACTTAAAATTATGTTTAATAAAACTATGCAGGCATAACTTATTAAGCTAATTGTTTTAATTGAGCGCTCTTGCATTTTAGGTAATAATACAGATATTAATTTCTTGAAATCAATGGGAAGGTCTTCGTTGAAGTGCATAGAGTTCATATTTTATTCGAAAAATAGATTTAATCTGTTACAAGTAGATCAACCCCACAAGCCTTATTATTTTTTATTTCTTCAAAGCTGTGAGAAAAATGGGAAAGATATGAAGGGTTTGGTGTAATACTAACGGAGAGTTTGGGGTAAATGATTTATATTTTAGACAAAGCAAGTACTGTAGGTTGTGAGGTCAAGTATGTTTGGTTAGGAGGTAAAATAAGTACGGTTCGGGTCAAACACAATATTCTGTGTAAAATCAGTAAAGTTTGGAATAAGAAAATCAGGATTTAGGGTCAAAACTAAATATGATTGGCTTAAAATCAATCAATCGTGGATATGGAATAAAATTAGCAAGTTATGGTGTAAAATAAAAATATTTTGGGTTAAATAACTAGACTGAGTTAAAACTAATACGGTTTAGAGATTCAAAGGCGGTTTGGGGTAAAACAAAAATAAATTTTAGCGTGAAAATGTTGGATTGAGCACACAGTGAAACGAGTATAATTTAGTGCAAAAGCAAGGTTGGCTGGGACACGATATACAAGGTTTACAAAATGTTTCGGCGAAAATAGAGCGTCGATTTAGCAAAAAAAAAAACGAGACAGTTTGACTCATTAAATAAAGACTGAAGTAAAATAAGGAGGATATGGTGCAAAATTATTAGTTCTGGGCACAAAGTAAGGTTTTACATTTGCGTCCACGGGCAGGTCACGCTATGATTAAAAACACACAATTTTTTTTTTCCATTTTGACATTTAGAGAGAAAACGTGTGATGTTCATTGGAGATTATCTCAATGCTATCCAATAAATTCCATTCATTCATTGTCATTCCTGCTACAGCTCCATCCTCTTATTTGTTTCTTTATTGAAGACCGAGAGTTTCCTGTACCACTCTGATCCCCTATCTATCTATCTATCTACTGAAAGTTTGCTAGCCTACTCAACTCAAATATCTCTCTCTCTCTCTCTCTCTCTCTCTCTCTCTCTCTCTCTCTCTCTCTCTCTCTCTCTCTCTCTCTCTCTCTCCATTATCACTAGGTCCTCCTCCTCCATAATCTAATATCGGCGTTTCTGTCTTCCCGGTACGACTCACATTCAGCAAGATTCTTAAGTAATTACACCATATTTTCTTTGCTAGTGCTTCACCTTCGTTCCCCACTTGTGCCTTTACGCTGGTATCCCTCCCTCCCTCCTACCTCTCTTTCTCATTCTTCCTCTTCCTCCTCTTTTGTGCCATTTTCTTCATTCTCTCCTCATTCTCTTTCTGCTTTTGATCACTTCTCATTATAATTTTCGTCCTCCTCTTTCACCCGTTCTTTATGATATTGCACTTTCTCTCATTTATTTCTCTCTCTTTCTCTCTCGTTCTCTTTCTGTCTTATTTATCATCTTTCTTATTGCCTAAATGTTCTTTTTATTTGATTTTATATCGATAATTTACTTTCTTTTTCATATTCTTTATATTTTTCTCTTTATTTGTCTTTTTTCGTGTGTTCTCTGCTCCGTTTTTTCTCTCTCTACAGTCTCATTATTTCCTCTTTCATTCTTCCAGCTATTTTTTTTTCCTTGTTCTTCCTATGACCTTAATTACATTTCCTTTTTACTTTTATGGCTTTTCTTTCATTTGTTATTATTCGTTTTCACTTCCCATATCTGTCCTGTTTTCATCTTATTCTGTTTCTCTTCTGTTTTCTTTTGTCTTCATCCCTCTTCTTTGTTTCCCCCCTTCTCTTCTTTCCCTCATTTTCTAGTTCCCTCTAGTACCTCTTCTCCACCATCATCACTCTTTTCTTTCTTCTTCCTTTTCTTTTTTTTTATTTGTCGGTTATATTTTGTGTCACTTTTTTTTAACTTTCTCAATGATCTTAACACGAGGTCTTTAAGGAGATCTCTCTCTCTCTCTCTCTCTCTCTCTCTCTCTCTCTCTACTACCTTCAGAGATGCATTACCACTAAAATATGAATCCTTTCCACCTACAATCCTCAGAATATGGATAACTTTCTCACCTCCAACCCTTAAAACAAGGATTATATTTCCCCTTACCAACTCTCAAAATCTGAATATTTTCTCATGCTCTAGCTTGCAAAATCTGAATTATTATCTCTCCACAATATTCTGAAATCTGGATGAGTTTTTCTTCAATAACCCTTAAAATTTGTATCGTTTCCTCTTTGTCAGCCACCATAATCTGAAAAAAATTATCCAAATGAAAATATCCAAAATCTAGATAGTTTTACATTGCAAACCTCTAAGACTTGGATACCCCCACACTTGCCTTAGAAATCTTGATATTTCTCTATATCAGATCCAAAATTTAGATATTCCCCCCTCTAATGCCCTCAAAATCTGGATAATTATACCATTTACGAAGCTTCACACTCTGGATATCTCCCTACAGTATCTATCAAATAAGTCTAATTTTCCTCGTGTTTTAATCATGACGATGTCCTGTCTCCAAAGCAGTAAACATCGGCGCCTCAACCCTCACTTATCATTACCAGTTATCTCCAAAAACACTAAGTTTCCTTCCGCTTACCAATAAAGGCTGACTTTTCTCTTAAATCCCCCAAAACTACTTAATAACCACCAAAAGTTTTATTTTCATTAATCTTAAAATCTAGTGTTGCATTATTCCAATTAATTCGCAACAATGCAACTTTGGGTTATATAGTAGCCATTTAATAGAACGTCGGTAATAACGTAATAAATCACAAAGACAAGTGGAGGAAGTTTTCATATCGGTGTTAATGCGGACATATTTTAGAGGGTCATGGTGATAGTTATATGGTTAAAATTCCTCGTCATATGTTTCTGTCTTCCCTGGAATCAATAGGTAAAAAAAAATCACCTTCCAATGTATTCTTATTTGTATTCGTTTATCGATAACACAGTATATAATGTATGATTAATATTCCAGCAACACGGGTTTAAGAACACGTAGGACTGATTAAATGAAATATTACACAAAAATGGCGGCCATAACATCGTCGAAATATCAGTGAGACTTTAGTAACTAAATACGTCGTCTTAAACTTAATTAGAAGGAAGAAATAAACATTGAAATAATCGAAAACTTTACTACGACTATTTCAGTGTCATAATCACCAGAATATATAACTCGTGTAATTTATTGTAGAATTTTCGTTAGGATCCCGGTATGAGATATAATGATACTCAAAACAAAATAATACTCCTGGCTGGATATTTGACGTCATTAACGGAATTTTCTTCTATCACGCATGGCCAGTTGCATCGTAGCCTGGCATTACCTGAAATTGCTTTTGCAACTTTATGCTTATTGCACCAATATGCAAGGCTGTGTGGGTATACATAGTCGGGCTGTGTCGTGATCTACTGTTACCAGAGAACTCATGTTGACAATGTGGGTTCTACTTCTTTGTTTTGTATGTACAGCATATTTTGTGACATGCTTAACCTGTTACTTGATTATTTTATGTTTTAAGGAGAATCCCATGTAAGGCGTCGTTTACTATCATAACTTAGCAAAATTATACCCAAGGTACGTTAGGTGAGGTTAGGGAAGGTTACAGTGGATTTGGTTAAGTTTTGTATGAAACTTTTCCTCTTTATGTATTCTTGTGACCTACAGGAGTCTATTGCTAGTTAGAAGTTTCCAAAAAGGATGAATACATAAGAGTTATCGCTAATTGGCAATTATCCCTTATTTTGCGCAACACACACACATCTTATCTATCTATCTATCTATCTATCTATAAATATATATATATATATATATATATATATATATATATATATATATATATATATATATATATATATATATATATATATATATATATAAACCACGTTTGTCGGTAATATGACAAAGTGAACAGTTACTTCTCCAGGTGTAGTGGCTAAGTGTTATACAGTATGTGCTTTTCTTTCGGCTGATTCTTTGTTGTAAACTTTAATAACTCTCATCAGTATTACAGTTTTTATTATTAATGTTTTAATGTTATCTGGATTTTGTGCTCTAAATGGACTAGTGGCGTCGATATGAACTGAATTGCTAGACTGGAATAATTTTATGAATAATACGACATTTTGCATAAAAGAATAAACATCTAAAATTTCCGATTAAGTGAAGTCCGGTTCTCATGGGGTTTACTGAAGTGATGTATTATAATTCAAGTAGATAAGCACAATACTCGTATACAGTCCCTGATGCATGACTGTAATTTTCTCTTTAAACATCTAATCTAAACTTGATGGAAAGGTACAAAAAAAATCGGCAAGAGTATTTAATATACACATGGTTTATGGTGTGAGACTGATCTATGAAACTATTCTTCACGGTTCTGTGGATGTAAGTGTTTATGTGGCCTAAGGTGAAGCTAAAACCTTTTAATGTTCTTTGTGAAGTCAGTTTATTTTACATAATGTACTGGATATCTTTTTCAAGATCATGTGACTTCGTATCCAGGAAGACTAAATTAATAAAAGTCAGTGATTAAACCTGTGTATATTTTCTTCCTTTTAGCTGAAGTGGTAAAACTGTTGTTGCTTTTTTTTAATACTGACATCGAGGTAAAGAAACATGTTTTAGTTTTCAGTATTGCAGTTGAATTTAATGCTTGATAGTTGCTTTAAGATACACAAGGAAACGGTCAATTTTGACACCATAAGTATCCGAAATAATGAGTTTAAGCTCATGATGACGTGTGGGTGAGTTCGCTAAAGTACAATAGGTTGGAATGGACTTTCATTGTCATCCATGTTCTTCTGAAGTTTTTTTCAAATAAAACAAAGTATCATTGTAAAGTATTTCTAATAGATTTCAACTGGCTTAACTATACCAGTGTTGTTATCATCGGATCTAGAGTAGCTGCTTAAGAAAACTGCTTAAAAGTTCCCAGAATATATTTAGGCTTACTTCAATGCCAAAGTCTGGTAGCAAATGGAAGGCGGCACTATGGGAAGTTCATCTTGAGCTACCCTTATATTTTTTTTGTTCTTTAGATATGTGGATGATAGCCTCTTAATTTATAAATCTGACAACCAAATTTTCTTAGCCTAATTTTCAACGTGATACTGAAAATCAAAACACTTACATTCTGGATGTACAAAAAAATAAAATAAAAAAATAAAAATTGCTTCACTAAACACAAAGAGACCTATTCCTAGATACAAAGCCATGGTAAAAGACATTCATTAGAATAGGCCAAGCAAGATATCCAAAACTACTTCTTATCTGTTAAAAAAGAAAACCTTTTAAAGGACATTTTAAGGAATATTGGTTTCCCATTGTACTCAATAGATTCACCCAACTCGATATTTGGCAAGACATCAGCTGATTATGTGAAATAAATCAAGTGAATTAAACGGGAAGAACTTAGCCCGTCATGGCTGGAAGGATCACTACAGTGGGAGTACAGTACTTCCTCTATAGCTGCTAATAGCGAAAGCATATGTTGATCTGCCCCTTACTGGCACGTTAAAGTCTTAAAGAGTTACGTTTAACATTTATATTTACGATGTGAAGCAATACACATATATTTTCACCTTAGTAAGAGTTAGTCAAGGCAAAAAATACTTAGTTTACGCATTACGTGTCTGATAATTAAAACTTCTGATTGACACTCGTTAGATTAAGTCAAGATGCCAGATTTCACTTCAAGTAATGATCAGTTGCCTTT
Source organism: Homarus americanus (assembly GCF_018991925.1). Classification (NCBI taxonomy): domain Eukaryota; kingdom Metazoa; phylum Arthropoda; class Malacostraca; order Decapoda; family Nephropidae; genus Homarus; species Homarus americanus. The sequence continues at coordinate 1,493,478 of NW_024735516.1, read as the reverse complement.
GGACAAGGTTCAATCTTAAATGAAGCCCTATAACAATCTTCAACACAGGAAACAATCATTATTCTTCAGTAGTAAAAAATAATTAGTCCAGTCGGTGTGTATCTTGACGATCCATCAGCTGGTCAAATAACTAAGGAAAACTAATGGAATAAATGACAAATCCAGGACTAAACTTTGACAGTTATTCTATTGGGTTTCCTTAGTTCTCTGACTAGCTGTTGGTTTATCAAGACTGACATAGAGTAGAGTAATTGCTGATTTCTGTGAAGCCTGTTCTGGTTGAGGCGAACAACCAGAACAACATGGGACGATACGGAACATTTAAAAGTGTGGAAATTCAATATACTTTGAAAATTGTCAACGAAATATTTAAACCTGGGGAGTGAAGTGTGATACACCATGGAAATTACCACTTACTAAAAAGCGACGGAACCCCATTGAACCTCCAATTCAACTGATTTAATTTATACAATTTCTATCACAACCACCACAAACACAGCTTTAGTTAAGTTTGTGTGTTAGTAGCATACCAGAGTAGTTAACATTTATCGAGTGTTTTATATCTATCTATATACAGTAACCCCTCAATAAAACGCAGTGTTATTATGTGAGTTAACACTGTGTTCAAGCGAAACCTTGTCCGATCTAACTGAAGAACACTTGGAATAAATGTACTGTACATTATGCTCCTGGGATCTGATTCTCAAGGGTTCGTTGTTGAATTGACCTAACAAGGAAAATATAAGAATATACAGTACCTAACAGGTTGACGTAGGATGCTTATTTGTTGGACGAATCACTCTTTGATAGTCAGTTTCTTCACTCATTTTCTGAGTGTACCTAACTTCATAAAAAACTTGGTTGACATTGAAGATTTGCCAAATATAGTTATAGGTTCGGTTTGTGGTTGTTTGCATCATGTTTGGCTGTCTGTTTGTTCTTATTTTAGTGTCTACAATTATCAAATGTTTTCACAAATATTTCACAGCTGGTCAGCCTAGATCTAAAGAGGTTACTACTTTCTATCGAGTAACATTTGACAAAGATCATTGCCATAGATTAATCTGACTGCACCTCGCACTACGAAACATTTACAATTAATAACCGATAACCATGAAAATGTTACACATTAATAGGACCATCTCTTTTCCAGTGCGCACCTTGGTGCAGACCATCTAACTTTAGTGACCACTTAACGTTAGGTCAAGGGTCACTGGGAGTAAATACCCTCTAGCAACCACACACATTTTGTTTGGGTAAAAATAGCAAACATGCTTTAGTAATTTTAAAATAATTCCCCAATTTTCACAATCAGTTAAATTTGATAAAGCGATGAATCAAAGTTTCCAACGGTATGCTAAAAAGTTCCGTAGACCAAAAGATTTCAAAGTTATCGAAGGCCGAGAAAGGCAATTCTCCCATTCCTAATTGAGAGAAAAGGCAAAATAGGTTCACTGCCGTAAGTTACCCCACCCAGTTTGACAGTGGCGGTATAAAAATACCATAATAATTTATTATATTTCAAATGATTCCCCAAGGCGAGGAATCAATGTTTCTACTAGTATGTACAAAATTCAAAAGACTGGCGCGACGACAAAGATCCGATTAAGACAGTAAATGGGTAATACGCTTTAAAAAATCTCAGAATCACTGACTCTTGACAATGTCACCACTTATTTCTTGTGTGTGTGGGGGGGTGTAGGATAAACAATTAGAAAATACATTTGTTGATAATTTGAGAAATATCGAAACTGTTATAAACTGCCGACGTCTCATGGCTATACACTTTCTATTTTTAGGTCACTCCACAATTTTGGTCTGCTCTTGTTGAAACTTGACGGTGGATTGGCCGAGGGAAACGGTACAAAACTTGCTTGATCAACATAGGCCAAACATCTAGGTCATAAGTCGTCAATGAAGGTCAATTCATATCCGAATATATCTCTATCTATTAACTGATGTCATAATTATTTTTCAGGTAAAATATACCAACCTTTCCTTGATATCCTTATATATCTTCACAGCTAATTGACCTCTTTACCCCAACACCGCACAAAGTTTAAGAACACAAGTCATCGAAGGTTATTGTATTCTGGTAAGCTTTCATAATTATCAATTAATAATAGCAAGACTTCACACCTGAATAATATCACATTACCCGAGGAATCGTCTAACTCGCAGCCCTCTTACTCCATCGACAACTTTAAGTGAAGGTTAGCAAAATATATCGTACTCTAGTGCCCACAATTATGACCCATTCTAAGAAACAAAAACAATGAAGGAACCTTAAACAATAGGTCAGCTATGAACCTTCCTGGTCAATGTTGGATAAAGGTCGAAGGTCACAAGAAATCACATGAGAACGAGCCTGGTAGTTACCGACCATTAGTGAATTTTAGTCAAAGAAAATAAAAAAATTTCAAATATCATAAAAAAAATCATCACACTCTAATTTTCACATCACGATACAATCATTACAACAGCCTCAAAATAACCACCGTTCTCCATAGACCAACTTCCTCTAACGACCACCTTGCTACAGATGCGTAATTGCTCATGGGAACACAGGACTATAATATGATAACGACCTAACTCTAATGGCCACTATACCACGGCAGCCACTTTACCCTATATTGACCGATTTCTTCCAGCTACCACCATACTCCACACCACTATCTACACATCAGCCACCACAGAATAACAGTATGTAAATGTCATCAACCATTATTACGCTTAAATTACCATTGTATATCATGTTTATTTCATTGTATATATTGCATCGTAATTGGCATCTCATTCTATCATATTGCATCGTATTCGCTAAGTCGATTTTTATTTTTATTTTAACCAGTTTTTTTTTTTATATATATTTCGTCTCCATTGCATCTCAATTTTATCTGATGTCGACGTTTCATGGGGTATTTAACACGTGGAAGCATTTCATCATGACGAGACAAAACACGTGTTGATGGTCAAATTAATGTCACCTAATTATCACTACCTTAATCCAGTTACCACCTTACTCCAGCGACCACCTAACTCCAGCGACCACCTAACTCCAGCGACCACCTTACTCCAGCGACCACCTAATTCCAGTCACCTCAGATTTCAAGTATCACTAAGTTATATTTTCATTATGTGACCGACTCAGGCCATCAGCGAAGTTCACACACCACTAGGAAGTTCACACCACACTAGGAAGTTCACACACCACTAGGAAGTTCACCACCACTAGGAAGTTCACACACCACTTCACACCACTAGGAAGTTCACGCCACACTAGGAAGTTCACACACCACTAGGAAGTTCACCACTGGAAGTTCACACACTGGGAGTTTCAGGAAGTTCACACACCACACACACCACTAGGAAGTTCACGCACCACTAGGAATTCACACACCTAGGAAGCTCCACACACCACTAGGGAAGCTCACACCACTAGGAAGTTCACACACCACTAGGAAGTTCACACACACTAGGGAAGTTCACACACCACTAGGAAGCACCACTCACACACCACTAGAAGTTCACATTGACGCCACACTAGGAAGTTCACACACCACTTCACACACCACTAGGGAAGTTCACACACCACTAGGAAGCCTACACACCACTAGGAAGTTCACGCCCACTAGGAAGTTCACGCACCACACAGAAGGAAGTTCACACACCCACTCACACACCACTAGGAAGGGAAGTTCACACACCACTAGGAAGCCTCTCACACACACCACTACTAGGGAAGCTCACACACCACAAGGAAGTTCACGCCACACTAGGAAGTTCACACACCACTAGGAAGTTCACGCCACACTAGGAAGTTCACGCACCACTAGGAAGTTCACACACCACAAGGAAGTTCACGCCACACTAGGAAGTTCACACACCACTAGGAAGTTCACGCCACACTAGGAAGTTCACGCCACACTAGGAAGTTCATACACCATTAGGAAGTTCACTCTACTCTACGAGACCCTCTCTACAGAAGTTATCTCACCCCCCAACCCTTGACCCTTGTGCCACTGAAATTTCGATAAACAATGTTCTTTTAGCGACAATACATGACTTAGCGAAACCGAAGACTTACCGAGTACAGTATATTGATTAGTTTTGTTTGTCTATTCCTACTTTAACATCCACATTTTCTTCCTATCTACGAAGATTTAGTTGCTGGTGGAACTGAGGGTTGAATAGATATTGCATCTTTTTTTTTTTTTTTACCAGTATCAGGCAAAGGTCAAGGTCAAAGGTTATCATAACTCTCACCTCATTTTAGTCGTGACAATTTTTAAGTTGACCATCTTAGGTGAATATCAAAGGAATGCCATTTGCTTTCTAATGGCTACAGTTTTGATTCAATCTTTACGAAAGTTTCACGACAAAAAATGAGACACCTTTCTTCAGTGACTAACTTCCTCATGTGATAACCTTATCATAGACAACCGCCTGTAGTTTCCCCAATTATTACTATAACCTGGTGGCAACTTCATCCCCTTTACTTAATTCAGTGACAAGCTTGTTTCAGTATTTACACTAACGAACATTTTAATACAGTGACCATTCTATTACAGTTACCCTCTTACACAGCGACCACCTTGCCCTAATTATTAACGTATCACAGCGATCGCCTTACCTAATTATCCCGGTTCGCCAGTCACTCCTGCACTATAAGACAACACCTTCCTGGAGTGACGCTTTACTCCAGTCACTGCTGAGATTTTATCTATTCTCGCTTCTAAAGACGTTTCATTACTTGGTAGAATGAAACTTTGCTAAGGATATTGAGGGATTAGTTTCGTGGTTTAGTCTTTTTGTACTTATATTTTTCTTTGTTTTCCCGAGCTGTAGTGTTCACAAATTGCATCAGATTCTTACCAAAATGTCACAGCTGGTCGACCAAGCCCAGATAAAGCCCCTTTGTTTTGTTTAGCATCAAACAAAGTTAATCTTCAAAGTTGATCATTGAGAGGTCACTACACTTTATGATTCTTCTATATACATTAACCAAGTATTAACTAAGAATTTTTAAGAGGTGAAAGGAATCGAAGTTCTCCAATAACCACATTACTCGTGATCACAATATTCCAGTAACCATCTATCAATTGTTGTCTGAAATTATCACAGTAGCTTGACCGAGACAATTAGGTTTTGGTCATTATCGGACAATTAGCAAAGGTTACAGTTCAGTTCAAAATTCTTATATTATTAGGTGATGGCGAAATTTTACAGCTAATAACGCTTTAATTTCCTAAGACCATCTTACACCAGTTAACTTATATTTTCAAGGTTAAAAGTCACTGGAAGTTATCACAATCGAGTTATTATTACGACTCTCTTTACAAAATTTTTACAACAGATCGTCCCGGGTAATATGGTGACATCAAATTTTGCTCAACATCAGAGATTTGAGAGGGTAAACCTATGACTCACCAAATACAGTATAGATAATGATCAAAATCAACAAGACGTCAAAAGTTTCCAGATATTATCGCTAGGAAAGGTCCACGATTATTAACCAGATTTTAAGATTTTAAGATTTCTTCATCATTTCACTTTAGAGTTAGCACGGTCTAGCGTCCACAGTCATGGTCCAATGTTAACGAAATATTCCATAGTTATAAGTGGCCATCTTTCTCTAGCAATCAACCAATATCATAAACTACGTCAAAACCACCTTATTCTAGAGCTAATCTTACTCCAGGGATCACTTTACTCCACCTTACTTTAGTGACTAATTTCCTTTACCTACCACCTTAGTCTTATGATCCGAAAACTAAGATTTTTTTTTTTTTTTTTTGCTTCTGACAACCACTGTAGTTCTCCAACGATCACCTTACTTGTAACCATTTTACCGTAGCGACCATCATATTACAGTGACTACCTTACTTAATCGAATGACTACCGTTTATATGAATATTTCAGTGAAATGACCAGTTCAATTCACCGTACTGTACTCCACTGACAACCAACTTACTGTCATATTCTTTACACCAGTGATGACATGCCAGTGACCACCTTCGACATTACTCCAGTGGCCACTGAGATTTCTATATCTCTACAATTTACAATTCGTCTTTCTGTATGTACTCTTTAAATCAAAGGAAATCTCTAATTTTCAACTAGAGAAAATACCGTCGCTTAAAATATATGACTATTTTTGGATATTAAATATTGTTTAACAGTTGATTTTTGAATAAGGAGACAAACTGTGAAATAATTAACTAACATGTCAGGTCTTCAGCAGTCAGGAATTCCATCTGACTAATTGTGGTAAGCATAATATAAGGAGTTAAGTCAAGGAAGTACAGATGATAAATACTGAAGTTATAGAAAAAACTCCAGACACGAAAGACATTTACAGCCCTTGACAGGGTGTTGTGTAGATAATGTATTTAAAATTTCGTAACAGCTTACCGACACGGGTCTACTCTCAGCCAATTCTAGTGTGGCAAAAAGAGAGACGTCATCACACGTACGTTGACCTGAGTAACGCAGGTTAAACCCACCTACAACAGACTCTCCAGATGATTGTAAAGAAGAATAATACTTCAATACCACAGTTAACAACTGCTAATATAACATACTCGTAATAACAATTAATACTTATGTGAGTTGTGTGTACACCACCGACCATCACGTTCAACACTTACCTGTAAAGAAAAAATAGGAATTAATTATTTGTGCATTTCTCATCAATATCAATTTCACTCAGAGTTAAGAATCTATCAAAGAAATATGTAAAAACCACATGGGAAACAAGAAAATATTTAGTTCCCAAACACTTTCAAGTAATTCAAACCATCTTCAGGGGTGAGTACAGACTTGGGAACTTCGTGTTTTCTTGTTTCCTATGTGGTTATCAGCATATGCATGAATGACACGCACCTACAGTGATTTATTTGCATATACTGTATATATATATATATATATATATATATATATATATATATATATATATATATATATATATATATATATATATATATATATATATATACACATATATACTGTTTTTGGTATATGCGTGTAAGTACAATTTATTTAACTTCGTTGACTGCATGACTATATTTTCTTGTTATCGACCAATCTCTTCACCTAAATAACCTATTAGCATATTAATTAGTGTTCATAAAAGATTTAAGATACATCCCTCGGTTAATTAAGAAGTCAATGACCTTGAAAAAATCCTTTTAAGACATACTTGATTTACATGCTGGATCATCCTCTTGTTCTGAAGACATTCTCGGCTCTACTATCAACCCTTTATCACCGACTGTCTCTCCTCCATTATCAACTATTTTATATCCTCTCTCACTCTTCGTTTATCATCTATTTTATTTTCCTCTCCCCCGTTATCGTCTATTTCATTAGTACCTTATCTTAATAACCATCCATTTTATTTCCTTCGTAATCATCATCAACATCTTATCCCCCTCAACTTCACTCTCTTATTCCTCCTTCACCATCGTCCTCTCTCGCTTCAACATTCTGCACCTTCGCTTCTTCCTTCTCGCCCTTCCCATCTCCCTTTTCCTACTCCTCCTGCCTTCCTGCTTCTCTCTCTTTCCCCATGTATTTTTTAATCTCTTTTTTTCTCTAAACATCTCCGTCTATCCCCATTCTTCCTTCACTTCCTTTCAGCCTGTTTTTTACTCATCCTCGTCTTTTTTATTCTCCTTTTCTCTTCTCATATTTACATACTACCCCTTCTCACATATTCCCTACTTCTCCTACTCCCCTTTCCTCTTCAGCCCCTACTCCCATTATCCTCCCTCCTCCAATCAATCTTGTCCTACCCTCTCTCACCTCATCCTCTCACCTCCGCACCACCTACGAGAGAGGCATCATCATCTCACCTTATCTGGATAACTCAGGAGAGAGAGGAAAGAAATCATATATACTGTATATATACGAGTGTCTCCGTCGGGATTCTTGGACAGATAAATTGCTTCGAATTCAGAAAAAAAGCCACGAGGTCCAAAGTTCCTTCCTCTCAGATGAACGGCTTCACCTCCTTGCCCTCGACTAGACTGACAACATCTAATTCATCTGGTAAATCATCATACAATGTATCACATTTATCAGCTGCTTCATGACTTGAAAATAATGTAGATCATATTACTATTAAAATTACTTATCCTATGTGGCATTACTTTAGCGGGGTTCTGTACGTACACGTAACGATGGCTATTATTGGCTAGAAAACTAGATGTGTGGTTGGCTGACCGTGCATTACTTTAATTCCCTCCTTTAATTCCTTCCTCTATGATCATAGTCAACAAAGAGAGAATATTGTTACCATGAGAAAATTATTATCTGGTGGCGTATTTCGTGTTTGAAGGTAGAGAAAACTAAGATTTATTCACATGGATTTAAAAATTAATTTAAAATATGAGTTCTGGTGTTATAGTTGCCTCTTATTATTTTATATTTGCTTTCGTGTTTCAAAATGACTCGTCACTAAATAGGGTCTGAATTCATTCCATCTTTAAAGTCTATATAACTCAGTGGATGAACACGTGACGTACCTCACCCACTGCATTGACAGTTAGCTCAAAATTAAGTTGCTACGTGAAGGGGAGAGAAATGAGATATGGAAAAGGTTATTACTGGCACTCATATATATCGAGGCATATTTGAATACAGTTCAGTTACTATTGTGTTGTGAGAGTCATAACTGTTTTTATTTATTGAAAAAAAATCAATTTTGGACTCAAAAGTCCACTGAACTGAGGAGAATAGTACTGTGTTGAAGCTCTTTCCCGAATATCGGATCAACGCTATATGCTAAAACTAAAATTAAAATTAAGGCAGACAAGCCGAATCGGGGCGATACACTGAAGAGTGATAGCAAGGTCATACTGAGGTCATACTAAATATAGGAATTGTACCTGTGTTGACATAAAACACCTGAAGCCCAGTGTATGACAAATGGTTTTGAAACGAAAAGCTGCTCTGATGTGAAAGCACTATTATGAAATTAATTTGTGGTCCCGGTGTTTGAAGAGGAGAGTTAACTAAGGGGCACAAGAGACACCCCAATTCATTCCACAGTTGGTTATTATTACAGACACCATAAGAGCTTCTCAAAGGTGAGATGGACACTTCATGTATTGACAACGAGTGAAGAGAAAACCATTAGGAATGTTTATGACAGTGGGGCGGGAGGAAGATGACCGTGGACAAAATGACGTGACGGCGTAGACGAAGACTTCGGGTTTCTGGGAGACGACCCGGCTGACAAAGTAGCCATTGCGTTAGATTATCTCCGTTAGGGGGGGGGGGGGGGGAATTAAATGAGTCAACCAAGGGTCTCAACAGAGTTATCAGGCCGGCGGCGTGACTGTTTTGTATAGGGAGCTGGAAAGGCTGAGTACAGAAAATCGGGAAAAAAGGGAAGAATAAGAGGAGAGGTAGCAGGTGTTAAGACGGGCCGAGGTAAAGAAAAGAATACACGTAGTTTAATACCCGGTGTAGGTTTGGAGAGCTGTGAGGCCTTGTGCAGTTTTCAGTGGGGTGAGAAGAAGGGAGAGCTGTATTTTTAGTTACAGTATGTCTGTACACAAAGACTTGGCCACAGACATGGAAACCATAAACTGGTTCATGAGTACACTCACTAGAGAGGGTCATTGTTCTGGTGTCAAAGTTTGTCTAGAGACCGGCATTGCGAAATTGTTTCAGGATGCTCAACAAATTTACAAACTTGTCTGGTACGTTATTAAGGGTGAAACTAAATTCCGGGGTTAATTAAGATACACCAATCAAAATTTATAGAATCTATGTCTTTGTGGAGCAGTTTGAGAATTCACTCGATTACTTCAGCGTTAATCCATGAAAACCAAGTTCTGAATCACTTAAGGTTATACAGTGGGCGCAGTAGTACACCGAGTCATGGAGTCAATTAGGGGCTGAAAGGATTTATGTGGATGGACTCGGGGGAAAAAACCCTAACGAAATTTAAATGACAATGGGCAACATGTCATAACCAAATACGGCCTGGAAAGGAACCAAATGTACAGTAAAGCAACAGGGACTTCTGTAAAGCACCAGTGTTGTGGTAGAACATTGTGAAGGTTGGTGTGACAACTGAAATTCGTTTTTCTTTTTTATTTAGCAGTGTTGTTGGGGCTTAATGTTATTGTTAGTCTAATATATAAATGTGAAGAAATATAGAGGAAATTATTAAAGAGCGATAACTTTATTAATTTAGTTGTAAATTAACTTAACTTAAAATAACAAATAAATAACTTTCTTGGTGTATAAAATGGTTTCCCTGTGATGATGAAAGCCGTCTTAAATAAAATAGAGCAAATGGCACGACGCTAAATGGAGATAATTGGCGACCAAACCTTAAAAAGAACAGAAGTTTTTGCCAAATAGGGATAATTTTTTGGTTTTAGTGTTATAACTCATTGGTAATTAATTCATATATGGTAAGATTATTTTTGTTTCATTTAAGGCATCGTTAACTACCATAAGATATCAAAATTATTCCTGAAGTAGATTAAGTAAGATTAGGTTAGGTTAGGTTAGGTGAGATTAGGTTAGGTTAGGTGAGATTAGGTTAGGTTAGGTGAGATTAGGTTAGGTTAGGTTAGGTGAGGTTAGGTTAGGTGAGGTGAGGTTAGGTTAGGTTAGGTTAGGTTGAATTTTGCATGACGCTATTCATTTATATAGGAATGTATGATAATGACCTACGTGATCACTTATGGTCAGTCACAAGTTTCTAAAAAAATATACATACAAAGAAGTTATCGTCAATTGACACTTAGCCTTATTTAGTGTAACAGTTTATATACCTCAACTCTCTCGGGCAGCTCAACGCTTTTTTTTTTTTTTTTTCATTGATAACTTCAGCCATCGTCAGTTCTGGGTCCCAACAACTGTATAATTGAGGATGTCCCAGTTACAGTCACAATACCAGTTATATTCACTGCCATTAATTGTCTTCACAGTCACATTTACAGCTATTTTTTGCGGCAATCAGTCACAATCAAGCACAGTTAGAGATTGTAAGGGTCGGAGAATGAATTAAAGACACCGTCATAACTCCATTCACAACTACAATCAGTCACATTCACAGTTACCGACTCTCTCTCTCTCTCTCTCTCTCCCAGAGCAAAAGGAGCAGAGAGTCGTATGATAATTTCAGCTTTAAGTTCACTAAATGTTCGCTCCCTACTCCACCCCTCTTCCTCACGCCCTCTTTCCCACTCCCTCCCACTCCTCCATACCATCGTGTAACCAATTCTTCATATCCCTCTCCTTCCCACACCCACACTACCATCTCACTTTTTCACTCCCATCCCCTTCCTCGCTTCTTTACCTTTCTTATTCCTTATTACCTCCCTCCCTCTTTCTCTACTACTTCTTCCCTCTACATTATTATCCCACTCAACTATCACTACTTCCCTCCACACTACTAATTCCCCTCCCTCACCACCACTACCTCCCTCCTTCCCCTCCCCACCACTACCTCCCTCCTCCTCCCCCACCACCACCACTACCTCCTCCTCCCTCCCTCCCTCCCTCCACCACCACTCACCTCCCTCCCTCCCCACCACCACCTCCCTCCTCCTCTCCACCACCACCTCCTCCCTCCCCACCACTACCTCCCTCCCCACCACTACCTCCCTCCCCACCACCTCTTCCTTGTCAATATTTTATAATTCCTTCATTCTCTTCCCACTTCTCTCTCACTACTTTCTCACTTCTCTCTTTCTTTCCCAATAACACCTCATCTGTCACTCTCTCACTCCTTCACTTTCTCTCCATCACTCCTGTCACATAATCTTCTTACCCTTTGACTGTCTCCCTATTTTTATTCCTTCCTCCCCAGTTACTCCTTCATTCCATCTTTATTCTCTTCTTCCCATTTCTTCATTCTATAGCTTTCTTTTCCCTCACTTCTTGGCTCCCCCATTATCACTCCCTCTCTACCTCCCCAACACCACTCACCTCCTAGTGTTAGTGAGGCGTATTTGTGATGTTTTATTAAATGGTTTTCAAAACTTCCTTTCGCTCAATTCTACAATACTTCCTATCATTACCCACACTCCTTTCCTTATCCTTCGTAACTCCTTAATCCCTACCACAAACAGTATCCCTCCCTCCCTTCCTCCCTCCCTCCTCCCTTCCTTCCCCCTTCCTCCCTCCCTCCCTCCTTCCCCCTCCCTCCCCATTCCTCCACCACTCCCTCTTGCCCATCCTTCAGACTTAATGTATTCAGAGTTTTCCCTGATGGTTCTCTCTCCTCCTCCTCCTCTTCCTCGTCTCTTTTTTCTTCGTTTTAATCTCCCTGTTGCCTTATTCTCCTCCTCATCATCATCATTAACCTATTCTTCCTCCTCCAGCTTATTCCGTTCTTAGTTCGTTATCCCTCTCCAGTTTCTTGTCTGTCTTTCTTCTCTTCCACACCGTCATACTTTCCCTATTCCTTCGTTTCTTCCTCTTGCCTCCCTCCCTTTTAGCAAGAATCCCACTAACATCATCGTAAAGGAGAAGAGAGATAAGGGAAAACATGACCTACTCTGACCCCTCCTCCAACCTATTATAAGGGATACGAGCTCTCAATTTATCATTCGTGTTTGTTTACCAAAATAACAATTCCGCGACTCTCTCTCTCTCTCTCTCTCTCTCTCTCTCTCTTTTATGACTCCAGATAGGATGCATTTATTAAGAGCGCAGATAATAAGGAAGATAGTGAAGATTATGACAGTGATGATCATATATTACGAAGATGATGGTGAACACGATGATGAAAATGGTGAAAATAATGGTGACGATAATACTAGAATATATTTAAGATGGTGTACACTAAAGATAATGCAAGCTGCGGTAAATTTGAAGGGGGGGGGGTTAATGGTGAGGGTGATGATAAAGATAGTGAATATGATGATGAAGATAACACAGATGATAGTGAAAGTAGATAAAGATGAGGAGGGTGATAAAAATGGTGGAGATAATATGAAAATGACGTAAATGATGGTGAAGGTTGATGAAGATAAACTGATGGTGAAGCTTAAGAAAAAGATGACATTAAAGGTGACGAAGGATAACGTGATGGTGAGAATGACTTAAGATGGTGAGGAAGATATGAGCTTTGGTGATGACCTATAAGATGAACGGATAATGGTGAAGAAAAAGTGATGATTAAGAAAAATGACGATAATGCAGATGAAAAATAAAACAAAATATATCCAAAATGAAATAAATGGTAGAAACAAAAATAAACGAAGATAAAAAACATATGATAAGGAAGATAATGAAAAAAAATGACACGCATAAGAGTGAAATGTGACTTAGGTGACAGTGAGGAGAGGAAAGACAACAGCGTCACACACCATCGTCACACACCATCGTCACACACCATCGTCACACACCATCGTCACACACCATCGTCACACACCAGCGTCAACCTCACAAACTTTCCTCGAGGATAAAACGATGAAAAGAAAAAAAAGTCGGTGGTGATGTGGGAAATTATTGATGAGGACCAACCAGTAAGTCATCATCTCATCCCTGGAGAGAGAGAGAGAGAGAGAGAGAGAGAGAGAGAGAGAGAGAGAGAGAGAGAGAGAGAGAGAGAGAGAGAGAGAGAGAGAGAGAGGAGAATAGAGAGAAAATGAGAAGGACCAAGGAAGGAGGAAGAGAAAGTTAGCAAACGGGAGAATAAAGAATAACAAAAGAGATAAGTGTAAGCGAAACTATAGGTAGACATAACAAGACGGGTGAAATTAATTATCTTGAATTCTGTCACAAGAAGCAGTTCAGCATTTAGATATGTAGTTGTAATCGATCAGCCAGTGTGTGTGTGTGTGTGTGTGTGTGTGTGTGTGTGTGTGTGTGTGTGTGTGTGTGTTACTTAATGTCGGTTAAGAAAGAAGAGGTGTATCAGGAGGTGGAAGTCAGAGGGCGTGTGTCTTAGTGTTTCATTGGAGGATGCCAGTTTGAAGTGTGTAGGTGTGACATGTGTGTGGGGTGTGACAGGGTGTGTGTGACAGGTGTGTGTGACAGTGTGTGTGACAGTGTGTGTGTGTGTGACAGTGGTGTGTGTGTGACAGTGTGGTGTGTGTGTGTGTGACAGTGGGTGTGTGTGTGTGACAGTGGGTGTGTGTGTGTGACAGTGGTGTGTGTGTGTGACAGTGGGTGTGTGTGTGTGACAGTGGGTGTGTGTGTGTGACAGTGTGTGTGTGTGTGACAGTGGTGTGTGTGTGTGTGACAGTGTGTGTGTGAGGTGTGTGTGTGTGACAGTGGGTGTGTGTGTGTGTGACAGTGGGTGTGTGTGTGTGACAGTGTGTGTGTGTGCAGTTGTGTGTGTGTGTGTGTGTGTGTGTGTGTGACAGTGTGTGTGTGTGTGTGTGACAGTGTGTGTGTGAGACAGTGGGTGTGTGTGTGACAGTGTGTGTGTGTGACAGTGTGTGTGTGTGTGTGTGTGTGTGTGTGTGTGTGTGTGTGTGTGTGTGTGTGTGTGTGTGTGTGTGTGTGAGACAGTGGGTGTGTGTGTGTGTGTGTGTGTGTGTGTGACAGTGGTGTGTGTGTGAGACAGTGGGTGTGTGTGTGTGTGTGTGTGTGTGACAGTGTGTGTGACAGTGTGGGTGTGTGTGACAGTGTGTGTAAGACAGTGGTGTGTGTGTGAGTGTGTGTGTGTGTGTGTGTGTGTGTGTGTGTGTGTGTGTGTGTGTGTGTGTGTGTGTGTGACAGGTGTGTGGTGTGTGTGTGTGTGTGTGTGTGTGACAGTGGGTGTGTGTGTGTGTGGCAGTGGGTGTGTGTGTGACAGTTGGCAGAGGAAATATACCAGTAAGAGTATGATTAAGAATAGTAATTATAATTAAATGCGACGAAATACCACCAGTTCATACAGTACCAATATTTAAGAAGGGTAATACATAAGCCATTGCAATACAACAACTGTGGTGGATATAAAGCATTTCTCATTTCAACGTAAAAACAAATTAAACATCGTTAAACCTACGTACAGCAACACAAAAACAAAAAATAAAACAGTTAAACCTACGTACAGCAACAAATCAAAGATGGGGCTTTAGCACGATCTTACCGATAAGGGTTTAATAGCAGATAAGACATGAGGGGGGGGGGGGTAATAAATCTACGTTAAGTTTATTATCGTAAATAAAACATGATAACAAGGAATAAACTACCCCTAGTCGATATAGTTCCTTGTTATATAGTGTTGTAAAAAGATTGGTGGATCGTTAAATTGATAGTAACATTCAGTTCTGCGCTTTGAGTGACGTAAGTGGTATCCGTGAATGATGTTTACAGCTGATGGGAGGTCTTGTCAGCGTTTGGGGGGGTTGTTAACGTGAAGCCTTTATCAAGCCAGTGTGTGTCAGTGTGTGGCAGTGGTTGTGTCAGAGTACGTGCGTGGGTGTTTCAGTAAGAGTACGTGCGTGGGTGTTTCAGTAAGAGTACGTGCGTGGGTGTTTCAGTAAGAGTACGTGCGTGGGTGTTTCAGTAAGAGTACGTGCGTGGGTGTTTCAGTAAGAGTACGTGCGTGGGTGTTTCAGTAAGAGTACGTGCGTGGGTGTTTCAGTAAAAGTACGTGCGTGGGTGTTTCAGTAAGAGTACGGGAGTGGACGTATCAGTAAAGTACGTGAGTGGATGTGTCATTAAAGTACGTCAGTGGATGTCATTAAGAATACGTGCGTGGGTGTGTCAGTGAGTGAGTGTGTCGCTGGTAGTGTGTCAGTAAGCGTGTAACATTGGCTATACCAGCAGTAGTGTCAATGGGAATGCGGCAATGGGTGTCTGTGTTAGTACTTGCGTGTCAGTTGATGTGTCAGTGTGTGTGTTGATGAATAGGAGGGTATCGGTGAGTGTGTGTCAGTGGAGATGTATCACCGGGTGTGTCTGTTGATGTATGTGTGTGTGTGTGTGTGTGTGTGTGTCAGAAGGTGCGTGTCATTGGGATTAGGTCAATGGTTGTGTGTTTTGTGTAGCTGTCGGTGAAGTTGGCCTCGAGACCTTTTTTCAGGTCTCTGTCTCAGTTTTGGTCATCCTTGGTCTTAAATTTTTGTTCGAGACCATTGGAGACTACAACTTTGTATGCTAATTTTCGGTTCTGTTGGAAGGGAGTTGTCAACTGGTTCAGTTTGGGTCCAGGTAGTAAGAGCTACCTCACCTCACCTGAGTCTGGGAAAGGTTGACCATAATAAAACAGGGATTTGCTGAGTTATGGTCCATTACCTTAGTCATGGTGACCCAAGCTAACCCAGGTGTCCAACTCCACATGTTTTGTATTACCGTGCACCGATTATCACAATATGGTGAATTTGTGATTCAGTTGTGCAGTGTTTTATTACTCCGGGTGTCTCGCACCGCTGAACTCCCCCCCCCACCCCACCAAGGTCACCTGACCCATGAAACGTTATCGTATTGGCCCTGATGACTAACGCTTCTCTGTTCTTGGTGACAGCAACAGGATGACTCTAATCACGCTCTCAGGTGATGTTAGCGTGCCGTGGCGGTATTGATGATGACCTAAATCCATAAAACGACAGCCTAGTCCCCAGAGACGCCGGAGTGGACCCCTGGCGGCAGTATTTAATTAATCAGATTTGTATCATGAAATTGAAAATAAAAATTGGTGTTACTGAAGTGTGCTGTCTACCAAGCTGGAATTGGTCTACCGGGATATTTATACCGTAGCGTCCATTAACCTAAAGATACAATTAATTTGGTAGTTGGTACACACATACTGACTCTCCATCATCCTTGGATTCAACTCTTCAAATACATATGAATACCAGAATATTAACTCACCCCAGCATATTCCACCTGATGATTAAACACACTAACACTAACCTAGCCCACCGTGACATGCCTTAACCTAACCTAACCCACCGTGACAAGCCTTAACCTAAGCCCGGGTAACTATTCTTCAGGTGATCCAACAAATTGTACCTGTATAAAACGGGGTCCTAATTTTTTACTCAAATATGTCCTATAAATCTCAACTTCTACACAGGCAAAGAGATAAATGCGAAAATTGCAATTGATCTAAGTCTCGACCTCGATAGTATCAGCCTGGGTCTCAGACTTGTGGTCTCAACTACACAACTGGTGTGTGTGTGTGTGTGTGTGTGTGTGTGTGTGTGTGTCACTAGGAGTGTCTCATTAACTGCCCCAGTAAATATACTCGTGTGTCATCGTGTGGTAACAGGTGTGTCAACGAGAGAGTTTCATTGAGTGCGTCAGTAGTTGACCATTAATATGAGTGTTTCAGTAATAATAATTTCATATTCCGTCTGTGACTTGATATGTCACATTTATAATGTTACTCCTGAGAATAAGCCATATATGTCGCGACAATAAACAACGTTCTGGTCAACTTACCAGTTATTTATATAACGTTACCTGGACAGATACAGTACGCCGCTAATAGTTAAATGTAGCCAAAAATCGGCACAAGTAATGATCATCGTTAAAATGCGTGAATCTGTCAGTCGTTTTGGAGGGCAGATAAACATAACTTTATATTTTTGAAGGTCTGGGATATGTGTACTAGTTCAATGATCTTTCCGTGTATGACAATTGTTACTTTATTTTGTAGTTAAAGACTGAAACTTCTCTAGTCATAATAGCAATGGCAAGATCAGCTTCAAATTTGGTGGAGACGGGTGTATTTCTGAAGGGGCTCTCCCGAAATGCATCCACAGGAAGAAGAAAGCTAAACTCAGACGGTTGCCTTTTGGCATTGCACAGGTAATCAGATAAATCAAAATGATACTTAACCTTCTGGCAATAACTTGAGACAAAAATTCGACGGAAAGGGAGTAACGCTTGCCAACTTCCCAGTAATCGCATGGTCCACTTTATCGAATGCTTTCTTCCAGTCAATAAGGGACATGACTGCCACAATCACGGACGCCAGTGCCTCTATTACTTTGGTCTTAGATGTAATCAAATCAGAGTACAGCTGAGCATTCCTCTAAATTTTCGGATAAGAAGGAAAAAAGTTTTGCTTTTGTTGCCCAGTTCAGTTACCCTTGATGCTTTTAACACGAGTACTACTATGGTCTCTCTCTCTGCGCATTCTTGCTGGTATTGAGTGAGTACTAAGGATGGAGGAGAGATGAATGATAAACAAAGAAACATGTTGTGAGAATCTAGGAGGATGATAGACAACTAATGATGAGGATGGAGGAATGTGGGTAAACGGAAGGAAAAGGGAGGAGAATAGATGAATGGATGAGTGAGGAGTGTGAGGTGAGAACTAAGGAAGGGGGAGGTAGAAGTGAGAAAGTTAATGGTGTAGAATATTTGAAGTGTGAAGACGGAAGAATGAGAAATAAAGATGGGTGAAAATGAGAAATGAAGGAAGATAGTGAAGTGAACGAATTAATGGTGTGGAAGAAGGAGTGACGTGTGAGGATGGAGAGATAGAGACACTGGAGATAAGACACTGGAAGCTGTGATAAGAAGATGAAGAAGGGTAATGGAGCGGAAGTTAGGTGAATCAATGGTGAAGAAGTTTCGGAGAGTCACCTAGTAGGTTATTGGGTAGCTCCTGGTTGGTGTAGACACAGATTTAGGTGTTGGTGACTAAGCAAGTGCCGTTGTAAATGTTGGGATATAAGTTAGCATAGATGCCAGTCTTGGTGTTAGTATTGATATAAATGTTGTGTGATTACTGCCAGAGGTGCAGAGGCATAGTTGTTTGTTTTAGTGTTCGTAAAAGTACTGGTGAAGTACACATGTAGTTAAATAGTGTTTCTGTACTGTATATGCTGGGTGTAGATACTGGTGTATATTTTGTGTGTTATAATGCTGGTGTAGATGTTAGGAAAGGCTTGGGTGTGGAGTTTTGGGGAGAGTATTAGTGTAGGTACTGTTGTGGGTGTAAGCGGTTGGCAGATAGTGCTATAGCGGCTGTAAATGCTGGTTTAGAGGCTGATCTTAGTAGTAGTGCTTCTGCTGCTGCTGCTGTGAAAATTTGTCTCTGATGATGGAATGAGTAAGTGATGGTGTAGTAGTTGATGAAAAACCTGGATGTTACTTTAGGTGAGGGGTTAAGGTGCTGGGGAAAATTTTGGTGTTGGGAGAGGTGCTGTTGTTGTGATAGGCCGGTTGCTCATATAGAGGCTGATACTAAACCCGGTAGAGAAGTAGTTACTCGAGTAGGTACCGAAGGAGAGTCCTGGTACGAGTCCATTGTAGTTAGTTAGGGGCTGGTGATAGAGGAGCTGCTGGTGTGAGTGTTGGCAGTTGTATAGGTGTTAGGTAGTTGCTATATAGCGTAGGTGCGACCGTCATTGTAGATGTTAACAAAGGTGCTGGTGTTATGGGACATACTTGTCTTGGGGTCATTATAGTGTTCCACAAGGGAAGATAAATGGGGAACGGGACTATTCATAATACACGAGAAACTGCTATAATATATTAAGTAGTAAACGTATTTACACTATATACACAGAAAGGTGGAAATGAAAGTACATCAATTACAACTGAGAAACAACACCGGGGACAAAAAGACAAGAACCTCTAATTAACACATGGATTAAGTGTTACCTATAACAATATACATTAAAATTATAATCCTAATCCATATATACAAAGTAAACTTAGCTGTGAGGTGACCACTCAGTAGCACAAACACAAATCCCTCAGAGACACCGGATACGTGTACACAGCGCCGGTCAGAACAGCACGTCAAGAAGCCAGGGCAGTGAGTCACTCACAGCCACTGGTAGACCTACCAACTAACCTCAGAGTTGCCAGGTTGTTTATTACTCACTACAAGGAGGTAAACATTGACAAATAATACATAATTTACAATGCAACAATATACTATATAACTTACAATAATACATATCACAAACAAGCACAATACAAACATAACTCATGTAAGATGAAAAATAATAAACATAATGAATAACTCTCCCATCACACTGGATAGATAGTGACGGGAGTGCTGGAGTAAGTTATATACCGGTGCTGTTGAAACCAATGGGATAGTTACTGGGATAGATTCTGGTGTAGGTGCTGGGTTAGGTTCAATGCCCTCGTCCTCACCAATGCCTGCCCTCTCAAAGTCCCTATCCCACAACCACCCACCAGCGGGGTGGTGTATCGTAATACATTTGTTAAATGAACTATCCAGTATGATGCAGTAACAATTTGTGTGTTGTAAACACACCATTACGACCACACAACTCGTGGGAAGGCTTTATCCACCTGAGATATGCCATGTTTTAAGACAAACCAGTAATATGCAGTCCTACAGGGTGACTTCACAGGCCGATGCGTATCAAAAATGTAATCTGAGATTATACAGTTCCAGGTCCATGGTGTTGGCTGATATTCCCAAAGTAGAGCTATTTAAGTAAGACTCTCTCTCTCTCTCTCTCTCTCTCTCTCTCTCTCTCTCTCTCTCTCTCAGGTGAAACAATGCTTTATACTTTATAATGCTGTCTTTAATGAATATTGAGTTAATAAAGTTAGTTAAGGCAAAATCCCTTTCTTTTAATCATAAATTCACTGACTTTCTAGTGATCAAACTAAAAGGCCTAGAAGTCTGTACAAGGTAGAGAATATTAATTGATATTCATACTTGTTAGTAATACAAGTGTTATTATCGGTTCCTGGCGGACTTACTCCCATCTTTGGCTGAAATTCTTTCCCGTGTCAAGACAGTGATGTTTCCCTTTACACTCATCCTAACTCACTAGTATAGTCTTTGCATCCACTTCACGTTGCTTTAAAATCATACTTATGTCTACTTCCAAATTAGAACAAGAGGTGAACGAAATAGAGATATTTACAATAGTTAGTACTGTTAAAATGTCTCTATGCTCCCTGTAGCCTTACCCTTAGAAGTACCCTGTCCTTCCGCTAGTGTATATTGACTAATGAAAAGTAGATGTGAAATTCCGATTAAAACTTTCACCGTTAACAGAGGTGAAGTGGTGAATGGAGAGAGGATCTATAGTGTGATTTCAGCCAAGAGTTCTGAAAACTTTTGATTTTATATTTGAGACATTTTCAGTTGAGCAAAGAATAAGAATTAATTGTATACGTACATTTAATAATTTTTGCCTTTATTACTAACATGTATGGGCAAGTTATTCTAATGCCAAGATTTACCGTAAAGTGATTTGCCTGTCTGTGTGCGCGACTCGAAACCTATGAGAGATTTTATTTTATTTATTTTTTTTGGTGTTTTGTCAATATCATGTTTTCTTACTGTGCGGAGACTAGTATAAGGTAACAACATTTGGTATATACTTGTTAATTCCTATACCTGGTGTGGGAGAATTTAGGTGCGAGAACTGAGACGTGATTTGAACTCAGTTACAGAAAACTAGGACAAACAAGAGGGGATAAACTGGATATCAGGTCACGAGACATGATGAAGACATGAAATGAACTAATAATCAGTCTGTGTTCTTTTTTTTCAGATATTTTGTATAATATTTATTAATTTGAAGACCAACCATTGGAATTTCATTAGTCTAATCATTATTATTTATGTTCATATTCATTACTTTTACTTGTTAGCCTTCTATACCATAAATTGTATTTCCATATTGTTATTCAGGTCCGTGTCCAATATTTTCATTTATGTTAATTTAACGTCGTCTTAGTTCATCCAAATTATGTTATTATATCCGTATATTTGTTTCTCACGTTAAATTTAAGTCCCTTATCTAACAACCTCTGAGTTCCAGTTTTCTGAGTTATCGTGAATTAATCTGATCTTGATTTATGGCATTTTAAAACTTTAATATATTGTGTTGCTGCTGTTATATTTGTATTAATCTTAATCTTATCAATTCAAGTTTCAGAAGTCTGTGATAAACTATGAGTTTCATTGACTTAATTTTCCCAGGATTTAATTCCCGTATGTGAGTGTCAGAGCAACACGATGGCTAATCTGAAAACGTACTTGTTAATATTGTTATAGGCACAGTATATTAAGACCTTATAGAGATGGAATAAACATTAGGGAATAGGGAAAAAAATTAAAAAAAGACTAAAGAGTTCAGAAGCTGGAGTGTAAAGCCCACGCCGCCACTTACGCCCACGCCGTCACCCATAGCTACTCACGCCTTCCCAATCAGACAGCTGCATTAATTGGACTTTCCGATGTGTATCAGTAACAAGTCAGCCCCATTGTCTGGCACCATGATAATCACTCAACACTTCAGAAGAGCCCTGACTACATGGTAAGGTGATATACCATTATTTCGAGACACAATAATGACGTATAGCTTCACAGAATGACGTCACCAAGGACTGGGTGCACAGAAGAACGTGGAGTACGGGCGTGGTCACATTAAATATACATGTATTAAAAGACAGTTTCCTTTTGGGGTGTAGGGATGCGCGGCGCAGGATCCTGAAGCTGTTGGCCTCTTGGCAGTGATAAAGTGATGACTCTCGCAAGTGAAAAAATATAAAGTGCACCCCTAGCTAATTAAGCTTTACCTCTCGTGTTGTTGACACTATTGAAATTTCCGTTTATAGAGTAAGTCAAGACAAAAGGACTTCCCTTAGCCACAAATTCACCAGCATTAACTTGTTTTAACCAACAGGTCTAAAAACAAAAAATTAGCAATTTTCATCGGTCAAATATTCACTAAGGTCCTCATGTCACAAACGGTCGTCTATTTTATCTCTACTTTTAAAGTAATACACAAAATATGAAAGACGCCTGGGTTACTTGCCCCTTATGGCTGATCCTCCTTGCCAGGACTGTATGCGGTCTACTGGAATAGGTGCTACTATAAGAGATGATATAGGTATTAGTCTATAACAGTTAGGGTTGGGAGTGCTAGCCCAAGTGTAGGCGCTTTAGAAGGTATTGGGCGTGGAATGGGATAGCGATAAGATACTGGAGGCTGCTGTGGTAGGTGTTGGGGTAAAGGCTGATGTCGATGCTGGTACAGGAGTTGTCGGTGTAAAAGTTGAGGGACCTACTGCTGATGATAATGGATTAGGTGTTTGTGGAGGTGCTGGTGCTAATACTGGGCTGTGCTAGTTACCGTAGTAGTCGCTGGTATAAGTAAGAGGGTATAAGTTTTTTGCACTATAATATAATGATCGTTTAGGTTTTATTATTTCACTGTGATTCTTATTCACTCGATACATTCAAAATCAGATCACGTGATACACAATACCAATATGGAGTTGTAAATAAAGTGAAGATTTATGGGAAGCAGACAGTTATCATGATCGACTTTTTTTTTCCCGAACTGGCAAAATGTGACGTTCGACTGATGAATCACCAAGCAGAGTGGAAAGTGAGATTCTATTCCTGTATCTGATTGGCTTACGGTATCCTTTAACATATAATAAAAAATGTGCCAGCAGAGATATGCAGTATTATTTTGAGGCATTTTAGTTAACGAATGAGAATGACGAAGAAAAAATTTATATTTTCCAGCAAGCTGCCGACGAAGGGAATGTTTCTCATTAAACTTAAGAACGAAGATTTTTTCAACAAACTTAGGAAAAAGATTTTTTTTTATAAAAAGCTGAGGAAGACGTAAATGTTTCTCACCAAGCTGAGGATGAAGTAATGATTTTTCACCAAGCAAAGGACGAAGGAACGTTTTCTCAAAGATTAGTGAGAAAGAATACTTTAGCGACAGAATCAAGAAGGGAGAAAACTGATGTCACAAACTCTATGGGAATAGAGCGTTGTCAGTTAGCTGGGGAGCACAGAAAGCTTTCTCAACTAGCTATGGAGCGAGAAAAACTTTCTCAACAAAGTGATAAAAAAAAAAACATGTTTTCATCCCCTTGTCCATTTCATTATTTCCTGCAGGTACAGTATAAAAGGAAGTAAATATTATTCTTTAATACCATTACTCGGAGGCGCTGCAGGTATTATTGGCTCCAACTGATATCGGGAAAATGGGATATAAAAAATGTTTACGTTCGTCATTATAGACCGGAACGTTGCGAGTATCGAGTCTCTGGTCCAGAAGTGTGAGGAGAACGAAGAAAATAATTAATAATGTGATAAAAGAAGTATCAACAAATAATGCTTATAATGACGATACAAATTATGATGGAGCCGATTTAATATGTAATTCTGTGATTTCAGTCCTATTTATTTTTTGTCCAATGAATTTCCCCATTCAATTATTATTTTTTTTTTAAATTCACTTCAATATAATTCTATTTCCTGCCAATCAAGACTCCCATTAAATTGTTATAGGTTTTAATTTAAAAGTCAATCTTTGTCATTGGTTTCAGTTTCCTTAAATCCAATTGTATCCGAATTTTTAGTAATCCCGTTAGTTTTAGCCTTACTAAATAACCCTCTTGGGTAGGTCTTAATATGGATTTCTGACTGCGGTAATAGCCATTTATATCTATGTCTCAAGTGATGAAAAACCTGTAAAAGTCAACTAATGTATTATTTTATTATGTTTTCTAACCTATGTGGTCCTGCTTCTGTTACAGCTTTTCTCACCGGTCCTTCGTTGCCTTCATATTAAAATCGCTCATTTATTATAGTAAGATAGTCAGGGAACTTCACAGGTAACTTTGCCTTTATATTTCTCTATACATTTTCTGAACTTTATCCTACTGTCATTAATTTGTTGGTAGACATAAACCAGAATTATTGACGAGTCCGTGGGCTTAGAATTAAAGCTGGCTAACATAAGTCTATATCCTCCTGCCTAATATCTCTTTACTCAACTACCTTCTGCTTAACAAGAATATCTACAGTCCACCTCTCCCATGCTGTTATACACCTGAAATGATACCATATATTATTTTTCATTGATAGTAATCTAACTTGTCCAAGATACCCCACTGCAGCCTTTTTTTATCTCTTAAATAAAAACCCAGAATAGTCTAAAAGAAGGAATATGCTTAACACTGGTTTTGATAATATGTTAATTACGTCACTGATTAAAGGGAAAAGGCTCTTATAATAGCGTCGTTTCATATGGTACTCGGCAACCGATGACGTCATATTATTATCCGGCTGGGACTGAAGGATATCATTACCACACACCTGGGGCCGGATACTCAAAACACCTCATAAGTCACGTATATTAGCGAGATACAGTACCATATATTGCAGACGCCGTACAGTCCCGTAAATTTAGCATACTCAAAATTTAATTACAGTTCCATAAGCAGTTCGTAAGTTCGTAATCGAATTAAATTGGTTATTTCAGGGAATTAGATTCGGGAGCGATAATCATGTTACATAAACCATAATTAAATCTTTACAGTAAAATATGATTATGTTTATTGTGTTATGGTACACTTCCATAAAACCTGGTCACAGTTGTACAATACCGGTTTGTTTTTCGTCTTTTTCGCTGTTCTCTTTACCAAATGACTTTCAAATTAAAAACACTCATCACTCTTCCTCATCCTCTCCTTAACCAAGCAATAATAACCAACAGCACAAAACATAGGTCTTGGATACACACTTAAGGTCAAGACCGTGTGCTCACCTGTAGGTTACTATAGGTACCACAAGGGCAATCGAGGTCACAGATTCCCTTACTCCAGCAAGAGTGAATCATCAAAACAGGTCATAGGCACCCGGAACCCTGACAACCGTACATTATTGCGACACCGTTCTGTAAGGTAATAGACGTCTCGTACAATGGTATAATATCCTTAGCAACAGTATAGTGTCTGGGATATTGCAACAGAGTAATGTAAGAAATATAAGAATTGATATGACTTTATTAGCATAAGTTTTGTATTTGGAGCTGTGGCAGGTGAAGACAGAGACTCACGAACTCGTGTTGTTGTTGCCATTATTATTGTTATTATTATTATTGTTATTATTATGATTATTATTATTGTTATTATTATTATTATTATTATTATTATTATTATCCTTATTATCACTATTATCATTATTATTATTATTATCATTATTAGACAAAACACATTGAAATTTGATTTGTATATGTAAAAA
Source organism: Homarus americanus (assembly GCF_018991925.1). Lineage (NCBI taxonomy): Eukaryota > Metazoa > Arthropoda > Malacostraca > Decapoda > Nephropidae > Homarus > Homarus americanus. The sequence goes on along the minus strand of NW_024735516.1, from coordinate 1,467,551 downwards.
TATACTTTCATTCATTTAAGACGTCGTTTACCACCATTAGATGGTTAAATTGCACACACACAGAGTAAGTTAGGTAAGATCAGGTCAGGTTATATTATGATAGGTTAGGTTAGGTTAGCTTTACTATGAAACTTTTAATTTATATGTATTATGATGATATATACGAAAGTCTATGTATTTCTCATTTTGGAAACATCTGACTAGTCATAGTTAGTCGGATGTTTCCAAAATGAGAAATACATAGTTGTGTGTTGTGCTTCACTAAATAAAAATATTATGTGAAACACAACATACACACACACACACTCATCAGTTTCCATACAACGTATCACCAACGCCATTACAAGCTTAACTCCAGCTGTGCTTGAACGTGTTCTTCAGCAGTGGAGGACACGCATTGAAGAGTGTTTTCAACAGAATGGTAGTCATGTAGAGCATATTATATAAATAAAAATGGATTTTCATATAAAATTTATTTTTCCTTTGTATGGAAATTCATGGGACACCCTGTGTGTATATATATATATATATATATATATATATATATATATATATATATATATATATATATATATATATATATATATATATATATATATATATGTGTGTGTGTGTGTGTGTGTGTGTGTGTGTGTTTTGATAAATAGGAAAGTGCTATACGACTTCATTGTTCTCCAACGATTGTTGGTAGCTACACTAGTATTGACTAATTTTCAAATTGTGAATTTATTTTTTTTTTTGCTTTAAGTTTTAGGCCAACCATTTCTTTAGAGGCCTGAATCTCACATAACTAAAACTAAGGCAAACGATTATCATCATTATTGTGTGTCTGATGTTCTCTTGTTACTGTAATCCAAATACAACTGCCAGACACCTCTGTTATGCTTTAGTTTTTACAAGCCTACCCATAATAACACTTGGATTAATATAAACTACTGTAAGTTACTTATTAAGAATTAAACTCAAGCCAGAAACTTAAGATTCTCCATATAATTCTCTGAGTTACAACTAACCATGTCAAGTCAACCACTTTGATCCGCTTCTAAGATAAATCAACAGTCCTATGAGGTCAGTCCGTGTCATTAAACACCAAACTACAACTAACCCGTTTACCGGAGGTCATTACAACACAACGAGGGGCCAAATTGGCGGCCATATTAAGTCATCCCACACATAATATTAGGGTTCGACTTTTCAAGATAAGTACGGTGTTGTTTTTCCCTCACTGGAGAACAGACAAGATAGTTTGTCTTACTACAATATGCAGGTATATACTATACGTTCTCACAAGCGTTTGACAGAAGTGAAGGAAATTTAACGTAAGAGTCTGAGAAATGCTATTGTCATTCAAATGGGAAGAGGATTGAGAGAGAGAGAGAGAGAGAGAGAGAGAGAGAGAAGGATCAGTGCCAGACAAATAAAACAGGAAGGGGGAAATACAGCAGAAGAAAACAAAGAGAGATAGGGTGAAAAATAGAGGGAAGAGAAAAGAGGGACAGAACGACGGATGTAGAAATCATAAGATGGAAAGAAACAGAAAAAGACGACAAAGATTGACACAAACTTTGACTTGTGACGATTATTGGGACATAATGGCTGATAATATGATCATGACAGGTAGACAACTGTAACTCATGACAGGTAGACAACTGTAACTCATGACAGGTAGACAACTGTAACTCATGACAGGTAGACAACTGTAACTCATGACAGGTAGACAACTGTAACTCATGACAGGTAGACAACTGTAACTCATGACAGGTAGACCAACTCATGACAGGTAGACAACTGTAACTCATGACAGGTAGACAACTGTAACTCATGACAGGTAGACAACTGTAACTCATGAGTATAAATGGACTGACACCATTTATCTTTTGTGCATTCTCTTCATTTTGATTTTTAAATAAATCTTCAATTCCTATGATTATTGTTATCATTATTATTATTATTATTATTAAGTAAACATAGACATAAAGATGAGCTCCCGAGATACAAGAAGAGATGTGAAGAACAAAGAAATGTGGAAGAAAAGAGAAAGAGAGGATATAAATAAAGTAAAATGTTGTAAGAAATAAGGAGAGCTATTAGACGAGGTTCAATAAGGTAAAAATATGATACAAAACTTAGCATAGATCTGCAGTGGAATGAGAGAGAGAAGAAAATATAGAAAACCAGTAGAAGGGGAGAAAGGCTGATAGATAAAAAGGACAGTTGTAAGAAGAGACAGATAAGGAGAAATAGTGAAATACCTAAAGAGAGATAGAGAAGGAGTGAGAAATAGACTGAAATTAATCTAATAATAATAATAATAATAATAATAATAATAAATAATAATATAATAATAATAATAACATTTTCCTTAGGATTTTCACGTTTACAAAACTTCTTTTTTATGCATAGAATGCAAATCCTGTGGGGGAGCAGAGGAAAAACGACTTTGCATTTGATTAAGAAGTGGCAAGTAGGTCATGGCCTCCACACCCACAGCTATTGGACGGATAGATTTGAAAACACCACTAAGCTGCATATGATGTGAGCAGGAGCGAACAACTGAGTGATGAAAGAAATAAAGTGTCGACAGTTATGCTGCCAACGTTATACCTAAAATAAATTCAACATAAATGAAACTTCCATGGCTGTGGCAGGCTTACTTGCCGCCTCTAAAGTAAATTCAAATTTACTTTTTCTTGCTTCTCCACTATCGCGTATACAATGTATATATTAAAATAACATTGTTAAGTGTACGAAAATTTAAATAATAATGATAATAAAAATATTGCTAACCAAATTATCATTATTATAATTACTATTATATCTCTTAATAATAATAAACTTACGAACAGACCGATAATAGACTGATAATTTTGTTGCTCGGTATAAGAATCAGTCATATGAGAAATAAATAAATTAAATATAACAAAACAATAAAGAAAATAAGAGTAAACGAAAATACATGCAAAGAAATGACGTAATGATTACTGATGACTGATGACTGACTGAATGTATGCAAGTGATGAAGGTTTGACTTGTGACTGAGGTGTGAATATGAATGATGACTGTCTGAGGTGTTAATGCGACTTATGACTGTTTGAGGTGTTAATGCGACTTATGACTGTTTGAGGTGTTAATGCGACTGATGACTGAGGTGGGATTGTGACTGATGACCTCAATGTAGAAATGTGACAGGTGCCAAGTTCTGATTATGTTTGGTGTATGGCCGCGTGACTCTACTGTTCCTGATCAACAATTTCTTTAATAATGTAATGCACAGTTTTTTTTTCTAGTGAATTTGATAATTAATTCTTAATCAACCATGTGTATAATAATCCAGTGACCAAACCCTCATCAATAGTTAATGATTAGAATTCTTAATTAGTGGTACAGGATAATGATTAATGATCAAAGTTGAGTGATCAGATAACATAAACGGTAGGTGATTATGATCATTTGACAACAATCATTGACCAGAATTACTGATCAACCTGATTGTGATTCCCTGTCAAAGATTAATGATTAGAATTACTCATCGATGGTAGGTTAAATTAGGTATTTTTCAGGAAGCAGTAACTCAAGAATGACATAATTTTTAACAAACTTATTTGGCTATGGACTCTTAATCAATCTCCTTTTTTTTCCCGTAACTGAGAGTGAAAGAACACATCTAAATAGGTCACTTAGGCGATGACTTAAGTTGGCGGCCAAAATCGTTTCTAAATTGCGCACGAATTCAGCCGCCGTAATAAGATGGGTTGTCCTATCAGCCAGTCGGAGGCGAGATTTTCCACATAGCGAATCTTTGAAAATCTGGCGTCTGGTCCTCTCTCTCTCTCTCTCTCTCTCTCTCTCTCTCTCTCTCTCTCTCGTCTTCTACAGTGTTAATATATCGTGTTTACTCTTTCATAGCATAAATTTACTCTTCCTCCTCTCTTAGTATGTTATCTATCCCTCTGTTACTCATTCCTTTCCATTGTTATTTAACTTGTGCACTCCTCTTCCACTTCATCATTTCTTTCCTCTTATTCAGTCCCTTCCCCTAATCTTACTTACTCCCTCCCTCCCTCCGCCCCTTTGTCTCCTTTGAATAAGTCAACCCATTATTCTCCCTTTTCCATTCTTAGCTACTTCATTCACCTCCCTTTTTCCTCCCTACATTGCCTCCTTCTTTCCTTCCTTTCTTAATTCCATTTTTTTTCCTATTATCCTTACCTGCTTTCTTACTTTTCCATTCCTTTTACCTTCCCCTCTCTCTCTTAGCCTCCCCTTCTTACAGGTACCCTTCCTCTCACTTTGCCCCTCTTGCCCTTCCCCCTTTCGCCCCCCCCCTCCGCTAAGATACCAAAGAAACCCTGCCCCCTCCCCGTCCGGTAAATACTAATGGTAGAAATAATCTAAAGTCAATTCATTCCTCTGTTTCCTTCTCTTTCATTCACCACTCCTTCATTTCTTCCTATATTTATCTTTCTCTCATTTTTCCCTTCTTTGATTCCTTCATTTATCCCTCCTTGCCTTACTCCTTCCTTTCCTTCTTCCTTTATCTACTTCACTCCTCCCTTTCCTTACGTTTCACCCACTTTTTTCTTCTCCCTTATCATAATCTATTACTTCTCCCTCCCCATTTCTTTTCTCCCTATTGCTAATGTCGGTCAGAATCACCATCCACAACCCCTCCTGACCCACTGGCCCACCTACCGCCACCACCACCAGCATTAGATTGTGTCCCCCCAACCACCCCCACAACCACCACGACTCATTACCTACCTCCATAACTACCAAGAGTTTCCTACCCTTTCAACCACCGACCTCCACCCCCATTCCATCATCACAACCTCCACTTCCTCACCCCTCTCCTTCCCTCTCTTTCTCTCCCCCTCTCTCGTCTTTCCTCCCTCTTATTCTCATCCCCTCCACTCCATGGGCAGGTCAGGTCCCGGTCCATCGATCTCTCCCTCACCTCACCCACACAGCCGCCGCCTCCACCACACACACATATACACACACGGACACGTACACGCACTCACGTACACGGTTACGTTTACGCATGTCCTTTACACGCGTTTTTATTTACATGTTTTTCACATTTACTTTGGGACATGTCATACGCTTACACATTTACGTTTACAAAATTCAGTCTCATGAAAATGCATGTGCGCTGATTCTACACATATACTGTACGTATCCTAAACACATTCATATATGTTTTATACACGTATGTTATACACACTGTAATACGTATCGTGCACACACGCACGCTTACACACGTACTATACATTTATTTACACTTAAATATATTACACGTTCACTTACATTTACGCAAGTCGTTCATATAGCTCCTACTTTTGCGTTTACGCTATACTGAATTTACAGGTAGCCTTAGAAACTATATATATTATCTGACTATTACACTTTTTCGATCAATGTATACACTGTGTCTGTATACACTGTGTCTGTATACACTGTGCTTGCGTATAATTTGTAAGACAAGTGACCTACATAAATTATAAATATACGTTTTCTATTTTCGTTTACCCTAACATCGTTACCCTACTCTTATGTTTGCCGTTATGTGAAAGGGAAATCTGTTTACAGAACTCGGGAGTGCGAAGCAGGTCTTATACATATAAGGAAAAATGAACTTGTCTTACAGAAAAAGGGGGATAATTAAGCTAGTTTTATAGAAAATAAGTCAGTCAAACTGGCTTTGTTAAGATAACGTGTCGTCGGAAGGGTTCTTCAGCAATAAAGAATACGCAATTTGGTTTGTAAAGAGGAAATTAGTTAAAATGACTTTTACAAAAACTAAATAAATGTACCAAAACTGGCTATATAAAAATACGAAACAGTCAAATTGGTTTTATAGAAATATAGGATAATCGAAGGTGTTTATAGAAATAGATTAATTATACACTCAATTATTACACTCCAATTTATCGAAAAATATAAATTGATAAAAAGAGTTTACCCTAAGCAAAAATTTGGTCAGACAGGTTTTACAGGGAAAATGGATAGCAAGCTTTTGAGAATCGGGACCAGGTTGGAGAGATCAGGTGACCGATAGCGTTCAAACCAGACACTGGCCTTAACCCGTCACTTTTAGTTTTTGATGTATTTACCATCAGAAAACTCGGTAGTCGCTGCATTATTTGTCTGTTGGTCTATCTTTCTGTCATTCATTTAAGTTCTACATCTTTGTCAGTCAGTCTGTCTGTCTGGTTATCTTCGTCTTCCTGTCTGTCTTATGTCTGTCATTTTATCTTTAATCTATTTGCCTCTCTCTCCGACTCCCATTAACTTCTCATATACCTACTACATACACCAATGGATTACGTACGTGATAGCCCATATTATTTATCACGTACAAGAGCCAGTTATGTCCGTGTTAGCTCATATTACCTATTAGGCAAATTAATTAGTTATGTATATGGTGTATGCTACCATATATACTCGCTAGCCTAGTCGTTACCTGCCCCTCCCACCAGCTGGTCATCTTCGCGGTGACAATCCGGCAACGAGGCGATGAAGAGGCATCGCTGCCGCTTTGTGCCAGTCAGTGTCGATCCGGCTGATGGGATATAGGGATACGCTAGAGGAGCGATGAAGGATAAATCCAGTACATTGTAAAGAAGGAAATGCAGAACGATGCCGGGAACCAATGCAGGGATTCATGCAGGACTGTGATACTGGGAAATCTAGCTCTATTTAAGGATGCAAGGAAGGTGCGTGATGCAGGGACGCGATACAGCGAAGCTTTCTTTAAACGAAATATTAGACAATCGGCATGGAAGAGATGTAGAAGAATGATCGATCCATGACGACAAATGATTTGATGGATGGGGGGGAAACACAGTGTGGTGCTATACGGAGACGCAATTTAAAGATGCGATGTAGCGGGATAATGCAGGGATAAAATCATGGGAGGGCTGCAGACACAGGGGCATTATGCATTGATGAGATTCAGGGATGAACCGCAGAAAGGGGATTCAAATTCACGGGTGCGATGTAGAAACACGATGCAAAAACATGATGTAGGTATGCAATGCAGAGAAGGAATGCAAAGAAGTGATGGAGGGATGCAGAGACGTGATGCAAGGTAGTGATGAAAAGATGCAGTGCCGTGAGACAAGGAAATGATGCGAGGATGCAAAGACGTGATGCAAGGAAGTGATGTGAGGATGCAAAGACGTGATGCAAGGAATGATGAAAAGATGCAGTGCCGTAATACAAGGAAGTGATGCGAGGATGCAGAGACGTGATGCAAGGCAGTGATGCGAGGATGCAAAGACGTGATACAAGGAAGTGATGTGAGGATGCAAAGACGTGATACAAGAAGTGATGTGAGGATGCAGAGACGTGATGCAAGGAAGTGATGTGAGGATGCAGAGACGTGATGCAAGGAAGTGTTGAGAAGATGCAGAGGCGTCGTATTACGATACTATATATATATTTCGTAAATAAATGTTGCAATGGAGGGAAGAGATGCAGAAATACAATGCAGAACCAAGATGCAGCAAAGCGATGCAGACTCGTTAGACAGAAAAAACGAAGCAGTAAGACAGTGCAAGAATGCAATGCAGAGACGCTATGCAGAGACATGATTCAGAAACGTTACACAGGGCCAGGACTTAAAATTCCATTGGAAAGCTCGGTAATTCAGTGGTGGTTCAGCTAAATGACCCCACTGAACAGGAACTCTGCGTTCCAGTTCAAATATAAAGACCCCTAAAAAAATTAAGTCCCAAAACCTCTAAAATCCTAATAAATATTAGATACAATAACAACCACTTGTGAACCATCTACATACACTGGTTTACATAATGCCGCCCAGATTTTAGAGCCGACTTATTGGACTGCAGCTCTGTTGGATTTGGAGGACATCACGTTCGGTGGTGAAAAAATGTATGTGTTGGTTAAGGACTTTAGGCTTGAGTCCAGGGAGGGGGTTCGGGGATTTAGGCGTTTTATAATGATTGGTGGTCGTAATTTTAATTGTATTGAAGAAGTCAGAATTGCTGTTGCCACCATTGCTATCAGTTCTGCAGTGTGAGCGTGGATTTGGATTTAGATCCATGAATAATCTCATGACACAGTATCGAGCATCTATACTCACTGAAACCCTACCAGCATCTCTCTCTACTGTAACGAGCCTCCATTAACTCTGTTCAGTCCAAACCAGTATGTGTTAGAATGGCATCATCAAAATAGGCTCTCACATTTTATTATTCATTATTTTCTCAGTGTTTCTGATTTCAGGTAATCATTCTGTGCTCCTTTTTTGTTGCTGCTAACTTTGTGTTTTGTAGCGATTATGTGCTAATTATACGGACACAAATTACAATAGATACAAGTACGTTTTTGGTGTGCATCAATAAAAATACATATATCAATAATCGGATTTGCTTCATTCAGCAAACTTTTCTATATTTAGATACAGCCCGCAGGCACATAGTAGAAAACATCTAAACTGTATAACCATATTCACGGTAATTTCACACTGTGTGCACATGTAGCACAGGCGGATCCAGAGACCCTGTATTGTTTGGACCAGGATAGTTTGGTACAAGTCTGTTCTGATAATCACACTTATGGTGTTGGAAATATTACATCTTCAACCTTAGAATATGTCATATCCAGTGCATATAATTTCAAAATGTCTCTGAAAGTGGCCAGATTTCAAACATTTTCTCAGCAGTATGGGCTCGCTACACTCGCAGTTGACAGTGGTGGTTCAGATTTGTTTACACTTTAAGCCTTTCACAGAGTTGTGATATAAGAACGTGACGCAGTGATACACAGGGATGGATGAGAAGAAAGTAAGCAACGAAGAGATGTGCTGGAGGATTAAATTCAAGAACTTGATGTAGGGAGTTGATATTCAAACGTGATACGGGTACATGATGCAGAGGTGTGGGATTAGGTCCTGGAGGTAAGCGATGAGTAAAGGAGGGGGAAAGGATTTGTGAGAGGGAAACAGGTGGTCAGGAGGGGAAATGGAAGGCAAGGGTCATCAGACTTCTGCTATCCCCTCCACCACCTTTCCTACTCTCTCTACCACTAAAATCTGTCCCACCACCACAATCCGTCCATTACCACCGTCCAAAACCCTTCTATTTCTATAACCACAATCACTCTGACCTCCACCATCATTACTATCATATCCCATACTACTACAATCACCATTCACCATTACAAATCTGCTTCAACCACCCACTATCACCATAACAACTCCCACTAACCACCTTCTCTTCCGCTGCCGACCAGTCCTAAGCATCTCTGACCACACGACCACACTGATGCTATACCTGCTATATATTCCTTCTCGTGTTTATTTATCTTCCTCTCTCCTTCTGTATACGCGAGTGTGTAGGTGCAATCTGCATAGTTATGATTGTCTGTGACAGTTTTTTTTTTTACATTTTAGGTGGAGTAAAGCAGATAGGACAATCCAGTATTACAAGATGATCTTATTTTAATTATAAATCAAAGTTAACAACAGTATAATATTATCTTAAGGAAAAAAAAGACATGTTTACACGAACAGGTAAACAAACACACGAGTCTACTGATAATCCCTTAGGTCGTCGCAACATAAGATACCTGAAGAAATAAGGATAACTGACACCTTACGACTCGAGATGTGTGGTACAGGTAAACCTGCTCTTCATAAATCCAATTTTGGAATGCAAATCATATACACAGGGGATCACAACAAGAATATATGTGGGGGAGGGTTAGGCCGATACCCAAAAATGTACATGGGTGATTCAAGCCAGTCAGACATTTAAAACACGAGATAAGTGAATAGTGAAGCTAAAACTTTTGATACGTGGAAGGTATAAAACTCTCCGACATTTATAGCACAAGATATTCGCTGAAACAATGATATGTGTAATGAATTCTCTCTCCGACTTTTGCAGCTCCAAATTCGTGGAAGGGAATAGACCTGTCCAACTATTATGGCTGTGGATACGTGGAAGACAAAGCTAATAGGGCAGCTTTATGATCTATATTAAGCTTGTTCCCGGCAGGCGAGACTGTGCTGGTGAAGGTGAGAGGATTAAGTATATATGAGCAGCAGAACGAGAGCTGGGACCCCAGTTGATCATTGTATCTTTGTTATAAAGTGATTTGGTTGTTAGAGGGGGGCATGGTTGTTTGGTGAAGGATGAGATGGTTGTTAGAGGGGGGCATGGTTGTTTAGTGAAGGATGAGATGGTTGTTAGAGGGGGTTGTTTGGTGAAGGATGAGATGGTTGTTGAGATGGTTGTTAGAGGGGGCATGGTTGTTTGGTGAAGGATGAGATGGTTGTTGGGGGGGCATGATTGTTTGGTGAAGGATGAGATGGTTGTTGGGGGGCATGGTTGTTTGGTGAAGGATGAGATGGTTGTTAGAGGGGCATGGTTGTTTGGTGAAGGAGGAGATGGTTGTTAGGGGGGGCATGGTTGTTTGGTGAAGGATGAGATGGTTGTTAGAGGGGGGCATGGTTGTTGGTTGAGAGGGGGCATGGTTGTTTGGTGAAGGATGGATGGTTGTTGGGGGGCATGGTTGTTTGGTGAAGAGGATGAGATGGTTGTTAGAGGGGGCATGGTTGTTTGGTGAAGGATGAGACGGTTGTTGGGGGGCATGGTTGTTTGGTGAAGGATGAGACGGTTGTTAGAGGGGGCATGGTTGTTTGGTGAAGGATGAGAGGGTTGTTTGGTGAAGGAGGAGATGGTTGTTAGAGGCATGGTTGTTTGGTGGATAGATGGTTGTTAGAGGGGCATGGTTGTTTGGTGAAGGATGAGATGGTTGTTAGAGGGGGCATGGTTGTTTGGTGAAGGAGGAGATGGTTGTTAGAGGGGGGCATGGTTGTTTGGTGAAGGATGAGATGGTTGTTAGAGGGGGGCATGGTTGTTTGGTGAAGGATGAGATGGTTGTCTGCATTTCTAAAGGTAAACAGGTAGAGAAAGAGAAACGGGTAGAGATAAAACAGACGAGTTTTTATGTCTGTACATGTCTCTGTGTGGCATTGTCCGTTCTAACTTTTTAAGTGATTGACATCTCACTTTCGTATGTGACATGCCATAGTTCAATGTCACAGGGCGCCTTTTTAATTGGGGAGGGGAGCGGAGGGTGGGAGGAGCGGAGGGTGGTAAGTTGTGGACAAAATTCCCTGGACACTTGGCAGTATCAGGTGTGTGAATACTTAAGGATCATTAATAGGGGACTGGAATTTTAACATATTTTCTCAATTTTATTTGTATTAAGGAGTGTTTTTTTTTTCATTTTGTAGTTTCAACATATGTGATGAAAAACAGCGTTATTAGATATAAACCAATCACATTTGTGACCCCACAAATAGATGCCAGATATTGCCAAGTGTTCAGGGAATTTTGTCCGTAGTTGTACCTCTTGGATCAGTTCACCTTTTGTTCTTACCAATTTTCAGTATATATGCAGATACTCAAAACTACTATACCACAATTTGTAATACTCAAAAGTCGGAATATATATACACAGTGTGTGTGTGTGTGTGTGTGTGTTTTATTAGTTGCATTGTGAATGGTTCTGCTGACTGACTGACTTACAGTAGTTGTGAACTGAAAGAAAAAAAATCTTCCTTCTCGCGTCAGCCCTAAATTTACGCTTATTAGCTGCCTCCCATCCCCGCCACCAAGACCTCTCTCCCTCAACCCCAACCCTCCTACACACCCCAACACCACTCTGCCACTACCATTCCCTCTCCACCACCCCCAACAATCCCTCCACTACGCGCTAACAACCCTCCGGTACCCTTAACCCCCTCCACCATTACCAACCCTTCCTTGACACCCCCAACTCTTAGACCCCTCTATTGACATCCCTGATCTCTAACAGATCAACTCAAATCCAACGACCCCTCCATTCTTTTCCGACCCCTGCTGACTTTCCCAACCCTCCGTCGAACCCCACATTATCCCAACGACCATCCCTAACTCTTGGAACCTCCCATGCCGACCCTCCTTGATTCCTCCCCGACCATTACCCGGACCCCTTTCCGGATCGGCCTCCGAACCCTGGTCCTTCCCCTGATCCAACTGACCTCCTTCGACCACTTACTCGAGCCCGCTCTCCCAACCTAGATATTTCTCCGGCCCTCCTGACCCCGGTTTTCCACCCTAAACAGTCTACAAGTGCCACTGTACTGCACAGAAACACTTAGACGATGAAAAACAAATTTCATGTCTTAGGGTAAACTATTCCACCTACCTCCTGGGAGACCACTGACAACCCAAATATAGAACTAACTTATGCCATTGGCTGAGGTGCTTAGAACAAACTAAGTATGGAGTTAAATCACTTAGAGGGCTAGTGCCTCCTCATTCGCCAGCCAGCCTTCGCCGTGATAGGACCTCTCTCTCCCGACTCTTCACTGCCAAAGCCAGCCAGCCTTTGTCCCAAACTGTTGACGACCAGAACGTAAACAACCACCTCACTGACCATCGCTCGACGCCACTCACCACTACCTAAACACTTGGGAAGCTTGTTTCAGACAACGCCCTTTCTGTGTCACCCGCACTGCTCAGGGGGTATCTCCCGAACAGAGGCGGCCTAGATTGGGTGCTCTGTAACGACTTCCTGTAGCGGATTTGGGCCGCGATTTCACTGGTGTTACTTGCACCAGTGGCTGTTTCCTTTGTTCTTCCTTCTTTTTCGCTCTGGCCCGGGGACCTGCACCCTAGAGGTGTATTCGTCCTTGGGTCCCCCCCCCCCACGGGTTAGTGAGCACGAATGGGGATAGGAGTAGAACCCATCCCTCCGCCGAGCCTTCCTGGGTAATCGTGATCATACGGGTCCACCTAGGAAGAGGGTCGCAACCCTGAATCTCCACCCCCCCCCCTTAATAGGTACACAACTACTCACGCCTATAAGTAAGCAATCTGAAATACTAGAGTAGTAGGCTCCCCTGACGGGGCTTCTGGGAGAGAGTCGCGGGAACCATTCTACGACCACTCGACCAACAAGTGGCGGTGGGGGGGTGTTGTAATTCCCACGATAGGTTACTCTCCTGGAATAGGTAGGTTACCTGTTTCTGCCTGCTTCATCTCACGCAACGGTGGCCTGTCCACCACGCCCTCTCTAACTTGAGGACACACCAGGTTTGGATACGCTCCCTTGACGGGGCGTGTCTGACGAACGGAAAAGACTTCCCATCAAGATATCAAACCTCATCACCACCAAGAACTCCTTCATCGCCCTGTGCTTGACCGAGAAGGATGTCGATGTACTCCTGTCGAGCAACAGCACAAAAAACTCAAGCCCGGAAATTTTGAAGTTGCAGTCCCTCCACAACTCCGAGCACGGAAATCAATAGTAGTCAAACGACTGGATAGGGCGATCACCGAGGAAACAAGCAAACAACAATTGGCATCAGACATAGAACAAAGGAACTAATGGGCCAAAGTATAGGAAGTGGTCAAGCTACCTAAATAATCCAGCACAATGTTTTAGCAAGGCTCCCACAGAAAGCAAACGAACTATATAACACATACCGTAACACTGACCCAGATATCATCCTCCTAAACTCACGTGGCAAGAACAACTCAGAAAAAATCTAAATATTTAACTATACAATCTACCAAAAAAAAAAAAAACAGTCAAGACCTACTGCATGGTGGAATTGCCATAGCCATCAAACGGAACATACAACAAGATATACGACTCATTCCAAGAAAACTTTCTGGCCATTGAAATAAACAGCCCAACGGGACCCCTCATAATCGGCACCTGCACTGGTCCCTTAATAGACGAAACGAACTGTCTAACTTATACTATCAATTAGACCCAGACATCATTCTGTTAAACAAAACTGGCTTAAAGGACCGAACTAAGCTGAAATTTTTTGGCTACACTGTATACCAGAGGAACATGACGGGTGAGCTGAACGATAGTGTCGCTGTGGCCATCAGGTCACGGTTGAGTCACACAGTGTTGCTATACTTTGAGGATTCAGTTATAGGAGTGCAGGTGGAGACCACCAGGGGACCTGTTATCATAAGCACAATGTACCTACCTCCCAGACGTCCTTACTTACCCGAACAAAAACTCAACCAGTTGCTGCGCCACAGAAAACCAACCTATATCACAGGGGACTTAAATGCGCGCTACGCCATACTCGGACACGGTAATGAGAACAACGTCGGTGTGGCGCTGTATGGCAACATCAAAAGGGGAAAACTGCAACACCTCGGGCCAGATTTCCCGACATTGATCAGACGTGCCAGTGCCACAACACCCGACATAACCCTTTCTAACAACAAGGCCGTCCTGAACAGGCACGTTACCGCCGGACCCATCAGTACCAGCGACCACCTGCCAGTCGTCGTGACAATCAACAGCAGATACACTTCTTGATAAAAAGGTGTAGTAATATGATCAATAACTATAAATACTCCCGCAAGGAAACAGAAGCAAACATACCTCACTAACAGCTACTAACAGGTAAGGGAACCAACAGAAGGCAGTAAGCAATCTTCCATCAAAGAGATCTGTTACTAAACTCTACTGAATACAAAATATATCCTCAGAACTAGTATAGATGGAACCTGAGTATAGTTTGCCTAATGTTAAAGTCACCAGTGAGTTCAGCCAACAAGAAAAATTTAATTAGCCACCAAAACCTAGACAGAAAATCCTAGTCGTAAAAAGCAGCACCTGTCTAGTACGTTCACCCAAGTTCATCTGTACATTAGCCCACACCCATATTCTAGGGCTTAGCTAGACGGTAAGGGAGGCTGCTATCTACAAACTCTCTTTAGTCTACATTCTTTACCTTCCTTATTTTATATTTTCTACATAAGAAAATTGTCTCCCCCTTCACCATCCATTCCTCTATCTCACCTCCTCTTCACAGTCTCTGAGGTATTTTGATTGCTCGTTATTTGTTCGTCCTGCAGTTATATAGAGTGAAGAGAAAGAGAGAAATGTGATTATAATAAGGATGTGGTGAATGGAAGAATTATGAGGAGGAATATGTGAAGGTTTTGTCTTTCCGCCTCAGGATTTATTTCACGACTATAGCGTAGAGACTGAATTGATCCAAGAGATATCAGACTAAAGCCTCTCCATACTCTACTGTACATAAACAAATCCAAACTTCAGTTCATCACCGCCAAGTCTCCTAAACTCTGGCTTTCATACACAAATTACCGCCATCAAGAGTAAATTCTTTGATAAATCTTACCTAGCCTTATCTTTGAAATTTATGAAGTAAAAATCGCACAGCAAACGTTATTCTCAGAAGCACTCAGCGAGAAGAAATTATATTTCCTATAATCGACAATGTGACCATGACAGAGCCGGAGATACTGGTTAGAGATACAGCCTAATAAAGTCGCCAGGGATGAACACTCGTTTTCCGCACATGTGAAAAGAAATCTATACACCTGTCTCTTCCACACTAATGATCCAATCTAACCCGATGTAACCTGTCCTCCAACTGCACTAAAATCGAATGTATAGGTTCTAACCACAACTTTAACATAATATTACACAAGCTACTTAAAATAACTAAACGCAACTTATGCAGTACTTAGTTCAGTAGTAGAATGATATAGACAAGCTCCAGTCTGAGATCAAAGAATCGAATTTGTTTTAGTCCTCTTCTCGAGAGCGCCAACTACATGACATTCAATTAACCTAACTAAATACTTAGGAAATCCAACCCAAACCTACCTAATACCGAAGACGATATACGAAAGATAGGAAAGCTCGAGCGTTTGGGTGTGCGTGTAGTAGGGGCCTCTGGGGCAGATGGCGTTAGTATCGGTGAGAACGTCGTCTGTATGTTTACCGAATACGTCACCTTCCGTGGCGCCAAGTTTGTACACAGCAGCCACGCCTCATTCGTGTTTCCTGGGCGGAAAATTCAAAGAAAGTCATCCTACTTTTATATTTTATCTATTCCCTCAACAACAGGAACAGTTGAGTGTAATTATAATGCATAATTAATACAATATATGAATCCGGACGCGTAGCTCAGTTCCGGCTCAGACGTCTCTCTGGATGACAGGTCTGCCCTCCCCCCTCCCCCGCCCTCGTCATGTTCGTCAATAAATGGACTATGGGCGCGGCCTTTACTTATCCCCTGGGTTGGCACTCTAACATGGCGCAGTGAATAGATGAATAATAACACAAGAAGCAGAGGTGGAGTTTGAGATTGACCAAATAAAATTTAGATCCAAAAAGGGGGGGGGGGCTTTCGGAGCTAATTTTATTTGGGGCCTTGCCAATAGCTGGCGCTGATTCCGGCTTTGCGGAGCACGGTTAATTCGACAGCTTTCGTACGAGGTTTCATATCTTTCGTATAACTATATAGTCTTTGCCTAATGCAATTTGACTTCACTCATTTCGTGAATGTAGTCACTTCATAAAGTCCGTGTATTCAACAACCAGAAAGAACTGCTGGGGCGAACCCTGTGAGTCTTCAGGTTCAGGTTTGATTTTCAACCCAAAGATGGAGCTTCATAAAGGGCGAGTTTAAACAACACGTCGCCTTGTCTAGTTGCCGGAAGCGTCCCAACAGTTGGAGCTATTCACGCCTGGTGACTTTATACACAAATCACTAATGTGAGAGCAAGCTTTCAGTATATTATAATAAAACAAAATATTATTATGAGACTATAGAAAACTATTTGGTTACTATACTCCCTTATCGTGAATGTAAAGAGAAACGTTACCACACAAGCGGTGTCTCAAGCGAATCTGACATTCGTATCCGTCGCAAATGAGCCATGATGGAGATACGAGCCCCCCTCCGCCCCCCCAAATACCAACAATATTGGTTGCACAAAGTTGGCAGGGACTTGAAGTAGAGGAAAATTGTGAGGGTAAAATTACGCAAAAAAAAAATGATGGAACGAAACTTCCAAATCAGGAAACTCAGGTCCTGATCTAACCTCCGTTGTGTGAAAAACTTACCTGAATTAACAGATGCTAGAAGATAAAGTGATGCTACTTGTAAGAGGAAGTGGTGAAGTATAGTCTTGTGGTCGTTGTATTCGGCTTCGAACACATACAGAGAGAAATATTGTTAATGTTTCTTCTTATTGTCGGCACGAAGTACCCAGCTCTTGATATTCCTCTACGATAGGAAATTCGCCGTCGCCAAGAGGTGGTTCCTACTGCTCTCTTCTTAACATTGCGTGATGGCCTTACTATCCCACCCACTTCCTAGTCCTTGTTAACACAGATCTTTTCATTTAAAGTCTTACAACTGGTATCCCAGCAGGTACTGTACATCAACTCTTAACTACAGTAGCCGAGTCTCATTCTCCTCCAGTGCGCCCATCAACTACAGCAGTACAGTAGTCATCCCTTCACCTCCCCTGCTCCCTCCATCGTATCCAATGTGCACCCCCTTCCTCTGTTATTATAGTAATTCTTAAATTAATTACTGTCGTTAGGAACCGTCTTTATTTGGTAACATAAGTAACATGACTTACTCACTGTTTTCTATATATCATTGTAAATGTTCTTTTATTATTTTATAACTTGATCTGTGCATTAACTTATTGTTATATGCACTCTTATATTGGGTGATAAAGTATGATGTTATATTTAGGATTATATTAATGATTGTAAGGAGACGTGTTGGGAATGCTGAACATATCGACATTCTTTTGTTTTGAGGTTGACGCCTGGGGGACTTGGAACAACTGGACGGGCTCTCGCAGCTCTCACTCTGAGCAGACGCTCCGGGTTTTTTCCTTCCACTGCCTTCTTGCTTCTATGTGAGGTGCACCGGGGGGTTTTCGGGTGATCCTATGTATGTGGAGGTACTGGCTGTTGGTGTGTATGCGGTAAGACTGCTGTTTGCCAGGTTAATATAGTATTTTGCTCTAAGTGTTCTCAGGTAGGAGTGTTTGTGTTACTCAATGTTAATTCATTTTTGTATTCTTTCTTGTCTTGGTAGTTACCCAGTTCATACATGTGTTTGCCGTAAGTATTCTTGGATAACAATGTTTGTATAACACAGTGTTATTTCATTTTGGTGTTCTTGTGCATAATACATGTAAATATGTAAGGTAAGGAATAATCATGTTTATTTTTTGTTAAGCTTTGTTTCAATAACCCTGGGCCATCTTTCACTAATAATTTTGTCATATATTAATAACTTTGAGTGACCTATGTCTAAAAAAATTTATGGTCATTTAGTGCAGTTTCCATGGATTTTTTTGCATTTGTGTTAGGTCACTGTCCCAGTGCTGGAATTTTGGTTGTTTTGTGAAGTGAAAGGTGTAAGTATTAAGTGATATTCCAGTGCTTTGAAGGCCTTAAGTATATAAGAGGGAAGTGATCGTAACACTGTGTATCCCAATTAAGTCAAACTGCTGTGGTTTCTAATATCAATTACACACAAGTTTCAATCCCGAAACTTCGGAAACAACAATATACGACTTAACTGTTGGACTGGTTTACTGTAATCATTGTTCATAAAGACCTGACACTACTGCTGAGGTTAGGAATAAGAAAAATTATAGTCACGCTCCACGGGATATATAAGATGACACGTTTAGAAAGCTTGAGATATGCTGATAACCACAAGGAAAAAGAAAACATGAAGTTCCCAAGCGCTTTCGTGTAATTCACATCTTCAGGGGTGAGTACAGACTAGAGAGAGAAATACATAACCAGGTATATATAGTACAGAGGTTGTGGTTATCAGCATATACCTGGATCACGCGCACCTACAGTGATTTACTTGCATATATATATATATATATATATATATATATATATATATATATATATATATATATATATATATATATATATATATATATATATATATATATATATATATATTATATAGTCCAATACAATATAAAGACAATACAATTGTCCTGATCTTTTGACCTATAACAGGGAGCATAAAATATTTTAAAGTCTGAGTGGCAGGATGGACAGTGCTGGGGACCACCTCCTTAATAACGGATTATCGTGAAACCGAGTCATGAAAGACTTCGGTTTCGTGATTACGAGGGAATATTTTTATGTGAGGTACTACCGGGTAAGCCGACATATCATCAAAGGTAGCGAGGAACCAATGTTACCTTAAGTCATCTGATGAACTGGGTTTAGTTCCATAGGCTTGAAATCTAGTAAAAGAAACTCATCCACTAGTGTACTGGTGGCGGTGACGGGCCCAAGTCTTCCTTCCAATTTGAGGATTGTGTCGGGACACTTTGGCTCCTATGCCTTTTCTCTTTAAGACATTACCTTCAACATATCAAACTTTCTAAATGTGTCATCAATTTGAACCAACAAACGATTCGGCAAGGTAAACTCTATAACAAGAAGTTACTTGGTAAATGAGAGTACAGTATTTGGAGGCAACGAAGCATTTTAGAAAAGATAGGATCTGAGTCTGTTTCCCGAATAATCTCTTGGAGATCAAGGGAAGGAAATTGGAGAGGGTGAGTGCAAGGATTCAGGAAAGAGCGCTGGCAGGACTTTTACGATACCATTTGGGAACTACGAAACAAGAGAAGAAATAAGAGCTGCTGTTACGCCGAGCACTGGCTATTCATCCTTAGCCGAATTAACCAGTTAATAGTAGAGTATAATAATGTACATAGAAAAGTATTGAAATAAACTAAAACACACTTACAGTATGTAGAACACAGCTATCAACAAAAATATTAGGTTATACTAATATATAAAACAAATTTGTTTGACTCTGTTCCAAATATTCTCCAAAACTACTTGACAAATTGAAGTCATATACTGTATAGCTCGTTTGAAAGATATTGTAGCAAAGTTACATGAAGCGTTTATAGAGGTACGAACTGTTTCACCGTCTACTAATCATGTCCATGGCATACCTTCTTCCTGCACCCCCAGAGGGAAGTACCCCATAGGGGCCACACCCTCAAGATGAAAGGAAGAGTACTATCGTCAGAAGCCTCGTTCGGGTCGTTTCCTCTAGATATCCTTTAAACAAAAATGGCGTGAATAGGAAGTTGAGGATCTCTAATCTGATAGAAGAGGATAAGGACGAGCTGGGGTCCTTCTCCGTCCAGTGCCCAGACCTCAGCGTATAGGGTGGAGGGAGGTGTCTTAAATATTTCCATATCCTGTCAAATTTTCTTTCGCAAATTAAATGTCTCGGTGCACTTTTGGCCAGATTTTATATTTATAATATTTTTCTCCTAAGATACTGTATAATTTCTATAAATATTTACTACATGAAATATTTTCCCTCTAAAATAATTATCTCAAAGTTTCTTCAACTTTTTTTATATTTCAATCATCTAATTATTCTAATATGTTTACATTCCCTTTAGATACTTGCTATTAAAGACATTCTCCTATGGTGATATAGTCCATTTAAAATATTCGATCCCCAGTGTTAATTTTTCAGAAAATACTTCTCAAAATATTTACTTGTTAATAATATATTTACTCTTTCCATGGGCAGTATCTCGACGCATTGATGTAAAGCTCATTTCCCCCTCACTGTACCAAGAAAAGCGACCATCTTGGGGTTCATATTTCATAGGCGGAGGGAAGTTTGTCGCTGTCTACATACCATGAAAGCTCGTGAATCTATGACAGGTCTGAAAGTGAATTTATACGTCTTATGTCTCTGGTGGATTTGAATGTGCTTTACCTGGAAGGTATTTGAATGTGTCTTATAAATGCTAAATTAAATATGTCTGAGTGTAAAACTTAAAATTGTTTTACCTTTTGACAGTGAAAGATTAAAATAACCAATGGTTTTCAGGGTTGCATTATAACCATGAGATATATGTTACTGTATGTCATGACAGCGGGAAATATTTTATGTTTTGAGTTTGATATTTTTATTTAAAGTTAGGACTGGAAATTTGTTTTATATAATATTTGGTATATTTGAACGTGTCATAACTATATTGCATTTTAATATTTCGAATATTTTCAACAAGGCAACGAGTGATAAAAAAAATACTTGAGTGACGTGTAAAATTGGAATTACATGTGGAGCATTGTTGAATTTTATCATTATTAGATCACAACGTTAATGAGAACAAAAATATTTTAGCCAATACAAGTGATATAATGAAAAGAGAAACTAAATATGATAAAACTAGGGAAAAGAAATGAAGGAAGATAGAAAATGAAGACAGATAGAATAAGGATGGGAGTTTGAGTGACAATAAACGAAAGATAGAGCGAATAAGGGAAGAGAAGAGAGAAAGAAGGAGAGTATCTGAGGGAAAAATAGATAAGCAGTGAGGGCAGTGGAAGTATTGAAAGATGACAACGAAAGGGAAACAACGAAAATAAATGATAGAAAAATAAAGATCGATAAAGTAAGAGAAGAAGGGGAGAGATGGAGTGAACCCCTGGAGTGCACCAGTGCGGGAGTGAGAGCGTAACTCCCAGCATCACAGGTGTCCTACACAGGTGTGCTACACAGCTGTTCTACACAGCTGTTGGTAATGAAGATGGTGTGTGTGTGTGTGTGTGTGTATAAATAATAACAAAAACACCTTCATTAACTCGGGTCAGCTGCATCCCACCCAACTGCTTGGTAATGTTACATTTGCATCAGGTTTACCCTTGGCTTAGTGACTGATTGGTTTGGATGAAGTACAACTGTTGTCGTAACAGTTGTACTTCATATGATTCCATATTCATTTAAAATTAGTTTTTTGTTTTTTGTTTTTTTAAGGATGTAGCATAAAACTGTAAATAAATTACATACATATTGATGTAACTACAGTATACTCAACAGATTATAAGGATTATTGCGTTACGTTCACTAGCGGAGGCCAGCATCCTCGATAAACTTAAGTGCTCCCTCCTCTGGAAATAGAACACCTACTCAGAGAATCAAGGAAGAGGCGGCAGTTACCATCACATCCACGAGACCTGGGAGATGCCGCTTACTGAGGTGCCCCAGATTGAGACGCTCGACCAAAAGGCGTTTTATAGTTAAGGTAGTGTTCACATACTGGCCTCAGGCCATCAAGTGGCCATTGTATCAGTCAGCCGAGAGTGGCCAGTGCGAAGCTTGGCCAGGGCAGTCTCCCACCTCTGCGGTGTTTGGTGATACTTCTAGATGCATATTTTTGTTTTAATAGTTACAGTTGGAATCAATGTTTATACTGCAGATCTAAGGATAGACTAAGCTATAACATAGGCCTAAACCTCCATTTTACACTTATTTACATAAATGTCACCCTAAATAGGGATAATCTTCCGCTTAGGCCTTAAACGCAACTGCGATTTTTTGGGCAGATAGAGATACCTCCTTGATATTTCCTAGATCTATGTCCATTATTTTATAGTCAAAGTTTATTTTCCCCTTCAGACGTCATTTACAACCATAAAATAAAACAAATTATACTTAATTTAGGTTAGGCTTAAATTAGTTATGATGCCACTTATTTTTTGTTTGTAGTTTGATTATCTACATAATCGTTCATTCATACCGTACAGGGCAGACTGAATCTTCGAGAAAAAAAATTAAGAGAAATAGGTAGTGGTACGCTCAATGTACAGCCCCCGTGTCATGTCCTGAATAAAATGCAAGAAACTCCTCCTCTGCATCGTCATCATCATCATCATCATCATTACAGTTTTACGGCCATTTTCCACACTTGCGTGGGCTAGCCATGATAACCTGATGGCAAGGTGTCCCGGTTACCATCAGACAATTTTAAGGTAAATTTTATAGCTGGATACCCTTCCTAGCGCCCAATCCACAACTCACAACTAGGGAACCTGGTATATTTTGTAGTATTTGTAAACGCCTTCTTAGCTGGCAAGGGACGGTCAGAACTCCGTGAGGTAATAAGAGATTACCCGCCAGCTTCAGCTTGTGAAAGTATTTATTTTTTTCAGGATCGATCAGACCATGAGGTACCCGACGGCCAAAGCACTTGGTCATCATTATCTCAAAATTTCATCTTCTAAGCTCAAAAAGTACCCGAGATATTAAACAAACTGAGAGACCGCTGGATACTTACGTAGAGATTGAATAGGGGCTGTACAATTATTGTTGTTTCACAGTTGCCCTTAAAGGCATCAAATGTACAATATACAGGAATATATTGGTCTTGATTCTTATCATATACTAAAACTAATCCTGAATATAAACACAAGTACACCACATGTACATAGCTCTTAGTATAGAGATTTTAATATATTTACCAAAGACTAATATTTGGACATAGCCTTCGTTAGTGTGGAGTAAACGGCAACCAGGGTGCGGGTACTACTGAACTATCAGAGTATTTGTTACGTCTCTGTTTTAGCCAATATATGAAGACATACCATGCTGATCCCAATACTTTGATGTACAACCATAACAACGACACCATAACCACCTTACTTACAATTGTACTTATTTTACTGGACTTACTATTATTAGGATATGCCATTAAATATGTTACTCTCTTCCCATGTTGGTTATTATTATCCTCATTTTAAACGACGAATATTGACTTTTATGTCTACTTTAGTCATGAGCTAATGTAACACCTCCTCTGACTCACGACTCTTAACGTTAAGTCTGCGTGTAACAACACTATTATATCATACATCAGGTAAAGAATAAATAGCGACACTGATATAAATTGTAGTGGTGGTTGAGGGGGTCGATGGTCTGGGGTACAATCGTGACTGTATGCAGTATTAGCGCTTGAGGCTCAAATTCAGCACTCGACCTCAAAATTTTTTATTCATAACGAACGATATGTTGTATATTTTATAAAATTCCCGTGGAATTACTCGCGTGAATAGGATTTTATTTTGATTAATGAAATATTTCACTGAACACCTTATTTTAAGATCCAGTGTTTTCATTATAAAAGCTAACGGAGAATCTTCCATACACTATAACATCATTATATACAAATTTGATGAATATAATCCTATATTGATTTAAGGTAATCATGAATTGTGTTCGATTTTATATCCATATCAGGGACTAGTAGATATAATGTCCATGTACACCCACTAAAAATTTATTCAGCACCCTTGGCTCTGATACACTCCCGCAACGATCACTGGTACAGAAGCCGTGATTACGTGGTGTGGTTGGTACCCCTGTACTTTCACACACACAGACACACACACACACACACACACACACACACATCTGGTTTTAGTCACAACTTTTATGGGGCCAAAATAATATTGAAACCCCTTAATTATTCCATTCCTGCATCTGGATTTTTAGATTGAAAATGAAACTGCACCTGTGTTTGTCTAGATATACCCATGTTTTGTAAGCTTCATGTGCCCCTACTTTAGTATACGACAATACATTATCAATAAAAAGAAACCCATTCAACCTATACTTATACCTGACTCAATAGGTTTTGCGTATAACTGTATCAGCCAGGTGAAAGTTCCAATTTTATAACAGAGCATTCGGAAACTTGGAGGTCCGATTTCCCGAGGCACTGTTTAACCTGAGATGCACAGTTGTGACGCCTGAAAGATTGACGGAGGGATACTCTTAAGTCATGAGTCGGAGTTAGAGGCACGAAGGACCTCCTGGACGATTAATGAGGTTAAAGAACTCAAGTTTGCTAATTCTCTGAGATCTAATGATTAATGCCATAAGCCGAGCAGTTTACCGATAGTTTGGTTCTGGGTTGTTTTTATAAGTGGTATCTGATGGTGCTGGAATGACTTTGTTTATTTAATATAATGCCGTGGTGGTGTAGTGACTTGGTTTATGAGTGGTATCAACTGGTGGTAGTGGTGGTGGTATTATTTTGTATGGTAGTGTTTGAATGGCTTTATTTATCTTTTAATGGTACTTAGTTGTTGAAAGGTGACTATGGTTGTGTGTGTGTGTGTGTGTGTGTGTGTGTGTGTGTGTGTGTGTGTGTTAGGAAAATGGCCTTAATTTGTTTGTTTTTGTGTTACCTGCTGATATTGTATAGACTATAGAAGTTGATATGTTGTGTTAAGCGCGAATTCTACAGGTCAGTTGATACATTTGTTACCCGGGTACGAAGCTGGAGTGGGATTGGCATTGTTTTTTTTATGTGTTTTTTTGTGATTTTAATGTTTCTATGTGGTGGCTAAGTGGCTTTGTTTGTTTAAGATTTGAGACCATAACAGCAACAAACCAAGTAGTCGTAATACACATCCCTTAAATTACAATCTTGTTGGTATTCACAATAATAATAAAAAAAAATAATCCAGAGAATAAAAAAATAAAAAGTTACCTTCAAACTATGTGGAGAGAGAGAGAGAGAGAGAGAGAGAGAGAGAGAGAGAGAGAGAGAGAGGACAATATGCGAAGGAGAGGAAGACGTTAAAGAGTGGATAAATTAAAAGAGATGTACAAAGCGTCAATGAAAAGACGAAGAAATATAATAAATGAAAACAAGAGGATAGAAAGAGAAAGAGAAAGAACAGCAAAAAACAGAAGTGAAAATAAGCGACAGAAAGTGAAATTACAAGATGTTATTTTCTTTAATAAATAACAGCTAAATTTGAAACTTTCCTCGAGGTTCACTGTTCTCCCTCCTCCTTGATTCCTGGCGTCTCACAACAAAGGGACATCCTCTCATTCTCTTATCTTTATTACATTGACGTTATTATCAGGTTTGGTGAAATTTATTGATTACTTTATGACGTTAACCCCTTCACTATAGGGACGTCAGACAATTTTATTCACCTCAGAGGCGAGGGGCCCCGTACACAAGGGGTCAGTAGCTTCCACAAATGATTCAAGAGAACATATGTGAATGGATTAGGGTATTTCAAGACTCCTTGGAGAATAATTGATTGGTTTAAACAACAACGGGATCGCTAAGAATGATGACTGATTACTGTAATCTACTACAGGAATAATGGGGTTATATTTAATTGCTTTAGATTATTCCAAGATACTAGTATGTATGACTAATTGGTCCAGGGAGCACAATCAATAGGTTAAAGTTGTTACTGGATTTCAGGAAGTTTAACTAATTGTTTTAAGTTATTAAAGAATTCAAACACACACTTACTCTGTTAAATTACTAAATCAAACACTTAATTAGTCTTACTTACTGTACGTTTCGATGAAGCATATTTGATGAGCGAAAAATTCATGCATATCAAAATTAACTTGCAAATGAAATTAATTTACAAAATGGAATATCAAGATGTCTAATAAATTTGTTTCATTCTATGATTTGAAATGTTATGTATTACGTCTGGGAACAATCGAAGTGTCGTCTTAATACATTACTGCTCACCAGGAACAGCAATTATTGAATTTTAGGTGAAAATACCAACAAAATTAATGAACAATTAAAAACTAAATAATATCGTACAATCCACCCATACACACATGAGCACATATATACACAAAAACATTCTCAAATAATCATATTCATGCACAAACATGTACATATTTTAGTTTTAGTGATAGGTATTTATTCATGTCCTATATAAACGGGGAATCGGTCGTCAAACTGAACTACAGAGACTTTTGCTTCGTAAGCGGAGCCGCAATCCAAAGAATGAATCAGTGGAACTCGCACCTCACAGAGTGCGCTTAGACAAGTGGGTGGAGTAGAGGTTCTCTGGGGCAGATATTTTCATAGGGTACAAATTTTTGGATACAGCGATCCAAGATGGTTAAGATGAAGTTACAAAGTTCGTAAAAGTCTGCGTTTGGTGGCAACAAAGAGCGAATTGGTGTGCAATCTGTGATGTTATGCTGAAGGCTGTGTTTCCTATTTTCGCAACAAATTTGACATTGAGTGAAAGCAAAGAAAGGATTTCTTTAGAATTCCCAACATGACCTATAGCTAAGTCTAATTCTGGCGGCAACTACATCGCTGAGCTGAGTCAGACATTTTTTTTCCTGACGGATCGGCATTACATGTCACAAAATTTATCATCATAGTGTCGAACACGAACACTGGCACCTCGCTGTTCACAACGTCTTTCGTCTTTTATTTGAGTAGCTGATTTCTTGAGGAGCATCTTGACTCGACCAGGAGTTATGGTTGAAGCGTCATGTGAACGCCAACATGGGATGGGATCTTCTTTTATGAGGCAAAGCTGGAGTTGTCTCAATCAATCCTGACAGACGGGTTGGGGTGAGATGATCGACTCTATTCCAGAATTAGAATCGCTGATCACCAGTCCATTCCGCCCCTCATCCAGAAATTAGTTGATGGTTCCAGGATGCCCTGCAGTTCACATCTTGCTGTGGTCGCCCACTCCGGAAGGCGACGCATCGCTCCGGTGATACACGTCATTCCGGAGTACGACACATGTCCCTTGTAGTGAGTCGTCCGTGTAGTCCCTTTTATGACTTAATTTATCCTCTGTAGTGATGACTGTAGTTGTTCTATTGGATGGCCATCTCTCTGGGTGTCACTGTAGTGTAGAGACGGCGGAATAATGGCCCATCATCTTTCTGAGGGATACAAATGTTGAGGTCGAGAAACACAGCAGAGAATGTCTGGAGTAGAATTTTATAGCCTCTTCTTGGATCGTCCGGCCAAAGGGGCTGGTTTCGAATGACATAACGGAGGTGGCCAGTGAAGGTGGGGAGATGTGGGGACCCCTTAAGAGTTTGACTCCAAAGATGGTAACTAATATTTTCACTGTTTTGGACACTGGTCAGACCCAGATCTTCCTCATGTTCACTATGTGGGTCGTCATTGGACAACCTAGGATGAGTCGCATTGCTACATTCAGCAACTTTCCAACATATGCAAGAATAGTGGCTGATAGTGAGCACAAATGGAGAGCGTGACAAGCTATGAACGACCGTTGTAGGCAGTTTAGAAGGCTTTGTCTATGGGAACTGACACACCATCACATCTGTTGTCAATCAACTTCAGTGGCTTTATCCGCTCTTTGACCCGGTGAAGGAAATGGGTTGAAATAGTTGACGAGGAGTGGTAAAGTAGACTTTCTTATTCTCGGCGATATTTTGAGGCGGATTCTTGAAAGGTGGTGATGATCTGTTGTCATCATTGAACTATACTATGCTATCATATATCTGACTCAAGTTTCTGTGTATTAATCAAGCACGAGATAGCGTGACCGACCTGTGGAGGGTGTGGTCTCTTTGGGGACCCAGTACGAGACGGCAATGACGAAGTGATCTGAGATGAGATGAGGCACAAGGCTTGCCTCTAGCCTGTCACTGATAAGGTCAGCGCTTAAAGTACGTCGTTAAGCGTCCCACCAATAGTACTCGTATGTGTTGGACCTTATGGAGTGTGGTAAATAATGCCGTAGGTGTCAAAGAAGTGTACTAAACGTGGGGTTTGGGAGATGTTCAGGTTTCATGGTTTGTCGCTGACCATGGACGTTGCAGGTATGAATGTCACGTTGAGTTGTAGGAGTTGATATTGGGTGACCTCGTCGGGGCTCGTTCTGATCAGTTTTTGCTGTAGGGACTGTTTGATGTAGATTATGAGGACGTTTTGAATGGGTGAAAAAATGAAGGACATGTCCAGGAAGAAACCGAAGGATGTGAAACTGAGCGCTTCTCACAAACGGTGCCTGGAGAAAAACTATATCCGTGTCATAAGTGTGGAACTAAAGCAGGACAGGGTGTTGCAACGGCCGATGAGGCCGCGTATATTCCAGGAGAGAAACTTGAGCTGTTCTAGAACCTAATGAGGAAGAGGTTATTGGGAATTGTCTATTGTGAATTATTAGTGGAGGCTGTTCTCGAGTGCCGGATTGGTGTCCATTTGTATGAGTTGGGATCTTGGCGGACTTTCCGATGGGAGAGTCGGTAACAGTAGCGTAGTCAGAAAAGAAATGGCATGTGAATTTATGTTGGCGAGTGATCATTTTGTACGCATCATTGAAGTGTACGACTGGTGTGAGAGGCCTTGGAAACGCTTTAATAAACCTAATCATGTGTGGCGAGCTAGTTTCCGAACGTGTTCGCCTAGTTACCGAGCCATTGAGTGTTGGGTTCAGCACATAGGCGCGACAGACTTCGGTGTCCATCGGGAGGTTTTCTGGATAAACTAGCCTTAACGTACTTGTCACGTAGGATGTTGTTATATGAGATGTACTCTGGTGAGCCAGACCATGATGTCTTGAGCCGCCAGGTGGACTCCATAACTTGTGTGTTGCTTCACTATTCACCTTAGGGAATAGGCGTAATGTTTGTCCTCGGTTTTTCAAGTGATAAATTACAGTATCTTTAGTTTTAATTGTTTCCTTTTACTGATAAAGGGTGTCTTAGTCAGAATTACCGTGAGAACTGTGATACTTGGCGCGCTTACCGAGCTTGGAACAGTTGTTGTCCATGTGCTCGCAAAAAACCCAATTAACTCCTTATTTCCCCGTTGTTGACTCCACATCACCATTAGTTGGCTCAGAACATGTATTAACTTCATTCTCATTCAGCCCTGCAAGGAAGGACACCGTCAGATCCAAAGTGTTTTCTTACTGTACAGTACATATCCACGGTGAAGATTTTGTACAATCGAAGCGCCAGGGACCACTTGAAACGGTTGTGGTAAAACTGGTCACCATATCCGAATGATGTCAACCAACTAGGGATTTCCTAGATATCCCGAGGGCCTGCCTCACCCCGGCGTCCTTACACCTCTCTACCTTGGCCATTGACTCCCCTGGTGTGCAAATATTCTACAAAATGCTGAAATCAAGACTCTGCCCACAGCACCTTGTTGTTGTTGAAATGTCCGTATTTGTGAATATGCATATACACATAATGCATAATTAATAGTATAAAGAACAACATACACCAAAAGGTCTATGTACAGTACACTTCTGAAACACATACTATACACGAACATGTAAGCACAAATTCTCAACAAATATTTTTAAAAAAATCATATACATAAAGAAAATATATATTAAAAAAAATTTATGATTATACTCGTATACACACTAATACAGAGAACAACATATTGTTACACGTAAGCTAGTTAAACTTAATGTCGGGTCCACCCATAGAGCCAACTCGTAACAAAAGTAAGTAATTTAAGAAAGACTCCAGGGGAAAAGGGTGGACATTATATAAAGGAGGACTTTTTAATATTTAATAACAATAATAACTAATTATAAATACAAATCCTAACAGCTAAACATATATATAGCTTAACTATATACACACTAACAGCTGGGGAACAAGAGCAAAGGAGAGCCAGAGAAAAACTTAAGCCATCTACTTCTCTCTACGACGGATGATTAAGGCGGTCACTTGAAGCGCAAGGAACCCAGGGAAGGTAGAGGTCCTTAGGGCGAGTCACTGTTCCAGGACAGAGGATGAAAGTGAAAAGGCTTTCAGGGCGAGATACAGGTCCTTCGTCACCTTGGTGGTTCGCGGGAGAGGCTAAGGTGTTGTGGTAAAGGCTAAAGAGACGTGGCAGTGTTGTATTGGGGCTTCTGACTCTTGCTCCAACGTCATGATGAGGCAAGGTAGTGCTGTTAATTTGCCGACCCCCAGATGGCGTTGACCCAGGCGGCAAGGTGGTGATGTTACCGACCCCCAGGTGGCGTTGACCCAGGCGGCAAGGTGGTGATGTTACCGACCTCCAGGTGGCGTTGACCCAGGCGGCAAGGTGGTGATGTTACCGACCCCCAGGTGGCGTTGACCCAGGCGGCAAGGTGGTGATGTTACCGACCCCCAGGTGGCGTTGACCCAGGCGGCAAGGTGGTGATGTTACCGACCCCCAGGTGGCGTTGACCCAGGCAGGGGATGTGACAATATGCATGCATAAAAACATAAACATAACCAATAACACACACAACCATGTTTAAAAAACACCAAAAAAAAATCAAAACATAGACATATAAACAAACACACACACACACCGTGTCGCAAGAGACAAAGGTTTCACATATTCCAGCAGATCTTTTACCTTGTTGGGGAGACCGCTAGTTATTTATAGACTATGGGAGACTCTCTCTCTCTCTCTCTCTCTCTCTCTCTCATATATCCATGTATATCGGCTAAATAAGAATATTTATAAAACAGTGATAACGTTTATATATTTATTTTCATTTTGAAGATTAAAAGTGTCGCCCTTTAGGGACGATCAAGTACGAGAACAGTGTCTAGGTACATTGGAAACTGTATGGCTCCACGTATACGTGTATTGCCTATACACATGCTGACATGTATGACTGCATAGTCTACTGTATATAAATGCCAAACCAATTGTAAACCTTTATGATAATTTTACTGAATTATTATTATTATTATTATTATTATTATTATTATTATTATTATCATCATTAATTATTATTATTATCATTAATTATTATTAATATTATTATTATTATTATTATTATTATTATTATTATTATTACTATTATTACTATTATTAATTATTATTATTATTATTATTAAAGCTTCATAGCAAAGCCACCAGTGACGTTATAAGGCTTAATCGGTCATATATCCCTTTATAGCAAGACGTGTAAAGGTACTCCAAAAAGTATCTTAATGATTTTGTGAGAATAATGACACAACCGACGAAGGATTTTGACAACCCTACCGAGACAACAGGAGCCGCGGCGTTCATCTTGAAATTCAACGGGCCTCTCTGTAAAGCTACTTTTTGCGGCATATATATGCTGAATATAGTGTATAAAACAATTATAATGTATGGAATTAAAGAATTATTATCGGAGTTTGGTACGAAAATCCGTCGAAAGTGTGTGAATCATGAATAACGAAGTTAACGTCTTAAATAAAATATAGGGTTAGGGTCGTGTGGCTCAAAATGTGGTTAACTCCCACCTAAAATAAGATGTATTATACAGAAATGGAATCGTTTAAGGCAAGAAAACAGTCACATCTTATGAAACAACCGAATTTACCCTTAGTTACGTACAGTACATAACAGCTTCTTCAGCAATCAACGATTTCCTTTTGCAATTAGGATTCCGATCTTACACCGCGCCTGAGGAGAGAATTGGTTTAGCACTCTAGCCTCTGTATATACGGGTCATTAAGCTTTAATCTGAAGAACATTATTAGCGAATGTTACTCGAGTCTTGGTTAAATTAGGTATAGTACGCTTTGAGGTCTAGTAAAAGAGAAGTCGGTCTATTAGGCTCAATTAAAGATGTAATTGCAAAATATCTCCAGCTGCCTCAACAGTAGTATTCAATTTCACGAGAAATAGTTGTGAGATATCATATAGCGGTAAAACACACACTTTAAGTTCCCGATTTAACGAGCATCTTGAACGGTTACCTGTATAACTTACCAGCCTTCTCATCAATTATATACCACCCAGGATAGTGTAACCTTCCCTATGTTCATTTTCCTGGACATAAGATCACATGAGGATGACTTGTTTCTCTTAAAGATATGAAGTCGATCCATTTTTTTTTTACAATTGATAATTATTGTTGTTTTATGCATATCTATGATTCATCAATTAAGGTGGGAATTAATTGTCATTAAGTTGTAACAATAGATGAAAAAAATTAGCTCAGTTGGGCAAATGTGTCAGTTGCATTTTAAAGCATAACCGGCGATTAGCCCTGCTTACCTCGGAGAGCCTTTGATTTTTAGGGAGTAGGAAAATTAAATTTTACAGATGAAAATGATAATACTCATATGTTTAAAGCTTCAATGATGTATTAATGACACCTTTAAAAAAAACCTTTCCACGCTAACCTGGCGCTCTTCTACTGTACACTAATAGCTGATTGGTTCATAGAAAATTCAAACACAAATGTGTTCACAATTGGTAAGCAGACTTGTTATTATCTAAAATAATAATTTCAAGACATTAGCACTTCAGAGAGGATGTTAGAACTTTTTTTGATATATATCATAAAAGGTCGATATAAATACGCGCTTATATACGCGCAGTCCGATGGGAGGTAAAACACTTAGGGAAACCAATCACCTATTTGTAGCTATAGACGAGAGGCGTGGCTTACGAGCCAGGTTAGCGTGGAAATACTATAGTAGGGTTGTGAGTGCCTGGGATAAGGAATGGGAAACAAAGAGAAACTAAATAACACTCGTGGAAGGAATTATATCGTCAACAAATTGAAAGTTTCAAACACTTAAGAAATAATTTAATATATTTCATAATTATTGACCATCAAACTAAAGACACAATGGAGAAAAGGGTGGTACAAAATGGTGGTACTGGAAATATTAACCGGGTCACTGAAAATACATGGAAGTTTAGAATGGCCTCTGTCGAGGAGGAATTACGGATATTTAAACTACCTCCACCTTACTAATATCTTACTACTGAAATCTGGTTCAAGTTTCACCAGGTGACAATAAAGTATTGCTACGATGCATAAAACAATATTCTATTAAATTTTCATTAAAGTATCTATAGAAAATCGTGGCCAATTGGATACATCTCTCGACTCCTGCTCTGAAGGTTGCTAGTTCGATCTTGGGGCACTCACAGTCCACCCCGCTGTAAATGGGCACCTAACTTTATAAAGTTAGATGAGTGAAGGCGATTAAGTGCTCTGTCGGCCACACTGCCTCCTTCTTACCGTAGGCTTAGTACAGTATATACTTTATGCTGTATCCACACTGTCCTTAACGGGCAGTCATACCTACAGCTTCCCCAAGTGGCTGACAAAAAATCCCTCTGGTTTCACTACTTAGTTTTATGCCGATGCTTTCCTACATTTTTTTCCGGTTCTTTACCTGAATAAGATCATTTATGTGGAAAGGTTATTTGTATTCTTTCTTATCTAATTACATCATACTCGCTATTTGGTGACCTCGCATAGAATACCTGCAGGAATACAAGAATGATGACGGCACAGCATGAACAGGCTGGTGTGAATTTTCAAAAGTTAGTAAACTGTTAAATTAATTAACTTACACGAAGCATTTTTAAATTATATCAAACTTTTACTAAAGCATCGTGAGAAAAGTCGGTTAATGACACCAAAGTAACAAGATGCGTTCTCTTCAAGCCAGTTAGGAATAAATACTGACCATACGAATCTTTGAGACACCATATATATATTTACATGTTAGAAGAATAAAATAAATGTACAAATTGCATCTAAAATAATAAAGCAAAATATTTTACAATTATTTACACTCCGTCTCTCTCTCTTTCTTTTATCCTCTTTTACACTTCATTTCTCAACTAAATTAATGTTCACTCTGTTTTAAAATTCTGTCTCTCTCTTTTAAATTCGTTTATTCCGTTTGTTCTTTGACATTCGTTGACCTTCTATCCATGTTTACACTTAACTTATCCATTACTCTATTTCCCATCTATACTCGTTAACTTCATCTCCTTTAATTTACGCTCATTTACACACAATGTTTATGTTACTATCGTATATGTACCATTTTTGTTTACATTTGTTTACACTCCATTTATCTTTCTTTCATATGTGAATTCCTTTATCAATTGTAAATTAATTTTCATTTAATTAGTCTCGTTTATGCTTTTACCTATCGTATGAAATCCCCCCCGCCTCTCTCTCTCTTTCTCTCTCTCTTCCGTTGGTCTACACTTGTTTCCTATCTTTTACACTTGTTCAAACTCGCCTTTACTCTATTTTACACTTGTTTGCTTTCATTTACATTAGATTATAAATATTTTCTCTCATCTACTGTCGTTTACTTCATTCTACATCATTTGCACTCGCATACACATATTTCAGTGTGGTGGTCGAGTGGTTACAACGCTTGCCTCCTGTTCAGGGGTAGGTGGTTCGATCCCCTGATACTCCCAGTTCACCCAGCTGTAAATGGGTACCTAAGTTTACAACCTGGGGAAGTGAATGAGGTCAAGTGCAGTACCTGCTATGCTGCCGCCTTGTGTACTAAAGGTTTAGTATACAGTGGGCTGTATCCACACTGTTCCTAACGAGCAGTCATACTTATTGGACCAATTTCCCCTTTACTTTCACATACTTTTACATTCGTATCCATGTGTATAAGTTCATTCACATAATAGTGGCATAGGTTTACACTTATTTACTGGCGTTTACAAGGTAAAATCAGAACCGAAATCCCGCTGCGTCAAACTGCGGGCGAGAGACTTGTGACAGTGTGGGAGAGATCGATGAAGGGAGGCAGGCACGGGAGAGATGTCTCACGCACACACACACACACACACAGGTGAGAGAGAAAGAGATTGGGAGAGAGAGAGTAATGTTTTCATGCGCACACAACTATTCTTTCTCATTTAATAAATAAAAGGGGGATAGACGGAGACAAAAAATTTTCTTAGAACAGTTGAGAGATAAAATGAAAACTCTCACACACTCCACTGTCTCTGAGTAAGAATGCATAGTGTTCAAACACACACAGCAACTAGAAAATTAAAAGCGATATATCGTTCATAAAATTCTTACATTTGTCACATTTCATCTCACCCAGGATAAACACGTATGAGTAGCCTTAGATTAACAAATAAAATATACTTTGAAGAGGAATGGAAAACTTTTATGAACATTACGAGTTATCTTAGTATTGGTAAGAGTTTCTTAGTTCTTAAGATATAACAACCCCTGTTCACTCGCAGAGGTCCAGGGTTCGATTCCCGACTAGTGAAGGACTGTATTGTTTGATTATGGAAGTCCGCGGGTATATGGATGTCATCTACACCCACGGTTGAATGTAAAATTTTTACATCTGTATCTACTGTGCATCTGCATCCGCGGATGTCAGAAATCTGATACCTGATCCATCACTGAACTGAATATAGAGGGGTTGTGTTGGTGATATTAAACTTGTATATCATAGCTTGAGGAAATTAAACCGGAGTGGTTTTTAATCTCTATTTGTTTAGGTATTTATAAGCCAGTAATGGAGTCGAGACCACTAAGACCTAGACTGAAACCGAGACCTGCCTTCCGAGATCGAGGCCCTTAGAAGTCGAGACCGAGACCATTTGCAATTTTAGCCTTTATAAACCACCTGAAGATTATTCCCAGGTAATGTCTAGGTGATTAATCTTCAGGTGGGGTGAGTTATTCTGCAAAAAAAAAAAGTCCATAATACCTTATCATGTGGTCAGACAGCTATAGACCATGGGGCGCAGTACCCTCCAGACTGTCGTGCTACCTCTGCTGCAAGAGAATTCCTTGCTGCTATTAACTGGTTTCAACAACATGAAATTTTAAAACGGTAAATAAATAGTTAAAGCTGTCTTCGTAATGAGATGAACAGGATGAAGCTCGCCAAAAGTAAGGATGCCGGACTGTTAGAAGTAAAATTTCACAGGAATATTTGTTCTTAGTCTCTGGTGCCATTTATAATGTGGGTCCTTGCTAGCTTTTCAAAGGTGTACATGAGGCCTTTTTAAACAGATTCAATCCAATTTAGCGGTCCTGAGATTAACTTAAAGATACAGAAATGTTGCTTTTCTAATAAACCAAAGTATCGTCGGGGGACAAGCACCACACACGCTCCGGTCTTCAGTATCGTCAACACAAACACCAAACCAAAAACTGGCTACAGGGTTTGGCCGAGTTTCATCGTTAACAGTGACGAGAAAAGGTGCAGTCTGTTGTACTTTTGTAACTATACGATTTGCATAACCTCTTCGTAAATTTGTTTTTTGCGCTGGGGTGGTTAACCTTCACGCTGGAGAAGCTGGGGATCAATCTTCAGGTGAGTACTGAGGGTAAGCATATGCGGGGCTAATCTCCAGGTGATCCGCATTTATGTATATACCTGTGCGTAAGCCGAGTGTTTAGTATTTTGTTTTAATTAAGGTCTAGGTTCATTCAATTAGTGTATAATAGTTTTTAGTTGTTGAGATCCAGAGATGATGGAGGGTTAATAATGCCTTAAGACATGGAAATATTTACCCACTAATATGAATATGTTTGTACCTTTTTTTTTTTTTTTAATTTCATTATTAGAAATTTACCAAACATATACACTTAACTTCTCACTCATTTCACCTAAGTCTGTACTCACCCCTGAAGATGTGAATTACACGATAGAGTTTGGGAACTTCGTGTTTTCTTGTTTCCTTGTGGTTATCAGCATGTATATATATATATATATATATATATATATATATATATATATATATATATATATATATATATATATATATATATATATATTTCATGTAAATCCACAATGAAAACGTGGATAAGATAAATCTTGATTGAATGAGTCCAAGATATCTTCAGAGCAATTGATACATCAACTGAAGCCAGTAATGCCTCTGAAGATGTCTTGAATAAAGACGAAAGCTAAGGTACCTGTTGTTTCCCATTTTCCGTGTGATTTATATATATATATATATATATATATATATATATATATATATATATATATATATATATATATATATATATATATAAAGACTCTATACTAAGCTTATTATTGTCATTACTATAACCATGTGTGAAATACGAAATATTAGTGAAACAAGGTTGTTTCATAACTTAGACTTATTGGTCGCAAGAAAACCATAGGATGTTGGCAGGATATAGGTAAGAAGGACTTGATATAATTAGTAGGGAAAAAGGGCTGTAGAAAGACTATGGGCATGGTGTACACCTGACCTGAGAATAAATAGAATATGGACGAGTTTTGAATAGTATATAAATATAATATGGCTAGCATTGTAGGTTCCAGTCAAGATATGAGCAGTATGTAGGCCAGCTGATGACACAATACGGGTAGTATGTGAGTGTGAAGGATGAAGATATAATATGAGTGGTATATAAGGATGTATGAGCAGGATGGGAGTTAGTGTAGTGTATGATATGGGAGAAAAGTAATTAGGAAATAGCCCAGCAAGTAGAGAGGGCACTGTACACTAGGAGGCAGGATGTGGACTGCAGGCAAGTCGGTTGTAAACAACTCTAACAGGTGGTACTCACAGTGTTCGCATGTCACTTGTCTCATGTACGGCGCCACCCGGAGATTTTGCCACCCCACCGCTGCTGTTATTGGGGGCGGCAGAGGTGGGCGGTGGTACATCCTTGAGCTGGACACTGGGCGGCACATGAGCAGGCGCATGGGCGGGGCCATGGGTGGAGATCTGCACCTGGACGGGCGGCCTCGGGGTGGCCACCGGGACCGGTATGTGGGCGGTGGGCGGGTCCTGAAGGGGAATGTGAACGTGGCCATGTGGATGGTGTGGATGTGGGTGGTGTGGCGGGTGGTGCGGGTGGTCCTGAAGGTGTATAGGCGTGTGCGTGTGGTGGGTGAAGGAGGCTATGGGCGTAAGGGGGGGAAAGAGCGAGGTGATGAGCTGGGCGTGTGGCTCACCCACCGTACACGCCGTCATCATGGACCGGGCCGCCACGCCTATGGTGCGGGCGTGTGGGCGCGTGGGCGTGGGCGTGCTGCGTGGGCGTGGTCCGGGGTTCACAGCAAGGAAGAAATGCTCGCGTAGGGGTAGACGTTCACGCCTATGGGTAGACGTGTTGACGGCGGGTGGTGGGCGTTTGGGATATGAAAGTGAGTTGCGTGGGAGTGCAGGGATGGGTGGATGGGTGTAGATGGGTGTCGTGAGGCGTGGGGGGAGGGCTAACCACAGCACGATTAACTGATCACTTCACTTAGCCACACTTGAATCACTTCACGGGATGATGACTTTTGCCTTTATTTTTCACAGGTGGATTATCGAACTTATAATACTATCACAGATTAGCACCGGCGAGAAGCACTTATAACACACACACTGGTAAGATCATCATTCGTATACACGGGATTTCCTATAAATCTGATACTCACAGCCTTTTTGATATTTTGATTATAATAATAAACTTTGTTTTTCTACTTTTCCCAAAACACTATAATTATAATTATTATAATATTATAATAACAATATTTCACTGATATAGATTATCCTTCTTTTATTGCTCTTATAGAACGGTGGATGGATTAGTTAACTCACTTATTTCTCAGGGATTTACTTGGATTATTAATTTAATTCACTAATTTAACACACTCACAGGGGATCACAGTTGCAGTCACCAGCCGATCTGAAAAACAAAAGTATTCTTTAATAAATATTCGCATATTAGTTATGGTGTATAACAAAAACGAATTCAGAAAATATATTCACACGAATGCATGTGAACAATGTTATCATAAGTACAGGTGTAGATACGAAATAGAGGTATAGTAACACTATTGCACGACAAATGCGAATTTAGTTGTGATATACAGTACAGTATATGTACTGTATTTTGGACATTATGATTTTATGGTAAACTAGCAGAATCGCCGCCCTCCGGGCGGCTCATCCGCTAGGCAACGATAGGACGCCACCCTCCGGGAGGCTCCACATTGTCTCACTGTTCAGTCCCCAAAACTTATTCTTCCATCAATAGTTCATTAACGGTGTAT
Source organism: Homarus americanus (assembly GCF_018991925.1). Classification (NCBI taxonomy): domain Eukaryota; kingdom Metazoa; phylum Arthropoda; class Malacostraca; order Decapoda; family Nephropidae; genus Homarus; species Homarus americanus. Next base: position 1,428,298 of record NW_024735516.1, on the reverse strand, counting down.
GTAAGTTCCACCATGTTTTTCACTACAACGGTACAGTAAAATATATATTTTTTTTAGCATTAAACTGTTATTATTTTATTGTCTAATCATCACTACATATAACACCACCCATCATCACTACATATAACATCATCCATCATCACTACATATAACACCATCCATCATCACTACATATAACACCACCCATCATCACTACATATAACACCATCCATCATCACTACATATAACACCACCCATCATCACTACATATAACACCATCCATCATCACTACATATAACACCTCATCCATCATCACTACATATAACATCACCCATCATCACTACATATAACATCACCATCATCACTACATATAACACCATCCATCATCACTACATATAACATCATCCATCATCACTACATATAACACCATCCATCATCACTACATATAACACCATCCATCATCACTACATATAACATCATCCATCATCACATATATAACACCATCCATCATCACAGCATATAACACCACCCATCATCACTACATATAACATCATCCATCATCACTACATATAACACCATCCATCATCACTACATATAACACCATCCATCATCACTACATATAACACCACCATATATAACATCATCACTACATATAACATCATCCATCATCACTACATATAACACCATCCATCATCACTACATATAACATCATCCATCATCACTACATATATCCATCACCATCCATCATCACTACATATAACACCATCATCATCACCATATCCATCCCACACCATCATCCACTCACTATATATAACACCATCCATCATCACTACATATAACACCATCCATCATGCACACCATCACCATCATCACTACATATAACACCATCATTCATCACTACATATAACACCATCCATCATCACTACATATAACACCATCCATCATCACTACATATAACACCATCATCACTAAGCATATAACACCATCCATCATCACTACATATAACACCACCCATCATCACTACATATAACACCATCCATCATCACTACATATAACACCACCCATCATCACTACATATAACACCACCCATCATCACTACATATAACACCATCCATCATCACTACAGATCGGTAAAGTAGTTTCCGAGATTTTCGTGCGGACACACACACAAAAACAGACATACTTCTTTGTTTATATAGATAGAGATGGTTGGAGGAACGCCTTGAAAAATCCGAGTCTACCTGTGAAGACTTAATACCCGCTTATAACCTTCGACCTTCATCACTGCCCATCGTGTCTTGGTCCACGCGGAATACCCCATTATCCTTAGGGAACGTTCACACCATTCTGACGCAGTTGGTCCGGAGACAGGCAATATGTGACGCGGGCCGCAGTGGTTATATGATTTTCTCAGTTTACCTAATACCTGTTACACGACTTCCCTCGAGAATAAAATTTGAAAGATTAGAATTAGATGTGTTTCGAATATATTGTAAGATTTGTTTTATTAACGTGACTCACTCATTCGGACAATTTTCGTCAGAACATGTCCGTTCCGGCATTGGTGTGAGCGCACCCTTAGGTGTGAATGATCCGGCCTAATTCTAATTATCAACGTCTTTTAATTAACACTACAAACTTGAGTTCAACATATATAAATTCTTAAATACTTACGCCTTTTAACGAATACCAAAACGAGGCTTCAGCAACAGCCTATCATTACGGTCGACTTACCAGTTTAACAAATAAAAGGGTAATTATTTGGATCTTGACTGTTGCTAGCTTGGCAGACAATTTTGGTTTCATTTTTCTCAATATTTAATGCTTAATGCAATGGAGATAGTATTTTTTTAGGAAACGTTAAAAAAATTAGTTTTTCAACTTCCGAGTTGAGAATCAATAAGTTACTACAATCGCTTTTCATTGAAAAGCAACAAAGCAATACCTAACCTAACCTAACCTAACTTAACTTTTGTCACGTCTTGTCACGCAGCGAAATCACAGTCGCTGGTGTAGAGAATGATCGAGAGTTCAGAGGGGCTGGGACGATACCATCTTGAGTCGATAATTTTCCCCGCTGACAAAAACTTCAACTTGGAAGTTGATTTTTTTTTTTAGCTTTTCCACAAAAAAGACTACCTCCATTGCATTAAGCATCAAATATTGAGAAAAATGAGAGTATTTTAAAAGTCACAGTAAAACAACCCGTCCTCAGCGGTAAGTTACCTACTTGGAAAAACTTTAAAATTCCACCTACAAATGCCTGCAGTTAATAAAATAAAAACATAAGAAGGCCTCAGTAACATGATACAACTTCATTGAATACAACCATTTAACAAGTACGATTCATAAATACCAAAATAATCATATTTAGAAACCTCAGTTTACCGAGTTAATAGGCATTTTTATCTACTTACCACAACAGTCCCCTGAAATGCTGATTTGGTTAACCATTTCCCTTCATATATCACCCGAACATTATTTCCCAGCGACTTGCCTTAAACACTGCACGAACATATACTGTAGCTGTTTCTTGGTCCTCCATCCCCTTCCCATTTAATGACTCCGTAATCCTATCCTCCTTTACGGTCATCATCTCCCCTTTTCTATTACCTTGTCGACTCTAAGTTCGCCATTCCTTTCACTTCAAAAGTTCCTTCCTATAACTGAGTGTTAGTCTTTGCACCCTAGTCAACCTACTGTATATATTGCTCTCAAGCACATCATTTCATCGATTTTGACCGTTTTGTTTACATCCAAAGTCAATGCTTCCAATCCGTATATGATATTTTATCACTAACTATTCCCCTTCACAACCCTATCCTAGTTTCCTGGAAATAGTTCTCTCTCTTCATGTTTTCATAAGTGAATTTATTTCCCCCTTTCCTTTAAATTTTCTACGAGTCATTCCATAACGTACTGTTCCATTAACTAACATACACACTCCCAGTTACCTAACACACCCCACTTTCTTCAGTCACTGTCTCTTATTTCTTCTTGCCTCCCTTCTCTCTTCAGTTAATCATATGGCTCTTGCTCATAGTTACTAGTAGTGTTTTTCCTACTAAACTGCCTTTCCAACTCATTCACTGACATCTACAACTTTTCTTTACCAACCAGAGTCGTATCTGGGGACAGTAGCTGACTCATCTCTCATTTACAGCTCTTTTTCCTATAAAGACTCACACCCGTCTCTATTCCCCTTAGTCTTATCTTACTTAATAATCATTCGTGAAAATATTGAACAACTATGATAACATTACACATCCTTAACAGTGGACTTCCGATCCACTCTCTACTACGTGTACAAATTTAGTGCATAATTAAAAAAAATATATCCAATTTATTCGATATACGAGTATTTTCATTACACCTCCCATCACATTTCTATCAATTATTATTTGCTTTATTCCTTACCCATGAATTCCATCTAAGTTTTCCCTCTTTGTGCACTTTTCATTCGTAGTCTCAATCGTAAACACTTGACCCATACGCTCTCTTCGCTTTCTGATATAAATTGACACTGCTTCTCCCAATCACTTTATATTTATACCATTATTCTTGAAATTTTAACTTTACCGTGAAGTTACCTTGGTATATGCACCACAAACTCTTTCTTCCATATTTTTATTTTTATTCAAAGAGAGGAACTCTATACATTCTCTGCCATTCCTTGTGTAGTCGTCCCTCTGTCATTCCTGACCTATGCACTCTTACCACTTTTCCTCCTCCCTTTCTGACCACTTCTGAGTTATCCCATTCACTACTGGTGTTTCCCATTCTTAAAGGTCAACTCCAGTCATATATTTTTTCTTGTGTTTTTGTTGGCACTTTCTGTGAAGTGGATAATATTTTGAAGAAAAAAAAATTAAGCATAGTTTATCATAAAATTCACTTCAAAAATGCCTGAAAAATACTTCATAACTCGAGCTATCAGGCGTGACATTATTACAGAACCCTCACTCAAACTCTCTTAGAAGTACTGTACAAGAGACTGTTAATCTGCTTCACTTGATAACAGAGAAATATAAATTCACCGACTTTAACCGTAAATTTATATGGGGATTCAACTATAAATTTCCATTTAAAAACAGCAACTACATAAAAAAAGAGTCAACCTCATTCCTGCATCTGATGACTGCCTGGCCACGGTGAGAGACGATTGATACCTCACACACCTACTGATGACCAAAAATAATTCCACAACAGTTTACTATATCCTTAGTTGCTTTACACCACATAATACGGAATCATATTTACTTGTATCTTTAAACAAATAAGTAAAAATTACAATACACAATGCCTTATTTTCGTATTTAAGTTTAAGATATACAGAGTCCACAACTTCCACTTCTACAGAGCTGAAAAGATGATTATACAAAAAATATAATTTTCTTATCTGGAACACTACAGGTATTATTTACAGCTAATTGACTGATATGATATAGTAGAAAACCGTATACCATTACGGAGCTTAAGGAAATTGTAAAAAGTGTTTACACTAAAAAATGGGGTATGAAAAGGGTTTCAATTTATTTTTTTTTTTTTTTGAGTGTCGCTAATGGCAAACCATTTTAAGATTATACCTGGGAATAGGACAAATAGAATTCATCACCTGACAGAAAATTTCTTTGAATAAAATTTCTTTGTTTCATCAAGTTAAAATGCATACTCAAGAATCGGCGACCAAACGACGTGATTAAATAAAAGACACAAGTTAACATTCATCATTCTGACTGGACTGTTAGCTGACCTAACCTAAGTAAAGAAAGCGAAAGCGTTTCACCGCTTGAACTCCAATCCACTCCGGGTCTTTGGCTATGATGAATTGCCAAATGTTTAATTCTGTAAAATTTATATCTTGTGAAGAAGTGCCACCCTCGGGTGGTTATAGCGCTCACCCTATGTCCTTATGGTTCTTTGATCTGACCCCAAGGGATTCTCAGTCCACCCAGCTATTTAATTTTACAGCTGAGGAAATGAAAGCGGCCGAGCGCAGTTTTGACCATATTATTTCCCTGTCTACGGAAGGCTTAGTATATAGAGTGTGATGTTTCCTCACAAGGAACCCACGACCATGTTCATATTTTCGGAACGGTATTAGTTCGTTGCCTTGATATACTGACATAGGTAAATGGATAAACGCATTTTAAACACACACACACACACACACACACACACACACACACACACACACACACACACACAAGGGGAATTTTAATATTGAAAGGCCACACGCACGTTCCTCACCCAACCCTACATAAATGTTACAGGTATTCTCGCGGTGTGGGGCGATGACGCTAACGTTTCACATTTTACAGTCAGATTCGGGAGGAAAAAATGTTGATACACATATCATGATTTATTTGACGTAGAATTAATTAATTTGATACCAAACCTGAAACTTATGGGCGTCACTTAGAAGAAAAAAAATACTTTCCTTTGTAGTTGTCCTTTAGAGTTTGGGGGAGTCGGTAATTTTTAAGAAACATGACTCAAAGAACTATACTTCACAGTGGAGGTCAATGGCTGTTTGCAGGATCGGCAGCTCTCACCATTATCAGGGTAATTTTTTTTTCAGCCAGGTATTAATCGATTGTAAACGTACTGTTTTTTGCTACTTGTATGTTATAAACCTAAGGTTTCTCTGCATGGTGGAGCTACAATGCACACACTTTACACCGCCGTCACCTGGACTGCCCTGCCGCTTTTGTATTTGGACTTATGACACTCGACTCTTAAGTTTTAATCAACTTAACCACCAAGTTCCACTACAAGTTGAATGATCTTACAGCGTCCCTTACCCGCTAGGCTGTATATACCTGTAAACAAAACCTTTTCTTTTATTTTTTTTAATTATGAAGACTTTATTCGTACAACAGAGTGTTCCATAAATTAATTAATATTTGTCTGCAAGCCGCAACAACGCGTTTCACTTTCAAGATAAAGTACTGTAATAATACTTTAATGTCCATCCTAGTACAAGACTTTCCCTGTGTATCACTAACTAGTATTTAGCGTGCCCAGGCTGATGAAAAAAGTCAAAGCGATGATTAACTTCTCCATCCACCTTCTATTAATGGTGTGTTCATAATTCTTCGTTATCTATTCGTAATTTCTCCAAACCTGTAAATTCTTTTATTAATCTGCCGAAAGTAATACACTGTTTGTATGGACACAACTACAAAAACATGATTTTGTCAGCCGTTCCTTATCTCCTGCAAAGATGAATAATACCGTAACAACTTAAGGCTACAGCAGTGATTTAGATTCTTAGGTATTTCAAGGACATAATTCATGGTTACTCTGTTGAATTGATAACAGATCATAAAGTACTTAAGCATATTTTTAAAGACAAAAACTTACATGGTAAATTTACTAGTTGGTATAATTATGAAAGTTTATGAATACAGTTCAACATTCTTGGCACGTAATCTTATTTGGAGGTTGACGCTTATTAAAGAGATCTTACTGTCGTTTTAGTCCATTTTCCCTTCCTAGACTTACGAAAGGTTACACATGCACTGCTGGCTCATCCTCTGTGTTCCGATGTAATTCGTATCTAATGATGGTCTACTTTAGCGGAAACCTGTCCTTTAGAACGAGAAACGAGTGTCTTCAACTTTTTCAATTGGCTCCTGAAATATGGAGACGTTCATGACGCACTAAACAGTGCCCATCTGGGAAAGAACAAAACTGTCCTTCAGCTCCTTACATATACTATTGCCCTGATATGGTTAAGGACAAATGTCGACAAAAGATAGTTTTCTTTATTTGTGCTTTGCACAAAGGTATTATCAACAACTTTATTCTTACAGTGAATTATTTTGCTCCTTGTGACCCCTGAAGTAATGTCTCAGGGATATGTCATTAACTACTTCTGACAACCATCACTTGCTGCGATAAAATTAAGTAACTTTTTTTCTTCATTTGACTGATTATTCAACTTAAGAAGTTAAATCTTTAAAAAGTGGGTTAACCCAATTAATATTATCTCAAAATTAATCGATTAACTTAAATAAATTATCAATTAACTTTCATTTTACAAAAATGGGATTCAGTGGCTTAATCCCCAGACCCCCCCTCCCACCCCCACCCCCTCTTCTCACGGACCAAGACACCTTATAAGGTAAGTGGACAAAGGCGTTCGGATCGTGGGGGAAGGAGCAAACAATCTCCTCGGGAAACTGTTTCCACAGATTCGAGCGTTTTCAGTGTTAGATTTATTCGAAGTCAGATTTGCCCGACTCATCGAATCACCATCGAATTCACTACTGGGTAGCGAAAAAATACAGCCTCCGATGTATATATTTTCAGTTCATATAAACTTAACTGCTTAGAACCTAAAGAAAAAAACGGGACCGATTTGTGTACGTCTATGGGAATCTTAATTTATGTATTTACTCTCAGTGTGCAACATACGATTCTGTTGCACATCATTATGTATCAAATGATTATTTCCACTTGGTGAAGACCCCTATGATCGTGTGATCAGGTCTGGTATACTACCAATGAAACCTAGTTCAAATACTCGTTCAGCTTCGTTCAGACATTACCAAATCATCACTTCTGGGCCACCCCAATCTTCCCTGACTAGTGCGTGGTATTATAGCTTTGGGTCAACCGTGGGCATGTTACAGGTTATTCATGATTCTATTCCCTTCTTAGACTTAGAATGAGGCGCACAGCTCTGTAATACTACGTTTATATTACAGCGCAATATTTTTATAAAAGGGGTTGTGTGGTGTACATTCTCTCTGTATATAAACCAGAACTTGGGGTCTAGAGACAAGACCAACATTATAATGGGTGATCGGCGTTATGCACAATCGCCCGGAGGCGCTGTACGATGGATTACTGAGGTGTCAGTTTGTCTTAAATGACAGGCCTTTATGCTCGAAGATGCGTATCTTTAATTGATGTTTCGTTTTGCCAAGTTACACTGCGATACAGCAATGACACTGGTATTTATAGAATACAGTTGCCTGCAAGTCCTTAGGAATAACAGCTATGAACCTTAATAATTTTCATTGTAATGGCCCAGTCTAATACTCCTACCCTAATATAATTATCGCCATTCCATTTATACAAAGGGACTTTATGAGGTGGTGGAGAGCTGACATTACCAATAACTGGTCTATGGACTGCATCTTTTTCAACTTTTCGATTACAATGTCCTCTCTTGTTTTAAGACTCTTATAAGTGTTTCGATACTTTTCTCCTTCCAATTAACCACATACATGTCCTCTTCTCACTCTTTAACATTTCTATTCCTAATCATGTATGTCCTTCCCCCGTCTTACCATGTCATGTATGTCCTTTCCCCTTTCTCCAAAAAATATGAAGTACGTATCCTCCACCTTTCTGCAATTCATCAAGTATGTCTCTCCGTTAACCATGTGACCCCTCCCTCCCCCCCGTGTGTGTAGTCCTCGCTCTTGCCATTTCTACTCTTCATCATATATGTCCCTCAATCTTCTTCCCAGCCAATGTGTCGTCTCAGGTCACTTGGTCACATTTCCGTCAGTCCTCCCCCTGTGGTCATGTAATCGACCGACCTTTGACCTCCACTGTTGCACGTGGTCTGTTTGCATGTCTCTTCCCTTCCCTAATTCCCTTCCTTCCACACTCGTCACCTTTCTACCCTCCCTGCTCCCTCCCTACCCAACTACCTCGCCTTCCACATTTCTTTCCCTTTCCACCCAACTAACTCATCTCCCACCCTACCCTCTTCCCCCGTTCTGCTACCTCACCCCCACCCTCTTCTCTCACCCCATTACACTACCTCACCCTTCCCACCTTAATATATCATCCCCTATCCTCCTCTCCCCCCTCCCCACCCTACAACCTCAATCCTCATCCTCCTCTCCCCTCTCCCCACCCTCCTGCCACTAAACCCTTGTTTTTACACTTTACTCAACCCTTCACCCTCCCCTCCCCTCTATCCTCTTCTCCACCCCCCCCACCCCCCTCTCCTTCTTTCCCCCACCCTCCTCTTTCCCCTTCCCATCCTCATCTTCCCTTCCTTCCTCACCTTACTGCCTCATAGCTCCATCATTCTCTTCTCCCTCTTCTCCCCCATCATTTGAGCTCACATCCTTCCGCCATTTCCTCCTCTCAAACGTATCAGGTCCTCCCTTTCTGCCTACCCTCTCTTCCATTCTGCCTTCCTCCTTCACTTTGTACTTCTAATTGATCCTCCTTCTAACCCTGTCCCCTTCCCTCTCTTCCACGAGGTGTTTCTATCTTCTCTGCCTCTTTCTCTCGCCGCCTTTTCTTTTTTCCTCACTTTTTATCTTCACATATTCCCTCTTTCACATTTTCTCCTTGTTTCTCCTACTACTTCTTCCATTTATTTCCATAGTTATCCTCTTCGATATTTTCTTTGTTCTCTTCCTCCCCTTTCTCCTCCTCCTCCTCCTACTCATCCTCCTATTACTCATCTTCTTGTTCATCTTCTATATCTGTTTCATCCTCTATTTTTTTTTGTATCTTCCTACTCATCCTTCCACTCGTCTTTTTTCTTCTTACTCTTTCTTTTGTTCCTCTTCCATATCCTCTTACTTCTCCTCTTCCTCCTCTACCTTATCATTTTCTTCCTCCTTTTCCACCGTTTCACCCCCCTCCATTCCTTGATCACCAAAATCGCTTCCTAATTTTCCCTCATTTCTTGATCACCAAAATCGCTTCCTAATTTTCCCTCATTTCTTTTATATGTGACTTTTCTGACCTGACTTGACGTGCTTTATTATTGTATTAGACCACGTTCTATCAAAACATATTCTTGCCAACACTGGAAAGACTCAAGGTGAGTAAAAGGCTGTCACTGGTCAAGCTCCGGATTTCCAGGGTTTTATACTATTCGTTAATTGCTTATGCTAAATGGGGCTGTAAAAATAAGTTTACCTGGTTCACTTAGGCTAAGGCGTATAAGATACTTAACTGCCCTTCTATCAAATGTTAACCACAACTAACAATACAATATTGTACATAATTAGCTCACTAAAGCAATGATAAAAAGAAGAATTCTCACAGATTCGTATCGTATGTCTTCCTTCTAACTGGGAATGGGATACAGCGATTAGTTGGTTCATTTACAAAGTTCTAAAGCGAGATGCTGGAATAATTCAGCAGAATATAGTCAATTTATTGCACCTGCTTGTTTCACTATATAATATTTCTTCAGATTCAGCAATTCATTTCATTGGAAACATTCAGTTCTCATCTAGAATATATTTGTAACCGCTAGGATCTAAAAATTGAGTAATTACATTTGTTGACGACAAAAATAATTAGCTCAGGAAATATAGGGCTCTCAAAAGTACGAGACAGAAATGGTTAAATCAGTCACCTGATGGTCCTTGTGTCTCAAGACCCAGCTCTAAGAGTTTAGTGTATCCCGAACGATGCATTCAAAAGGATTTACTTTATTTCATATCAAAAGGTGTACATAATTAAACAAAATGATGAATTTCAAAAGTTAATGGAAAAAGATTAAGCCAAAATATCAACACTGTGAAGTGTTTGAAATTAGTATTTACAGCCGAAGTCGATGCCAACGCATGCTGTCGGATAAAGCAAATGAACATAGATTGTATGACATCAACGTACTAATACATATTCATTTACAGCACAAAGTATTAGGACCAGCTCAGACCATGCTATATTCCCTAAAACTAACTGTGTTAAGGAGCGCAAATGAACGGCTGGTCAACGTGGCTGAGCTCGACTGGTGACCAAAAGGAGGTTTACTGTCCGAAGCTGGCGCTCTTGAGGCAACAACCAGTCAGGTGCGTTGGGGACAGGGTTCACTCTCACCAACTTAGGTTGAACAGACTATCCTCATAAAGATTACTCAGGGGATGATTTACGAGATAGTCACGTTCACCACACAGAAGAGTTTATGAGTCAGTCACATCTACAACTTACAGGACATTTACGAGTCAGTCACATGGACCATTCTAAATACAATTTAAGAATCAATCAACTGGACAACTTAGAAGGCAGTTACTTGGACCTTTCAAAAGGACAGTCTGTGAATCAATCTGTTGGGCCACTCAGAAAACAGTTTGTGTTTCAGTCATGTGAACCAATCAAAAGAGAGTTTGTGAGTTAGTTAAGTGGATCACTCTGAGGACACCATTTGAACTATTTATGCGGACCATCTAAAGGTAGTTACAGGTCAGTAACGATGACCACTCAGGGTATTCTATGAGGACAATTTACTTACCGGGACTTCATACAATTTAATGAACGAAGCTACGGGCACAGTATTAGGTGAACCCCATGATAAGAATATTTAATAAATATAAAGATCAGAGATATCAAAATACACTATAATCATTGTTAAGTTATAGTTATTTTATATACAAACAAACATGGGTACAGATTGGGTGAGTTCAGGACGTGAGGTGAGTCAGGGGAGAGTAGACAGTGTAATGCTTTGCTTCCACTACCACAGCCGCTCTCCTCCACCTTATACCGCACCACCACAGTCACCAATAGCAGCTGCCCACAACCACTATTAAACCAGTATCTCGCACATGGACATAAACAGGGTGCCTCCACGAACCTTGTACATATGCACAATAACTTCGAACTCGTCGAGATTAACACTCAACATTCATACTTCCTAAACTCACGTATGCTTTCCCTGCTTGGTCTTCCTCTTTAATTATCTAGCAACGAAGAACACCTAGGAAAAAATGTAGAAGAGGGCGTGCAAGATCATTCTCTCCCCCTCCTTCTCCACATATCAAGAAGCATTCGACACACTGACCCTCTGAGGTTCCTCTGATCATCACCATGACCTCATCTGTAGGTTTTGGGAAAAAAAGTTGCATCATCCTCGTCACACTACAACCGCATCCGGCCCCATACGACCACGTATAGCCCAATCCTAACCATTGTAGAAATTAATAACAATTCGTAGTTAACCAGTGTGTTCACTCTCTGCCAATCTTACTTTTATATTTGACTATGCTGAAATTCCCCGTTAGATTACCCCCGTTGTTATTATATATATCATATATATCAAATTTGTACGACTTATGTTACTTGTATTTGTCAATCAAGTGACCCATTCCCCAATTAGGCCTTTTATCATCTCTGTTGACTGTATCTTTTCAACCTTTTGGTTGCCATGTTCTTTCGAGAAATCATTAGTTATTATTATTATTATTATTATTATTATTATTATTATTATTATTATTACACACAATACCTCCACACTCCCAGTTATATTGGTTTCCCTCGTCTTCCCGACACCGCGTTACAAACTAGAATATTTAAGTCTCAAAATCCATAAAATACAACTGATATGTCTTTGTTTACATTGGGAAAATTTAACCTTCCCATAGAATATGTGGATTTTCTCATTTCATCCACCACGCACTGTTACCATAATGCAAAATTAATTGAAGAGAGGGAGAGAGTGAGAGGCTTTACTCAGAAATAAACTCATAAGTACAGTTATTTCCATGTGTTAACAGTGTCATAAGGGTGACGATAAACCCTGACACGAATAGAATATTTTATAAAAAATTTGGCCATGTGGGATCATGTTTCTTTGCACATAACTGAATAACAAAAAATAGTTATGTTTCTGTCTGTTCTAAACTTAGCTGAACTAAAGTGTGTTCTGTTGCTCTATAAAAAGAGAGCCAGCATGTCTGTGTGTAAAAGAGAGAGGGAAGAAATATAATGAAATAAAACGTATTTAAACATTATGTATGTACGATATGTATGTTCATTTAAAAGTTGGTTATGCTAAATGAGGGTGTTGCTAGTGTTGCGTTATACCTATTGGTATATGAGTGTTTTGCCTAATGTTAAAATGTTGTATGTATGTCTGTGTCAGGGGCGGATCGAGGAATATCAAGGAACGGGGGAGGGCGGGGCAATAAGTTGTGGGTTGGGGGGACATGGGGAGCAAAGCGATCTCAGCTGGGGGCCGCTGTAAGCCCCCCGCCGAAGTATTGAAATCTAACCAATATTATGGGCATTTTCAAGCCCTGTGCATGATATTAGGAGTATTCTGACGTCAATAGTAATTAACTTTTACTATGCAAAAAGCATGAGTACAGTACTGCATTAATGAAAAAGCATATAAATTTTCTGGATCGGGCTTGTGTACTGATACTGTGCGTATATATATATATATATATATATATATATATATATATATATATATATATATATATATATATATATATATATATATATATATATCCGTCTGTCTATATGGGCGTCTCTGTCTATTGTGTGATATGTAAATTTTGTATGTGTAAGTATGTGTTTGCTTGTAGTTGCGAGTGCATGCGTTCGAATAAAAGGAAAAAATCAAGAAAAAGGCCGAAAAAAATCTGAGACAGACCGACAGGCAGTGTGAGACATGCAGAGAGAAACAGAGCCTGAAAATTACGACAAATGGAAACAGAAAAGACATAAAAAAGAAAAAGTTGTATATATTCACAACCTCACTCGAAAACGCCCATACGTGTACATACACACACAACAAACAGTGCACACACAAAACATAAATATGCACAAGGACCATAGAGTGCATGAGGATCACCTGCGATGTGAGGACCATAGGGTTCATGAAGGTCATGGTGATATTTGTGGGCCATGAGGATCATGAGGGTGCGTAAGGATCTCAGGGAGTATGAGGTTCACAGGAGAGATAAAGACTGAAGGGTGCCGGAAGGTCACGTGGTGTACTGAGATTTCACGATGTATGAGGAACACAAGGTACATGAGGAACATAGGTCATGAAGAACGTTGTGTGTTGAAGGTACATGAGAACACAAGGTACATGAGGAACACAAGGTACATGAGGAACACAAGATACATGAAGAACACAAGGTACATGAGGAACACAAGACAATCTCAGGGTTCGTGAGGATGACAAAGTCAATGAGAATCACAGAGTACAGAAAAATAATAAGAGGAAGAATAATACAAGATACTTGGGGTTATAAGGTGCGTGAGGGCCACCAGGTATACGAAGATCAAACGTGTATGAAGGCCACTAGGTGTATGAGGATCACAAGGTGTGTGAGGGCCACAAAGTGTGTGAGGGCCACCAGGTGTAAGAAGATCAAAGGTGCGTGAAGGCCACCAGGTGGTTCAGGATCACAAGGTGCGTGAGGGCCACTATATGTTTGAGCATTACAAGGTGCGTGAGGGCCACTATATGTTTGAGCATTACAAGGTGCGTGAGGGCCACTATATGTTTGAGCATCACAAGGTGCGTGAGGGCCACTATATGTTTGAGCATTACAAGGTGCGTGAGGGCCACTATATGTTTGAGCATTACAAGGTGCGTGAGGGCCACTATATGTTTGAGCATCACAAGGTGCGTGAGGGCCACTATATGTTTGAGCATTACAAGGTGCGTGAGGGCCACCGGATGTTTGAACATCACAAGGTGCGTGAGGGCCTGGATGTTTGAGCATTACAAGGTGCGTGAGGGCCACTATATGTTTGAGCATTACAAGGTGCGTGAGGGCCACTATATGTTTGAGCATTACAGGTGCGTGAGGGCCACTATATGTTTGAGCATTACAAGGTGCGTGAGGGCCACTATATGTTTGAGCATTACAAGTTGAGTGAGGGCCACTATATGTTTGAGCATTACAAGGTGCGTGAGGGGCCACTATATGTTGAGCATCACAAGGTGCGTGAGGGCCACTATATGTTTGAGCATTACAAGGTGCGTGAGGGCCACTATATGTTTGAGCATTACAAGGTGCGTGAGGCCTATATGTTGAAGCATTACAAGGGCGTGAGGGCCACTATATGTTTGAGCATCACAAGGTGCGTGAGGGCCACTATATGTTTGAGCATACAAGGTGCGTGAGGCCACTATATGTTTGAGCATTACAAGGTGCGTGAGGGCCACTATATGTTTGAGCATCGCAAGGTGCGTGAGGCCACTATATGTTTGAGCATCACAAGGTGCGTGAGGGCCACTATATGTTTGAGCATCACAAGGTGCGTGAGGGCCACTATATGTTTGAGCATTACAAGGTGCGTGAGGGGCACTATGTGTTTGAGCATTACAAGGTGCGTGAGGGCCACTATATGTTTGAGCATCACAAAGGTGCGTGAGGGCCACTATATGTTTGAGCATTACAAGGGTGCGTGAGGGCCACCGGATGTTTGAGCATCACAAGGTGCGTGAGGCCACTATATGTTTGAGCATCACAAGGTGCGTGAGGGCCACTATATGTTTGAGCATTACAAGGTGCGTGAGGGGCACTATGTGTTTGAGCATTACAAGTGCGTGAGGGCCACTATGTTTGAGCATTACAAGGTGCGTGAGGGCACTATATGTTTGAGCATCACAAGGTGCGTGAGGGCCACTATGTTTGAGCACAAGGTGCGTGGGCACTATATGTTTGAGCATTACAAGGTGCGTGAGGGCCACCGGATGTTTGAGCATTACAAGGTGCGTGAGGGCCACTATATGTTTGAGCATTACAAGGTGCGTGAGGGCCACTATATGTTTGAGCATTACAAGGTGCGTGAGGGCCACTATATGTTTGAGCATTACAAGGTGCGTGAGGGGCACTATGTGTTTGAGCATTACAAGGTGCGTGAGGGCCACTATATGTTTGAGCATTACAAGGTGCGTGAGGGCCACTATATGTTTGAGCATTACAAGGTGCGTGAGGGCCACTATATGTTTGAGCATTACAAGGTGCGTGAGGGCCACTATATGCTTGAGCATTACAGGTGCGTGAGGGCCACTGATGTTTGAGCATCACAAAGGTGCGTGAGAGCCACTATATGTTTGAGCATTACAAGTTGCGTGAGGGGCCACTATATGTTTGAGCATCACAAGGTGCGTGAGGGCCACTATATGTTTGAGCATTACAAGGTGCGTGAGGGGCTATATGTTTGAGCATTACAAGGTGCGTGAGAGCCACATATGTTTGAGCATCACAAGGTGCGTGAGGGGCACTATGTGTTTGAGCATTACAAGGTGCGTGAGGGCCACTATATGTTTGAGCATTACAAGGTGCGTGAGGGCCACCGAATTTGCAATAAAAAATCTGAACACCTGGGTTTGACGTTCTTCGCAGCGATCACTGCTTGAGGCCATGTTCATTTGGTAGGGTTGGTACTTCTGATTGTGTGATGCATTGTGTGATACAGTACACCGAGCCAATTGGGTCAGAAGCTTGGGGAGCCTGGGACACCAAAACTCTAGAGTTCCACAACAAGTTGGTCTCCACACTTAAGGAAATCACCAAAGACTCCACAATATCCAGTCACCTAGCTCAATGCCTCAGTAGATTTTCTCATCCCGTATATGAGGATCTCGAGTCTTCAAACTATAATTCAAATTCTTACTACAACACACACACACACACACACACACACACAGAGTATAATGTATTTTAAAGAAGACTGGTATTACAAATCTCTTTTTAATTCAAACGTACCTGAAGAGAAGGACGACCATGTAAAGAATCGCGATACAGAACTATATATGAATGAAACAAAACTTATCAGCAAGCATCACTAACCAAACCTTACCTAAGCTAGCCTAGGGTATGCTTTGGTTATGATAGTAAACGACGTCCTGAATAAAACAAGTAAATTTAACTATACCGTATGTTAATTAAATTCCAGTAAGTTATAGCAAAAATTAAAAAACGTTTATCCCATTTCTCAACTCTTTTTTAAGGTCTAATCACAGAACTATAGCTATTTACCATGACACACACGCACATGTACACTCGCACGCTCGCACACACACACACACACACACACACACACACACACACACACACACACACACACACACACACACAGTTTTTGGATTTTTAGGTCAGAATGTATTTGACTTTGGAGATTCTGACCACTTTCAACTTTTGGGGAGAGGAATTTGGAGTAATCTTTTCACTTTTAGTTTTCTCCCGGCTAGTAACATGCGACTGATGTTAAAAGTCTGTCAAGATGGTACTGTGTCTGAAAAATATACATAAATAAAACAAAAATAAAATATTAAACACATATAACCTTCCCAGCAACTCAGAGCAGCAATTAGCATTCGAATATGTGAAGCATATGAACCGTAATTCATAAGTGTAGGTGCTCGCGATGTTCCCTTTCCCTGTGTGATTTTATCAAGATTTATCTTATCCACGTTTTCATTGTGGATCTACATGATATATATATATATATATATATATCACAGAAGTTGTTCCAGATAATTTTAGTACTTCGTCGTGGTGGTATAATATTTCTTTTGTGTTCTCCTATAGCACTATATTACGGATGCCTCAATCCTTCAGATGTCAGCTGAAACTGTTCACATTTCTCGCTCGTGTTGCAGTCTTTTTTAAAACGAGTTTTACAGGTCTTATATCTCTGACTACTAAATACTGTTTTTACTTGCCTTATTCTTGTGTTGAATAATCATTTTCATCTACCATTACAACTTATGTTACAATCTGACGACTCAATTCTTATCAGGTTTACTTCCCTGTTGTCTACTATAATTCTTACTGTCGGGTTTATTTTTCTATGTGGAAACAACCATTACGTCCATTTCTGTTAGCAGACATATATCCTTCGCCTTCGAATAATTTAACCAGTTTTCTTAATTTTCTTTTACTGTTTGCAATAAGGACAGCATCATCTGCATACCATATATCAAATCTTATTCCTTCATCTCTACTTACAAAGTCTCTCATTAAAAAGGGTGGTATAATTTATATCATCTTAGATACTGCAAGAAACTTTGCCCAATTTCGTGTCAAGCATTTGATCAATTTGTGACTACGGTACTTATGAACACTGCAGCTTCATGGTACTAGTAGATTTGATTAGAATTCTAATATCTACATCGTTCATTACATTTTTATGCATATAATACTTTATTTTACCTTTTCAAATTATGTGTTCATGATCAACAAAGCAAGGAACGATTCTTTTGAACCGCTGAAACCCTGCTTGCAACTGCCTATCAGATGTTGGTTTATTAAATTCTTATGTTATAATCAAACATTAAAGTTCATATTCTTTAAATCTTTATGGAACTTTATAAAAATCTTCATGGTAATGTGATATTTTTGTGTCTAGTTTACTGTTTCGTAAAAACATAACTAACAGAAAATTCAGTCTGACAGTGCACAATATCCTTTCACACACCTATCCTGCTTCTATTTAATGTAATACCTATACCACTCTTACTCCTTTCACCATCTGAACATATGAAGAGACTTTCTTCTCCATTAATGCTATTTGAACTCCACGAAAATCCCAGAATGTCCCACTCCAACATTGTCATCTCTTGGCAAACTAATGCATTCCTCCTACCTATGAATATGTCCCTACATTTTCAAATTTTAGTTTTGAGTAAATTCTTAAGCCTAATGGTTTGTTGTTTCTTGTCCATGTCTCTGTTTTACACAAGATTTATAAACTAGCAGTGATTGTCCCTCGTGAAACTATATACGTAGATTTGGGAAATACTTGATTAAATGTTTGTAAGAAAATATTTTACAGTGATGGAAGATTCATGTGAAATCATATCAAGTCAACAAAAGAGGGTGTGAAATGACACAGTTACCAAAGACTGACCCAATTTGTAATGCGGCCAATGAGTTGTTAAACCCAGAAATCATCATTTTTCAGCTGAAATACGATTGCTGCACTACTGAAAATCGCCCAATTGTAAAACTGAAGTTGTAGTAAATACTAATTTGCGATACATTAGTTAAGGGTTTTAGGTACCTGTAAAAGTTTGTTACCTTATGATCGTAAACAACACCATACTTCAAACAGAGCAAATTTCACTATATACAAATTGATTTTCCTTGAGTTATAACAATAAAAAGAAAGTTATTATATATATACTGTATATATTCTAGATCGTACGAAAAATATATTTGTATCTATTTCATAATTAATTTTTTATCACAAACAAAAACATAAAAACTATCTATGGCATCTAACATTAAATTTTCCTCCAATCAGCACTGAAGGTTTTTATCCGACTTTTATAGTGAATACCAATATGTAAACTGTAGTAGGAAAATCATGCAGTAATATTCAGGTGAAGAAAACTTATAGCATTTACTAATAGAATCGCAAAATTATATTCTTAACTATAATTCTCAAAATGATGACGAACTGTGAATTCATTACAAACGAAAGTAATAAATGGCATCGTGTATCTTTCATATTAAAGATTTATCAGAAATCATGTTCCGAGTTTATATTCTAATAAGGTTTTCCAAGATGCTACTAATTTTGTATGGTACTGTATAATTTTCAGTCATTGTGATTTTTTCAGTAAAGTCTGGCATATTTTTACTGTTTTTGAGCCTCTGTTCCAGGTTTTTCCTTTTGTATCCTAAGAAAATCCAAATAACGGGGTGACCTGAAAAGTGGTACCGATTTTTTCCCCCAAATTCTGCCATATTAACAGTTATCTCGCTCCCTCTTTCTTAGGAACCTTAGCAAGGCAAGATTCAAAATCTAAGAATTTCAGCATTTGGTCATTATCCTGATATTTGCGACCTTAACGCTTAGGAACTTCAGAAGATGTGAAGCTCAACCAACACTTGTGAACCTCAGAACTGAAGCTTTATAACTGAGAATATTGGCACTTAGGAAACTCATAAGTTACAAATCTAAACACTTAGGAACCTCAACTTAATTAAGAATTTTCACATTCAGAATCGTCGAAGCTTACTATTTCTCACACATAGACCTGCTGAAAATTTGGAACCTCGATCCTTAGGAACTTGAAAACAATAGCACCTAATGCTTTTGTTGCTTTGGGATCTTAGAAGCTGTCAACAGACTTAGAAAATTTAACGCCTAAGAACCTCAGCACTTAGGACTTCAACAAATACTTACGAAGATCAACACCTGGGAAATTTAACACTATTAGTCCAGCAGTGAAAGTGGATATTTGACCGGAACCTCAAAATGTTTGATAGTCATTTTTTATTATCTTTTGATTATTCTTCTATAGTAACCTTAACAGTGAGGAGTTTTAACATTGAGCATCCTAAACACATGCTTATTAACCTAAACACGTAGAACTTTAATATTTTGGTGCTCATGTAATCATAACTTTTATAATTCGGAGTCTCAGATTAGGACCTGCTACAGTTAAAAGAACCACTATACTTGCGAACCTGAACAGTTGAGGACATAAATATGCAGGAACGTAAACGCTTAAAAGCCTCATACCACTGAATAGAGATCTCACCATCTGTCAATATCGTCACTTTAAATTTTCAGTTTTCAAATCACAACACTTCAAAATCTTAACATTATAGGTCTAAACACATGGAAATTTTAGCACCTAGCAGCCTCGCCAAAGGCCTATAGGAAACTCAACTTTTTAGAAACATCACCACTTGAGAACCTAAATGCTTGAAACTCTGATAAATTTGGAGTTAAAAAAAATTAATTATCAATGCTTACTTTAGAGCCCCAATACCTACTCCTGGACCCCAGTACGGTGGAGTCTAGTCGTTTAAGAACTCCGGAATGAATCTCGAGACATGCTTATAATGGTCTAGAATCCTGAAAATTTACTAAAATCTACGCTTAATAACCTTCCTAACAGCTTAGAGACTTCAACACTTACTGAAAACTTTAGTTCCTCAATACTTTGAAAGCACATCACTTTTAAATTTCAATGCTTAGTAACTTTAACTGTCACTTGGCAACTTCAGAACTAAAGAACTTTGAATTCTAGATACCTCAACACTTAAGAAATTTAAATATTAGGGACTCCATCAGTGATATACCTCAACATCTAAAGAAAATAATAATATTGACCTTCATCACTTCGAAAATTTAACACTTAATAACATCATAAATCAATCACAACAATTAATAATCTCACAATATTGGAATTTTAACACCTAAGGATTTAAGCACATAAATCTCCACGGTTACAATGCTCAACACTTAACTAATAACCTTAATTCATATGAATCTCATCATTAAGTAACGTCACAACATTAGAAGTTAAATCTTAACACATAATAACTTCAACGTGTAAAAAACTCACCATTTACGAACGACAACATATAGAAACTTAAATATTCTCAGCATCACCTATTGAGGAGCATTTACCTCTAGGAATTTCAACAGCCAGGATTCTCATTAACTTGATCCCTTAGAAATATAAGCATTTAAATAAAAATCACAACGCTTTAGGACTTTAGCACTTATAAATAGCATCACTTATGTATCTGAACACTCAGGAACTTCATAATTTACTTATGCATTTCAACTCGTGAGAACTGATCATTGACCCTTTGGAAGGAACTACAGTCTGGATCGCTTTTAACACATGAACAGGAATCTTTGTTTATAGGCACTTAAAGACCCATTAATCATTTTACCTATATATATATATATATATATATATATATATATATATATATATATATATATATATATATATATATATATATATATATATATATATATATATATATATATATATATATATATATATATATAAATATATATATATATATACATATATATATATATATATATATATATATATATATATATATATATTCTCAATTAAAAATGAACACACAAGGTAGTTGTTTTATATTTTTGCTACAGCTGCGACTTTTAAACATTCTGTACTTCTGTTAAAGTATTTTTGTCGTGATTGTTTTTTATTAATTATATATATATATTTATATATATATATATATATATATATATATATATATATATATATATATATATATATATATATATATATATATATATATATATATATATATATATAGTGCAGCAATACAGGTAGTGAGATAACAGTCGTAACCCCCCTCCTGCCAGGCACCAGCCCTCCTTTCCTCCACCACAGGTGTGCCCAACCCCGCTAGTACCAACACTTGCGTATTGCCTTTCCCACACACATCCCTTTCCATCCTCTGTCTTTCATCTAGTTGAAGAGAGGGTCTCTTCATGCTATGATCACTCGTACGAATGGAAGAACCCACCAGACGACCTCCACTTTGCAAAGAAAATCCAGTAAAGTGGTGTCTTAATTCGTAATTATTACATTAAAAATTTCATTTTTTTCTACTTATTTCATTAAATTAAAGTTTTCATTCCACTTGGCTATTTACAGCATAAATAGCTTTTCTTTTCCATAAATAACACTTACATACGGTATTCAGCACCATTGCTTTTCAAATCCATAGTATTCTTATTATTTTTTGCAATGCTTTTATTTGGATAGTTTTAATGATAATCTTTCCTCTCACACACGAAGCGATGTGCAGGAAGCGCAGCCTACAGTTACATGTTTTGAGGCATAATTCTCTGACAAATTCACTTGAAAAACAGTCACACAGTTTATTTTGTTAAAAGTTCTACACAAACCATGGAAATCACATAACACATATTAGACATAATATTCAATGAAAATTCAACACCTCCACTGTGAATAATCCTCTTTAGCGAGAAATTCGACGCTTGTTTATTGGATATATATAATCTAAATGAATCATTTGAATCACTAGAGACGCATCACATAGCTTCCAGTTTAGGATAAAAAAAAATCACTTTCACAGGAAAATATCCTCCAGGAGAGGGTAGAGTGAGAATGGAGGTGTGAGAGTGTATAAGTGAACATGAGCCGGCACTAGTGTGACAGCCAGCCTGCCGGCGTGGAGGAGCGTGGGAAAGGGGCCGGCACACCCTACCTGGACCACGGCTGATACTGCAGCGGCACGAGTCTGGGGCCACCACTACCACCACCGCTCGCTACCTCCACCACCACCGCCACCTCCCCGCCACTCGCCACCACCCCCCACCACCTCGCCACGCGCTCTCTGGCTAGCTGGCTCTCTCTCTCTCTCTCTCCCTCTCTCCAATCTTTTTCTCAGTATTCCAGGAACATAACCTCACTTCACAAAGAAGGAAGGAAAACGGTGACTAAGATTCTGGATCAGTCACACTAACATGTGGTGTTGTAGCGAATGTAAGGTTGTTGAAAGGCAAATGTACAACTGATATTGACAGGTACGACTCCCGCGTTAGGTAAATGCAAGCAAGGGCATAAGCCGGTTAAATAGGTAAGTGGTCATTTACCTTCTTTTGAGGAGATCATATCAAATAAAATTCAGAATGTCTAAGGTGAAATGTTACGCTTCCCGGGGCTCTGCTGCTCCACTGTTATTTTTCCTCATGCTCATACTTTAACTGGGGTACCCGTTGTTACCCTGGGTTGTTTGTGAGGGGCAAATTATAGCTTATGTCCGTGGCTGTACTATCATCTACAATATCAACTACATTTTCATTTACATTACGTACACTACACTACACGGTCATCCAAACTACATCCAATACACTATCATCTACATTGAGTACGCTACACTGTCATCCACTTCATTATCATCACAGTGTAAATTTACACTATCCAATTAACTGTCCTTGGCCAAAATTAGATGCACATACAAGAAACTCCCGATTTTAAATATCACCTTCATGTTAAAAACTGTTACAATAGGTGGATGTCGGCTCCTGCGTAACCCCCTCCATTTTAGAGTGTTTTAATGAGGGGTTTCACCTTCGGGAGTGGTGAGGGCCCACCACTGGGGCCACTCTCCAAAATTCCACTTCCTTTACACTTCTAACATGAGAGAGAGAGAGAGAGAGAGAGAGAGAGAGAGAGAGAGAGAGGGAGGTGGGGGGAGGGAGCTGACATCAACAACGAAAATTCTTAGTGAAGGCTCTGAGAATCTACAATCATACCTCAACGGGAACAATTTGATATTTCAATGAGAGCAATTTCAATTTCTTCGAGAGTACATCAGGTGTCGAAACAGTTATGTGATGTCGTATTTACCTCAAAGAATGATTATTTAGACATTACCTAACATAAAACTGCAGATAAAAATACATGTATAAATGTATCTGTTCTTGTACAAATAAATAAATAACTGCGATCTATGAGCTGGTCGAAGAAACGAGTAAGCACAGTTGTTACCATCCTGTCATTCGTTTTTTTTTTTTTAATAGTCAAGGAGACCAAACAATTCTCGCTTACTAATTGGGGCTTCTTGGATATCAAATCAAAATCGAAGTATTGTATATGCCAGTCAGCCATACGGGGAGAAATATAAAGAATTAATGAGATGTTAATATCAGAGACCACAAAATTAATATAGTTCCTGTTGTAGACGATATAATGATAGTGATCTAAGTAATCTAGCTTAAATATTGACACACAACATTTACCTATCCTCCGTGTTTTGTATCTCTCCGGGATCCAGTTTTCGATTTCATTCATCCATCCCCGCCTTAACCTTCTCCTGGTCCTAGGTACCTTCATCTTTGCCCATAGATATTTGTTATTATTCTCTCATCCATAATTATACGACCATAGTATTACGTTTTTCTTTTTTTGTCCTTTTCAAGTATTTCTCTTGAAGTTATCGCTAATCTTAGTACGTCTTCATTTGTTTTCCTGTTATTGTACTCAAGGGACTAAGTTATTGTACTGATAGAAATAATTTATCGTACTTAAGGAGCTAAAGTGTTGCACTCAAAAGGTTGTCATCGTACTCAAGTTAAGACATTGAACTGAAATATTTAAGACGTTGTACTCAAGGGGTTAAGGTATTGTACTCAAGAGGTTTTCATCGTATTCAAGAGGTTTAGTTATCGTACTCAAGGGCTTAAGGTATTATGCTCAAGTGGTTGCCATCGTACTCAAGTGGTTAAGACATCGAACTCAAATGGATAAGACGTTGTACTCAGAGGGTTAAGGTATTAGATTCAAAAGCTTGTCTTAGTACTGAAGTGGTTAAGTTTTAGTACTGTAAGGGATAAGTTACCGTACTTGAGCGCATTAAGGAAAAATAGAGTTGTTATTCGAGTTTGAAGATAGTTCAAGATGTCCCTCAGCCTCAAGTAAATATAGAGGACAAAAGAGATGGGAAAGATAAGCAAATGATAGAATACATAAACAAACAAATACGAAAGAAAAAGAAAGCAATGAATTAAAAACAAAGAAAAATAAATAACAGCAAAATAAGACGCAATATTACTTTTTTTAATCTATATATAATGGGGGGGTTTTTTTTGGGGGGTTCTTTATTGTTAGCAAATTACAAACATCTACACGGACAGACACCGAAGATAATCTACAAACATAAAAATAAACAAACAACAACAAACAAAAGCCAAACGGCCGGAGGGGGGGTTATAGAGGAGTGGGTGTAGTAAAGGTGAAGGATATGAATGTCTGTGGAGGGTGTTGCACATTCTTTTGTACACTTTTGATCCTGGCGAGGTTGCGCTAATGGTAATCCTCGCCTTGGTCGTCATCTGCCAGCCGGTCAGCGCAACCCTGGTCCATTATGTGTACTTTATATGGACGGCATGAGTCGTCGACAATGATGTTGCCGGGGTGCAAGTCGTTATGAGCGAAACCAAGAGCGTAGAACTCAGTTAGTGCCTTATGGATGGCGCCGTAGGCCTTCTGGCATTCTTTTTTGGGGTATGAAGTAAGGAACTCTTCTCGAGTGACGCCAGGGCAGTACTCCATGACCAGGCTGTGGGGGTCTTCGCTGGTGACGCCGTAAAGTATCGGAGCACCGCCAGCCCCATCCAAGTCGTAGTCATGAGCTCGACCATGAGAGACTCGTTCCGAAGGGAGGTCTTTAGGACGGCGTCGAGTTTCGCTGCAGGACATCTCCGACTTCACTAGACGGGCTAGGCTGGAGGCTCCCAGCCCCATGTGTTTCTGGATACTGATTTTATCGTAAGAAATCCGTGGGAAGGGATAGTCCAGGAAGTCAGAGGTAGGTGGTGGAGTGTGTTCAGTTGGCTAAGTGTATGTGTATAAAGCCTACGTATGTTGTATCAGTTATGTAAGTCCATATGTCAGGGTAGTAAACCATATCAACATGGGTAGGTCTGGCGGCTCACCCGGTAGTCTTACTAGTCTGTCCATTCAGAGTACACGTCTGCCCCGTGCTCTTGCCTCTGTACTGATACTCCTTCAGTAAACTCCAGTGAACTAATTGTCTTATAACTCATCAACTCCTATTATGGCGCCGTGAAAAGGATAGTGCAGAAAGGAGAATAGGAGTTAAGAAAGATTGATAGTGTTCACTGGAGATGCACGCATACTCCCTATCCTCACCGTGATCCCGCCCAGATGGTTTTCCACCGCAGAAAACCACCATCTTGGGGGCCCAAGATGGATTTACGACGAGCTAGGCCAAAGGGCGAAACAGGTGCCACAGCTAACCCAGTACGTACTTCCCCGTCGGCACTTTATATGTTGGCAGCGCTAGTGGAGGCCCAGCAGCTGCAAGCAAAGGAGGAACGTGCCGTCATGCAACAGCAGCAACAAGCCTCAGAAGAAGTTGCTGGAGCAGACCGCACCGCTATGCAGGCATTAATAGTGCAAGTTTTACAGTTGCTTGGTGAGACCGCCACGATCGCCAGCACTGTGTCGAACGTGGCGTTCGGAGACCCCAACACTGGCACCCCAGATGCTTTTATGCATCCCCAGGCAAGGCATCCCCATGCCCCAGTACCTCACAAGCTCTCCCCGGATGTTACCATGTGGGAATTTAAAGTATGGCGTAGCGCTTGGTCAAATTATGAAGAGTTGCTTCAGATGAGGAACCAGCCGCATTGGACGCAGCTGGCTCACCTCAGGTTGTGCCTTACACCCGAGATGAGGTCTACCTTAGCCCACGCTATCGGGGTATCCGAGGAGGACACACCCAATCAGTGGAGCAAATCCTCGAACTGATCAAGGAGCATCTACCTCTTTCTGGTGTCTGCTGAAAGTGTCCACGGGTCTAACCTATACAACAGTCCTTGCCACATATAACATTTCAGCAATCGTTTTTCTCAAATTGAAGTTAATATCTTTTTATTATTTTTTTTTTTAGATTAATAATAACTGCTTTTGCTTGACCTCATATGATGTCTTTCACACTTCTGCCATAACAGCTAATGTTACCTCCCAATTACACAGAATTTTCCACTTGTTTATGTTACCTGTTGCCAACCATACTTTTTTACCGTAGCATTAATTTCCAATTTGAAAATAAACATTATTTCCATCTTTACAGCATTAACTCTTAGCCCATATTTGTTTACCTTTTTCCACTAATGTGATTACCAGTTTTATAACGCCTCTTCACCATCCGTGATAAGAGCATCATCATCTGCATAGCGGCTTGTATTATATATTACTTTACCATTAACTTTTATTCTTACATTGCTACGAAGGGCCCACGATCACTTGTCAGTCACCTATAGAGGGCAGGGCATGAAGGAGACGGGAAATTGTGGGTAAGACACGGTGAAAAACTGATCATATGAAACTGAAATGATGTCTCTATGTGCTTTGTGCGTGAAGAAATTTGTTTTTTATCACAAATACTCCTCCGAAAAATCTGTTTGATTATAACCGACCTGCTCAGTTCGAGCGTACTCTCACGTCCACAAAAAAACGTAAAATAACCATGATACTTTAACAAAGATGCTTTCATCGGTACAGTTCCGTTCAGAAGTTCGTGGTACACTGGCGGTGAAGGGTGCATAGTCTGTTGTACCCTTTCTGGACGACAGGTCACCACGCCGACCCTCCTACCCACACACACAGTCGAACGAGCAACGAAGCAGTTTGATTCAAACGAATACTCATCAAAAAGAGATTGGAAGGATAATATCGGCCAACGTTACTGCTGATGGGTGATGAAGATGTGTTAATATCTTGTTTACGAGAGCAGAAATCTATCGCGATAGGAGTATCCTTTCGAATATCAGAATACAATAGGGAAATTAGTTTCGAATGAATACTGTAAGAAATAGTTGAACAGAGCTCATATAGCAAATATAAAATATATATATATATATATATATATATATATATATATATATATATATATATATATATATATATATATATATATATATATACACATATACATATATACATATATATATATATATACACACATATATACATATATATATACACACATATATACATATATATAAGGCAACAATCGCCTTATGTGTGATTAAGGGCAACAGTTCTACGAAAACGATTAATAGCAACAATCGCCTTATGTATGCAGGCTGTCTCGTATGGCCACCGCGGTATTTACCGCGTCGTCTGCCGGGATGGTCCTCCGAGGGGCTCCTGCTCTCCCTACTAACACAATAGAACGCACCTATATTCAGAATGATTTTGACACTCTAGTTTACCTAAAATGTAAATTTATATTTCAAATATAAGCATGGTTAGAAATTATATGCCAGCTTCCATAACTCTACTACATAAACTATGCAATAGTTTCAATATGAAAAGAAGGTTACAGCAGTGATTAATATTTCCAGATAGATCACCAATGTCAATAATATAAAAATTTAGCCTTACCCATACATAACTACCCACAAATAGCGATGCTGAACTTGGCTGTTAATAAACTTAGGTTAGATTCCTCTATCTATCTATAGAAATATTAATATGAAGTTCCGTGGTCGAGCTTTTCCGAATCTTTACCTAAACTTTGAATAAGATGCAGGTCTCTCATTCTCTATCCTTCATTCATCAATGCTGCTATGGTCCGCTCCTTTGCTGAAACAGTTATAACTCACCTAAGTCGTTGAGGTTACCGCTCTCCTCCCATCTTCTTATCCACTCCATCACAGTTGTAGGGGACAGGCCAACTTCGTGTGCGATACCCCGTATTGAAAGACTATTAATCACAGAGAGTTATAATGCGACCTCTGAGCACCAACTTCACGTCTCTCCGATTCATGTTGACTTGGTAGAGGTTCTGGTCACTCTCATCAGCGGCAAATAACTACAACACCTCGGTGAAACACACACACACACACACAAACAGCCCACTTGTGTCGGTGTGTTTCAGTGTGTGTTTCGAAGATGTGATACATAGAAAGTAATTTTATTTGACACTTAATTGGCAATTATCACTATTTATCGTAACACACACACACATGTATATACTGTACATATAGCTAGAGTATTATACGAAAAACTTCAAGCAATGAATACATTGAAGTCTCTTGATATGAACTCTGTTCGCCTGCTTCTTATGGTGTTCATTCGAAACCAATTTCCTTGTTGTATTCTGATATTCGAGTGGATACTCCTATCACTACAGTTTTCTTGTCTCGTCAGCAGGATACTCATATCAATATCCTTCCCATCTCCTGTTGTTGAGTATTCGTTCGAATTACACTGCTCCGTTGCCAGTTCCACTGTGTGTGTTGGTAGGAGGTTCGGCGCAGTGACCTGTCGTCCAGGAAGGGTACAACAGGCTATGCACCCTTCACCGCCAGTGTACCACGAACTTCTGAACGGAACTGCACCAGACATCAAAATATGTACTGTCCCTTTAATATGACGGGTCTGCTCCTTGGCTAGGAAGTTAGGTTGGTTTTTTGGTTGGTTAGGTCACGTTCTATTAGGTTCAAGTAAATGTCGTCTCTTAAAATACTTACTATGATGATATGAACATGTGGAAAAAAATCTAAACTTCTGATGGTAGTGCTGTTCAGAGACATTACCTTTGATTCAATTTTGTTGGTAATTTGGGGGTGTCATATCTCCATTATGGCTCATTTATGACGGAAATGAAGGTGAGAATCGTTTAGTAGATATTTAAGCACCTAAGGTGAATTAGTAGGAACTTAGCCGGTCACAGCAAAATATCCACTACGTAAGAACACCAATCAAATCTTTGAAAACCTAACCCAGTGTTTCTTAACTTGTAAAAATATTAAGAATCACTTTAGAGTTTATGGATCCATCCTCATATGAACACCTACTAAAAACCGAAAACACCATCACCCAATAAACACCGAAAACTAGAATAAGGTAAACTTTTTATAGTTTTAGGATTTTTAAAGGTTACGAAACGTTAGGTCAGGTTTTCAAAAAATACATTTTTTTTTTACCCCATTTTCCCTCTAGTTCAAAAGCCCTGCCCACTTTAAACAAGTAATATTATTAGTAATTTTATCGGTTAAAATACAAAAAAAATATATACATTTCCAACGGAAACGCTATAGAATAAATTATTTGTGTTTGTGTTTCGGCCCCTATGCCCTAAAAGTTTAGAAATTAGTTAATCCTGTGTATTTTGGTGTGATTTAAACGAATTTGGCCATTATTTCCGGGGGAAGTATCCGTTTTAGAGTTATCCCCTCCTCCACCCCCACCCAAAAAAAATGGAAAACTTTACATTCATTTCTGACGCTATTATTCTTTGCTCCCTGGTTGAGATGGGGTTAGAAATACTCCAAATAAGGAGATGCCAAGACTCTATATATATATATATATATATATATATATATATATATATATATATATATATATATATATATATATATATATATATATATATATATATATATATATATATATACTGTATATATATATGTGTGTGTGTGTGTGTGTAGGTGTTGACAACGTCTAAAATATTTACCGTGGCATTTTTATAATCGTTTACTGTGTTAAATTGGATGAATATATGAGTGATAGGGGTTGGGTGTAAATGGGATTGCCCAGTATGGGCCAATAGGCCCGCTGCAGTTTCCTCCATTCTTATGTTCTTATGGATATAAAAAACTCCCATGTTCACACCAGCTAAGCTCTCATGGAGATACGAGTAAATTTAGAAGTAATGACATTCTCTGGACTTTGTTTTGAGAATGCCTGATGCTAGGTAAACTTGACAACATATTGATGATTCACTAATGAACCACTGGGATATATCATCATTTATATTAATTAATAGGTAAATTTTTACTTTAACTACCATAAGTAATTGGATGCTTAGATTCGAGATAGGCTATATTGGGTAAATTTTAAGTTTTGGTCATCCCTGTACTTAGACATGCAGACTATGTTTGGTTTTTTCTGATGGTTTGCGATGTGTTATGAACGATTTAGACCTTCATTTTTATTGGAAATCACTAGTTTTGAGTTACTACTCCCACTTACCAATGTATGTTAAGCTAACCTTATAACTCATCATACCCTAACCTAACTTAACCTTATGATCTGAATTTTCTTATGCGATCGAAAAATGTTATGCGACAGAAATCCTGTAGAGATAATGTGTATTATTTTTTAAAGAACTTAATCCCATAGTTAAAGTCTTAAGGTTCCCCAGACGACCAAAACCAAAATAATACCAAGATTGTTTGGAATGTTTATACTATGAAATTTGTTGTATGGGCAGCTAATATCCATTGAATTAGTTTATGTGCTTAGTAATATTTATATATTTAAAAGAGTATTGCTGTGTTGCACAGTAAAGCACAATTAATCATCTAACAACATTTATTTACAGAGCCGATCAGCCGAGAAGGTTGGGCAACTTCAGCTCGCTGCCTCCTGCTGGGAAGCTTGCCCCAGCCAGTGACGTCACAACCAATCACAGAGCTTTTACAGTCATGTGACTTTTTAGCAACTTTAACCCTTATTTTTTTACACTTTTTGGTCCAATTTCTTTAAAAATATCATTACCATAGTAAATTTAAGCGTTTTCTTTACCCATTGACCTGCCATCTTACGAAAAAATTCCGACTGTCAACTCGTCCGTTGTGACCATACTAACTTTCACCAGTAAATGAGGACACCCGTGCAAACGGAGAATGGATACACATCCCGATTTCGTATTTCATCGATTACCAAAAGATAAAGAAAAGTAAGTATTGTAAATATATTTTAAAAAATAGACTAAAAGTAAGATTTCTATGGAAGATGCTAGGGGCAGGTATGATCATTATTATAATTTTAGTAACTGTAAGTAATTCTGGATAAATTTCTTCAGATATAGTAGATGGCAGAGAATACTAGAATAAAAAGGCATACCTTTAAAGGGAAAAACATGAGAAGTGTGTTGGGGAATGTGCCAGCTTGACAATCCGCCAGCGGACGGAACGGGACTCGGAGTCAGGACTTGTGGAGTTAGTTCCAGCCCAGAAAACACACTGTGTGAACCAGACGCCACGCTGTGTGGACATGTCTGTCTTCCCTTGCCACCTTCGCTTATAAACTGACTATGGACGCGGCCTTTAATTATCCTCCGGGTTGGCACACTAACAAAGAAAGGTACTTGGAAGGGCGCACTATACGCTCTGAGAAAATATTACACCTAGTTGTGTTGTTTATGCCTGATCTTTCCCGTCTTTCATATACTCTTTGGTCACGGACTTCCAGTATCTACAGACGAGAAACTTCCCAGTACTCCGTGATGAAGATTTAGTAGTGCTGTTAACACATAGATGGCGCTCACCTCCATATCTCATTCTATGGGGTATGAGATATTGGTTCACACTCAGGATGGGATGGAGAGAGGGAACTCACATGTGCTCACTGTATACATATTGTATTGGATGTACAATGCAGCTTGTTGCTGGGTAGGTAGCATGGTAAGAAGCGCTGAGTAGAGAGAGCTGGATGGTGAGGGTGCCCAGAGTGAGGGCACGCGGCTTGAGGGACGCCAAGGTCGCTGGCGGGAGCGGCAGCCGCACGGCTGGCTCAGTGGTGGTGCTGCTGCTGCTTGCTGGTGGCACTGGGTAGAAAAGAGGGCGGTCACAGCGGTGTCAGGTCGCCGAGCTGACTTTCTGCCTTTTTTACACACAATTGCAGGGTCTCAATTGTTTCTCGTACTATTGACATCGCAACAAAGATATATATTGTTTCTCACTTTTGATCTTTTTTTTTTCATTTTTGTATTTCTTTATGGTTATTTATTATTATAATTATTAAAATGTTGTTATTATTTTATTTTCATTTTTTTATTTAATTATAAAATTTATTTACTATGAATTATTATTATTATAATTAATATTATTATTATTACTATTACATTTTCGCCCCCCAGGCGGCGGGTGGACGGTAATAAAGTCCACAGGAAAAAGTCACACGACTTGTACACATTGACAACACAATATATATAATGGCATTGCACGTAGGTTAGGCTTTTTCCGTGCCTTTTTATCTGACTTTCTTTCTTGTGACTTTTTTTTCCCTGGATTTAGGCTGTGATGTGGGTCAGTGACCTGTGTCCGGGTGAGCTAATCCGTAGAAAAATAAAAAAAAGAAGAGATATTGGAAGCATAGTGTGTTGTCTAATGGTAGACCCTGCTGCCATATGGCATCACAAAAATTTACCAAGTCCCAAGTTGCTGATCTGACTTTGCCTCATTTACACAATTTCAGGGTCTCAATTGTTTCTCTTAAGTACTTTGACAACTCAACATACATACAGTATATCATTTCTCACTACAGCTATTGATTTTTTTTTTCATATTTGTACTTATTTATATTTATCATTATTATTTTATTTTTTATTATAATTTATTAATTTGTATTATTATTATTGTTATTATTATTATAATATTTTGCCCCCCAGGCCGTGTTGTGGGTCAGTGACCTGTGCCCGGGTGAGCTAATCCCAGTTAAAAAATAATAATAATAATTCAACTGAGTATGTTTCTCATCTTGCATCGTTGAAAAGAGTGTTGTAAAGGAGTTATTTTTATTTAAAATAGCTTGGCTATATATTTATGTAATTGGGGATGTGTTCCTATTCCTGTATGTGTAGTTGATTTTGATACCAAGCAGATTTCTGCATTTGACTCCAGATGACCCAGTTGTTATTTCAGCCACTTGGGAGGTCTATCTGGAGGATTACCAGCCCTGCTTGAGCAGCTGATGAAGTAGGGCTCGTGGTCAACCTGACCAAATTCAGCTTCAGCCAGGGCACAGCGACCTAACTCGACCATGTAGTCGGCCAAGGACGAACTCAGCCGCAGAGGGGAAGATTCGGACAAATTTCAACTGATATTTTTGTAGAAGTGTTTAGATATTTAAAAATATTCTTATTTATAAATAAATTGACTGTAAATTTGACCTGTCAACAGGGGAGGTTCTGTAGGCACTGTAAGCTCTGAGAAATTTTGGGGAAATCTGACCAATATCATGGACATTTTGAAGTCCTGTGCACTTGATATTAAGAGATATTCTCAAGTCAAGAGTAATTCTTTTTACTATACAAAAATGTCTGAGTACAATACTGCATTAAAGAAAATGTATTGGAATTTTCTGATGAAAATGATGGGGGGGGGGGGTCTGGACCCCCCCCTGGATCCGCCCAAGTATTACTACACTACAGTACGTCCTTTTCTTCAGCTTCTCCACTCATTATCATCAAAATTAAAACTTCTCACTAATAATCACACAACCTCTCTCTTACATGGAGAGAGAAAGCAGTAAAAAAAAAAAAAAAACATACATCAAGGAAGCAAATTTTAACTTCCATCTTTATTTCATTAAGAAAAACCTAGTTACAAAATCAATTTAAATTACTGTATTTACATTTACCAAACTTAATCATTATTGCATTGCTAAGTTGCTTGTATTTGATTCTTAGAATAATGTACAAAGACTGTTCCCAATAACATAATATGTAACTACAGTATGTGAAATATATAGATAACCTTATAAATTAATTTGCATATACCAAAATTAAAAAGAAATATCATAACACACAGTACTTCAGTTATTGAGTACAAATGGCTAAATGGTTCCAAAAGACCTGAGTGAGTGGGGTAGTCCAGAATTAAACTGGATTATGGCCCAAATAAACAAAGAAAGTTAACAGTACAGTCTAAATCCAGTGGGTCCCAAAGTGTTAGATATAGACCCTCAGGGGTCGATGAAACTGTGCAGGGGATCAATAAATATCTAGGGGTTGACATGGGCCAATATAATTCTAGGGGTGAAAAGTTAATTTTAAATGTTTAAATAGGTAATACAGTAGATCATTTTGAAGATATTGAGAATATGTGGGTTCCTGACTGGATTGCTACTCCATTCGATGTTTAAATAGAAAATGCAGTTGTAGAAACTAACTAACAGCAGGAATTAATTGAAATGAGCATGGCTCTCAAGCCAAAAGCATTGTTTAAATGTAAAGGCTTCAGTGATTACTGGAGCAATGAAAATACTGCTACTAAATATCCAAACCTTAGGGCAGCTGCTGACCTGTTTTTACTTGCATTTCCAAGTTCATACATGAGGAGCTCTGGACCATAACCTACTAAGATCCGTGTATCACTGAAACATATTATGTACTGCATTGCATTGTATTTCCCAACCTCTCCTCTGACCCCTGGGTAAGTCAAGAGAGCTAATTGGGTGAAATAATTCATAAGAAGAATAATGAAGACATTAAAATAAGGAGAACTGGAGTAGTGCACATGTCATTTTCATTCTTCTCCATACAATATTATGAAAACCAGATGATTCCAAGTAACTTATGTTATTTTCATCATTATGATGAAGTAGTACTCCTGTGTCAGAGTAAAGTATCTCATAAAACTACGTAATATGAGACAAAATGTTTTCAAATGCCACACAAAAATCACTTTGTGCCAATAATGAAGAGAAGACTATGTAATTTCATGAGACTTATCGGTGATGTATATTTAATCTTTTTCCAACATATACTGCATCAGGTGCAGTATGGAGGGTCCCAGCACATTAGATATATCCCACAACAGTTGCATTACATTTTTTGCAAACCAATATAAATTTCCCATGCTTTGCTTTTGCTGGGAATCTTTGTGAAGCCCTTTGGCAACTTCTCTGAGGTGGTGTAGGCCTCTCACCCATTAGTATTGGCTCGAACATTACTGAAATATAAGTGATATTTAAGCAACTACTGATTTTATGTACAAAAATATCTGTTGCCAATCAGCATACCTTGATGTCTTCTGGCTACAACCACGTATACAGTAACTGTCTCAACCATACCTCAGGTGGAATACAACTTTGAAGAATTAGAGGAGACTCATACCTATGGTCTGTAATGATTCCAGTAACTAAACTAAATGGTGAAAATGTATTACTTTTTCATGTCTAAACCAGGAATAAATACCAACTGTAAAAAATATCTCTGATATTCACATTTGTACAATAAAAGTTTCATTTCTTCATCCCTATGTACAATTTCATTTTATCCCAATTAATTTAACACTTTAGACAACCACTTTACATTCCATCATAGGCAGGTCCACCACCAGCCTCAGGTACAACCCAATTGATATTCTGGGAAGGGCACTTTATATCACACGTTTTACAGTGGATACAGTTCTGGGCATTGATCTGAAGTCTTACACCATCACCAACCTCCAATGGCACGTATTCATACACGCCTGTAAAATAGACAAAAGAATTCACTTACATTTACAATAGAAATTAATAGATATGCATACACACGGTTATGTACTGAATACTGTGTACAAGTATGGATGAATGTGATGAATGACTAACTTCTGGTAGCTTCCTGTAGAGAAAACCCTCGTATTCTTCAACTAAAGAGAGGGGGAAAGCCAGTTCAAAAAATTTTATATTCTAAATTTGGAAAGAAGATACCCCAAGAACCCATTTCTTTGATTTGCATATGGGTGCTCATCTCACACCTGCCCAACACAGTATATCAGTAACCCCTTACTAGTCCAGTTAAACTGTGGGCTACGGCATCATCCCAGTCATTCATCACAGTTTAAGGCCATTTTCCACACTTCTGTGTATGATTACTAAAAATCTGTTGAGAGAAGGGGGTGGCACGGACTATCCCCGGTGGAGGCTCCCGTTGCTTAAGAATAAAATGAAGGAGCAGGCTTTGTGTAAAATACAACAAAACCTAGGATAGCTTTTGTTGCCCTTGTGAGGCCATGGTAGTGTTCTCTGTTCACCTGCAGAGGTTCTGAGTTCAATAACTGACTAGTGAGGTTTTGTTAGTATATTGAAGTCAGCATACAGTATATGTGGTCTGAAATATGTATGCAATATTCACACTTTATTCTTAGTATCTGACAAAACATTCATCATCAACATTTTACAGCCATTTTCCACGCTCCCATGGATTAGCTAACAATTGCCCAATGGCATCTCTCCATGCTGCATGGTCTCTTGCAGTTTTTCTTCAGGTGCTTAACTGTTATTTTCTACCTCTCCCCATGTCAATTTTGGCCTTCCCCTGGCTCTCCTCCTCTCAACAAATAGACTTGACCCAATCGGTCTCATCCATTCTCCTGCCCAAACCATCTCACCCCGCCTCTATTCAGAACTTCAATATAGTACTCTCTATTCCCAGCCACCCTCTTAGCTCTGAAGAGGGTTTCCTGTCTTTCAGTGTCACATTACACATACACCTCGCCATTCTCATTTCAGCTCGTTCAAGTCTACTTATGTCAACCTCTTTAACTGCCATACAACATCACACTTCTAACACCTACTACATACATTCTTCCTTTCATACAGAAGGAAGGTCCTCTTGTCGTCAATAAAGGCAGCCATTTATGACTTGCAACTGAGCAACTTATGACACATTGTAGAATATAAAATAAAAAGAAAGTGTTGAAGTGAGAAGGCCACACATTAACGGTCAGTGTGAACTGTGTAAACATTTTGGCAATCTGTGCCAATGTCAGCATCAAAATTTGTCACTGAGGATTAGCCTGATCATCAGTCAACCTTAAATGAAATTGACACTTAGTCAAGGTCACAATGGAGATAGAAGTCTTCTACTGAAAGAGAGGAAAATGAGTAGGAGCAAGAGATGTGAATAATAAAGGCAAAAAGGAGTACTGATACCCTTATTCATCCCTAACAAGTTTATTCATCTTCCTCCCCCTCCATTCTCACCCTTCTCCTCATTCTTTTCTCTCTCTCCCCTATTAAAGTATCACCCAATCTAACTCTCCTCCTCTTTCTGCTCTCTCCTTCCTCCCACTTTCTTAACATTCTTCTTCCCACATCCTCCCATTTTCCTGACTTTCCTTAACACCAAGCAAATTCACTTACTGTTTCCCATAAACCAAACAACTCAACAATATGCAGTACACTTTTCCTTTACAAGAGTAACAATGAATGCTCAAAACTAACCTGCAGGACAAAAGCGACCTTCTGGTCCATCAAAGATTCCATGATTCCTTTCCACAGGCACAGAATCATCCTTCAGGGTCAGGTGAGCAGGTTGGTCATGATCATGGTTGGTACCAGTCAATGCAACTGAGCTCAGTAGATCAAAACTAATCTCTCCATCATGTTTAGGATAGGAAATTGGTTTGCACTGATCTGCTGGCTTTAAACTTTGTGCATCAATTCCTGTAAGAAAATAGATATTACAAGTCCTTGCATTTCTAATGAAAATTAAGATTTCCACTCCAGTAATCAATCAACATAAGAGGTTGTCAGCTGTTCAGTGTAGTGGAGTTGAAATAATTCGATGGTTAGGAACCAAAAGACATCATGAACTAACAAATTGCAAATTATAGTTTAATTGATTTAAATGGAAATAATTAATTAGTTTGGTTTCAGAGGCCAAAAATTACCCATAAAGTGTTCCAAAATGGCTTTAATAATCACTAAACATCATACATATTACTGTACATAAAAAAATATAGTAACACACAGATATTGTAAAAAAAAAGTAACTATATTACATAAACAGTTCAATCCCTTCTCATTATCAATCTGTAGGTTACACACTATTACTAGCATCCAGACGGGCAGGCTCTGACTGTGCTACACAAACAAAACACAGTATACCCTTATTAATTCGACAAAAGAGGGGCTCTGGGTCACTCGAATAAATGAAAAATCCGAATAAAACGAGTTTGGAATATTTTGACATTATTCGACAATTTCCAATTTTTTTGCTCAATTACCGTATTCATTCATTTTCTGTTCAGCTTTTGCACCATGCCTTGGCTGCCACATAAAATAATCTATTTGTAATTATTGTTCAAACAAAAATATTTTCTCAATGTACATACAGTAATAATAAAGTAATTAAATGTAATACTGCGAGTTGAGGTGATGATGCGAGGGGTGAGGTGATGAGGCAAGGGGTGAGGTGATGAGGCGAGGGATGGGGTGATGAGGCGAGGGATGGGGTGATGATGCAAGGGATGAGGTGATGAGGCGAGGGGTGAGGTGAGAGATGGGGTGACGAGACGAGCGGTGAGAGCACTAGTAAACCATTCTTATAACATTTTAATTTCTAATTTCTACTTTAAAATCAATTGATACATGATGGCTCGATTTGGCTACTTTTGCACTTAGTCAACTGATCAGTGAATAAACCAGGCATATGAAGACACATTATGCACTACAATAATACTTATTAGGTTCTGATAAATATGTGACAATATTATTTATAAGTGCTCAAGACAGATCCTGTGGTAAGCCAACCCTCTGGAGCAATGACAACAATGGTGCTTGAAAGATAGTGAGTGCTGGCAACATTATTAGTGAGAGCGGGTCAGTGGGACCAATCAGCTGTTACCGCTCTGTAAACAAGAGATTGAGAATATACTACGGTTCAATAGCTCATCTGAGATTGAGTGTGAGATTTTGGGGGCGAAAATTAATCATTTTTCGATAAAATTTTATTAACCCGGTATCAAATGATACTAAATAATATGGGAATTATGCCGAATTGCATACCGTTGGTATAAAGTAATCGCGAGCTGCCGAGCAGGAGGTGATGAGTTGTCAGTCCTCCCTCCCTCTTCTGCCACACTCTCTCCCAGGCTACACACCACCCACATAAATAATGCTCTAACTACTTATAATTTTTCTTATTTTATAGTTTATATTATATTTTTTTTATTTATAATTCACATTAGAACACTGAAGTGATATTCATTTTATATTTTCTTTGTCCAGGTCAATTTAGAACATTGAAATTATATTTCCACAACTTTTATGGCTTCTTATGTAAATAAACACGGCATTTTAGATCTTCATAGTGACCCAGGTGCTTATTAAAGCATGGGTGTCTGACAAGTTTTCATAATTTATGATGCTGCATATTTCAAGAATACCGACAATGTTGCAAGAGATTTCAGATGTGTCACAGTTACTTGTGATGATTTCTGGCATTCTAACAATGATGTCAGGTGACTCATGTACAGTATGTATTCATAATGACTGTAGGTGTATCACAAGTGTTCAGAGTGACCTCAGGAGTCTCACATTTGATCATGATCTTCATATGTATTCATAATGATGCTAGGTATCGTGTGCTCTATTGACAGGTACCTCACATGTTCTGCTCTATTGACAGGTACCTCACATGTTCTGCTCTACTGACAGGTACCTCACATGTTCTGCTCTATTGACAGGTACCTCACATGTTCTGCTCTATTGACAGGTACCTCACATGTTCTGCTCTACTGACAGGTACCTCACATGTTCTGCTCTATTGACAGGTACCTCACATGTTCTGCTCTATTGACAGGTACCTCACATGTTCTGCTCTATTGACAGGTACCTCACATGTTCTGTTCTACTGACAGGTCATGTTCTGCTCTACTGACAGGTACCTCACATGTTCTGTTCTACTGACAGGTACCTCACATGTTCTGCTCTACTGACAGGTACTCACAGGTACCTCACATGTTCTGCTCTACTGACAGGTACCTCTCATGTTCTGCTCTATTGACAGGTACCTCACATGTTCTGCTCTATTGACAGGTACCTCACATGTTCTGCTCTACTGACAGGAACCTCACACCTCACATGTTCTGCTCTATTGACAGGTACCTCACATGTTCTGCTCTACTGACAGGTACCTCACATGTTCTGCTCTATTGACAGGTACCTCACATGTTCTGCTCTATTGACAGGTACCTCACATGTTCTGCTCTACTGACAGGTACCTCACATGTTCTGCTCTATTGACAGGTACCTCACATGTTCTGCTCTATTGACAGGTACCTCACATGTTCTGCTCTATTGACAGGTACCTCACATGTTCTCATGACCCAGGGTAACTTGCATATGATCATAATTGCTCCAATAACTGAATGGTGCTCATTATAATGTCAAGTGACTCATTATTGTTCATACTGACCCCAAGTATCTCATGAGTATCCATAATAATTACAGGTGATGCACAGTTGTTCATAATGACAGCATATCCCTTATAAAGATACTAATTGCCTTGTATATATCTATGGGTTACCCTTGTTTTGGTAACATAGTACAGTGTACTTTTAGACTGAGAAATAATGACTTACTGGCATATCTAATTTAAAGTATCCAGAACAGCTATGATCACTACTAATTAATAAAAAGTATTTTAATATTCACCTCCATGTTTCAATGTCCAAGGTTCCTTCCCTCGTCCTAGGATGTAGAAGAGACCAGTATAGAGTAGACCACCAAATAAGCCAAGGGGATTGTGGAAGGACGGGCGAACGTTACGAACAGAGTGCAGTTCCTTCCACACCCAAGACTCTTTTATTCTCTCCTCGTAAGTGGCTGGCTCAATCCCTGTTAATAGTGTTCAACTTAAGTAAACAGATGAATATTTTCCTTATATCTGAAAGCTGAATAAAACAAAACAAGAACAAGTTGACTTTCATTTAATTATATGAAAGTAGGTGATGCTGACTGCTGTTAGGAGGAATTTATTACAATTACACGGCAGCACATTTTAAAATGGCAGTTTTACTTCCCTTAAAAAAATGCTGTTCTCATGCTTTGTTTTGTTTTTATTGTCCTTTCAAGTACAGGTATACATATATATATATATTTTGGGTTTCCTGCTTCTTTACCTTTAAATTTTTATTTTTTGTAAAGAAAGTAAGACAACCCATGCTGTTCCTCCACTCTCATTTTCTAATGTTAGTGAGAATAAGATTAAAGCCAAGGATTAAACCATGGCCATGGAGAAGATTCAACTGACCTGTGAATTTACCTGCTATAACAATCCCTGGCAAGTCCCATTTCTCCATGAGTCTATGTATGTTCTCAGGCAGGGAACTGGTCACTTGGTTCAGTGCACATGTTATACAGAGCCACCTGCTCATTCAGTCCATGGTTATGAAATAAACTAAAACATTGATTT
This sequence comes from Homarus americanus, assembly GCF_018991925.1. Lineage (NCBI taxonomy): Eukaryota > Metazoa > Arthropoda > Malacostraca > Decapoda > Nephropidae > Homarus > Homarus americanus. Next base: position 1,386,353 of record NW_024735516.1, on the reverse strand, counting down.
AGTGATTCCTTCAAGAGCTATTCAGCCAATAGGTAAAGTCCCCTTCACTAGTGCATTTACAGGGGCTGTCAAACAAACACTCTACAAATCATCACATTGAGATATTTGTCTTAATACTGTTTTCTTTGACTCCATAGTATGTTTACTATTGTGAGTTTCCTTCTGTTGAATGTAAACAAACACAGGGCTGCCACACTGCACAAAACCTGATGAGCCCCTGTAAATGTACTAGTGAAGGGGACTGTACATCTTGACCAGTGGTTCTTAACCTTTTTGGAGCTGCCCTCTCCCCTATGATCCCCTCCTAATCCCCAAAAGTCATAAGAACACATTTCTTTTTTTTAATTCCAGTTTCACCACCTTTACAGACTTTCTAGATCCAAATAAGTAAATAGAGATTTTGAATTGACAGGGGGTTGAGTTGACAAGGGTTTGATTGACAGGGGGATGAGTTGACAGGGATTGGATTGACATGGATTGAGTAGACAGGGGTTGAGTTGACAGGTTGTGTTGACCAAGGGTTGGGTTACAGGGGTTGAGTTGACCAGTGAATGAGTTGATCAGAGGTTGAGTTGACCAGGGGTTGAGTTGACAATAATTATAATAAAACACATTTTTAAGGATATTAGGCTATTTACTGCTTTGTGCTGGTGGGGGTGTGGTGTGTAAGGTAATACCAGAGATGTGGACACATTGGGGGCATAAGCATAACTAAGGCCTCTGAGCAGCTGGAGCAGGCACCAGTAAGCCCAGGAGCAGAACATACACTGCACAAAAATTTTAAATATTGGAACAAAAATTCAGGACTCTTAGAGGGTTTGGGCACTGGTCTAGATAAGGCCTCAATCCTGACTTGGATCACGAAAAGGATTAAAACAAACCGTATTAAACAAAACCATATTATGAGGTCAAGGTAAAGATTTGATCCTGGTCGTACTGAGTTAAAAGTCGTTCTGAACTTTTAAGTACTGTCTATTTCAGTTGAAAAATAAGTGACGACCCATAGGATATTAAACATAATAAAAAGAGCTGTACTTACAAGTGGCTTCAGCATTCTTCTCATCACTAAGAGCATCAAATATGCTCTCAGCTGCAACCATGGCACTCTTCATGGCATTATGTGTTCCCTTAATCTTTGGCACATTCATGAAACCTGGTGAACACCCTACAAGACATCCTCCAGGGAAAGTCAGTTTGGGGATGCACTGTAATCCTCCCTCATTCAAGGCCCGGGCTCCATATGAAATCCTGAAATACAGAACCAGTTCAACTTTAAAATGAAAGAACGTGTTACATATCAATCAATTTTATATACGTATACAGTAGGTAGTCCTTTCCACATTTAAAATTTGTATGATCCACACAAGCATCTTAACATACATCTCACATTTTACTTCCCCAATTGCCATGTTAATGACAGGTTTTCTTTCCCTCTAAGGATTTTTTTTTCTTTTTTTTCATATTCTAACAAGAATAATCTCCAATCAGGCAGAATATGTCTCTGTTTTGCTTTCAACAGGTTCATTAAAAAGCTGTGTGTGTCTTCTTGGTTTTCTATAATAGTTTTTGACAATTATTTTCATGACAGTCTGGTACAGTACAGTAAAGCCTCGAATAAAGACGGTAATGTGTCCTCCAATATTGCAGTGTAAGGTGAATCATCGTATCGTGAATCATTAATTACCATTAAAATAAAGCAATAATAATGAGATGCGTTCCCAAGTGTGACCTTTTCATATCTTTTGTGTGACTTTTTACCCTCCTTTCCCCCCAAAACAATAAAATTAATGAAAAATGTAAACTATTTCTTTAAATAATGTTTATGAATGCACCCTATACAACATAAATGAATAATAACATGGTCACACAAGAGGAGATGGGATGCCATTGTTTTCGCTGGTGTTTACAGCTGGGAGTCCGGGACGATGGTTCTACATAAGAAAATGAAGAAAATAAGACCCTGGTTGTAGCTGTAGTAAAATTTATGTAAAAAAAAATAATATATATATGTTTTTAGTAATGTTATTTAATATTAATAAATGGAACAATAGAAGTAGCTAACCACTAATGGCAGAGAAAAAAAAAGTGAGTTGGATTGGGAACACCAAAATATACATGCGCATTTAAGGAAACAGTGTCATTTATCTTAAGAATATGTACAAAAGATTCATTATTGTTTATTACTGAATATGTATTTGATTGAATTAATCTTTATACTGTATATGCGAAATGAACACTACAATTCATTAATAATACGTAGAATATTATAAAACACACAAGAGGATGAGAGACGGCATTGTTGTCAGTGTTTACACCCATAATGTCAGTTATCCACCTGAAACTGAAGAAAATAAGACCCTGGTTGTTGTTGTTGTAAAATTAATGTAAAAAATATGTATGTTTTAATTAATGTTATTTAATGTACAGTAGAAGTAACCACTGATATTAAAGAAAAAAGTGAGACTGATAGTGGAACACCAATGTATACGTGCACACTCAAGGAAACAGACATTTATCTGAAGAATATGTACAAAAGATTCATTACTGTTTATTACTGAATATGTATTTGATTGAATTAATGTTTTTATATGTGAAATGAACAATGCAATTCATTAATAATACGTAGAATATTAATACACACAAGAGGAGAAAAGACGACATTGTTTTCGTGAAAGACGATGGTTCTACAGATTCTACATAAGAAACTGAAGAAAATAAGACCTTGATTGTAGCTGTAGTGAACTTTAGCTTGTTTGGGGATTACTGGCCACTTCGCCTTTTGGCTATTTCGGCCGAAACTGTCCCCCCGTTTTCTTTGGAGTTCTTTCTTTTGTTCTTTTTGCTTTTCAATTTCCATTCTTCTTCTTGGTCTCGTTCTGGTATATACTCGTAAAAGTCTAAAAACGCTGATCTTTTTAATGTTACTGAATCTGGCCTTTTTGTCTTTTCTTCGGTCTTGTTTGATTCTGGCTTCTTTTCTGTGGTCTTGTTGGGGTCTTGATTCTTCTTTTCTTCAATCTTCACTACAAGGAGAGTCTCCTTGTAGCTCAGTTTTTTCTTGCATCGCAGCTTAGCCACCATACACTCCTCCCTCCACTTAGGACACTCCCAGTCGGAGGAGTGAGGGCCACCACAAACTGCGCATTTCTTGGACGCCGAGCAGTTGTAATGTAAAAAGTGAACACCTATACAGTGGGGTATGCTATAACGAACGTAATTGGTTCCAGAACCTCGTTCGTTATAGCATTCGTTCGTTATAGGATTAATCCGTTCCAGGCCCCCAAATACAACCACTTAACACTGAAAAAATTCTGTGGAAAATGTAAAAAATACGGTACTTTATCTTACCTTAGTGTTATTCAGCATGCAGGTACCCCTAAACACTGGCACATCACTATCACTTCCACTGGGAGTCTTGGCTTTAAGGTCCTCAAACAATTGTTTAGCCTTCTCACAAATTATAGCTTCACTAATGTTACCACCTGCCATTTCTTTCTCCTTTATCCACACTAAGAGTAAATTTTCCATCTCTTCAATCACATTACACTTTGCTTTGCTAAGTCTAAAGATTCCCTTAGCCACTTGCACAGTTTTTAACTCCTCTTTATTCTTCAAAATCGTACATATAGTCGATTTAGCCATCCCATATTCATCACTAAGTTTCGCAATGCTTCTTCCATTCTCACGTTTCTTTACAATTTCTTTCTTAGTTTCAAGGGTTATTAGCTTTCTCACTCGCTTTGGACGACTCATTGTTACAATTGTATACTTGTATAACAAAATAGTTATACAAATAACGCGAATTTCCACATCAAAAGACGAAATTTCAACAATAACAGTGGTGCACTGGCTACACAATGAGACAAAGATGGCGCCTGACGCTCTTGTTGTGGGTCGCGGTACAACAATATTCATGCGCCAGGCGAAATAGTCCCGTATTCATCCGCGTTCGTTGTAGGAGTTGCGTTCGTTATAGCATTCTCAATTTTATAGGTAAAACCGTTCGTTATAGGAATATTCGTAGTAGGATCCGTTCGTTATAGCATACCCCACTGTACGTATGTTTTAAGTAATGTTATTTAATGTTAATTAATGGAACAATAGAAGTAGCGAACCACTAATGGTAAAGAATTTAAGCGAGACGAATGTGTACATGTGAAAACACTCGTCATTTCTCTACAAAACAATATGAAAGCAACACTTATTTACTGTTTATATATTGTTTTAAATAATACTTACAACTGTAAAACAAAAATTCTACTCACCAATAGTGGTAAAGTCTAAAACATAAGGACAGCCAATGATGATGTGTGAGTTTTTACTCAGATGACGAAGTCATCAGGTTCAACTGTAGCTGAAGCTGTAGGTTCAACTTTGGCTGAAGCTGTATCTTTCCATAAAGCTGTTACAGAACCTGAAGTTGTTGTTGAAGCTGCTTATGATGCTGAATTTGATGGTGTAGTTAAAGTTGATGGTTTAGACCTTCGAATAATAAAGCTGTCGAAAGAACCTTGCACAGCTGCTTTCTTTTCTCATTATACATCTTTATGAAAAGGTCGTTTGCATTTTTCGTGTCCCTTTTAATTTTAATGCTTCGTTCTATTATAGGATCCACTTCAGAAAATATGTTCATTGTTTGCTCCATATAATATCCACAGACCTCTTACTTTTTTCATATCGTTTTAACACATCTAGTTTCTTAGCTAAGCTTACACACTTTCTCTTACCTTTTGAACCAGCACTACCATCACTTGCTCTCTTGCTCATGTTGAATAGGGACTAAAAAATGCCGTAATAAGCCTGAGAAAGTTTTTCTCCTTTTCCTGTTCAGATGCGTGAAAACAAAGGGCCTGCCAACTGCGATTGTTTATACCAGTGATGCTGGAGTCACCACTAACAAACCCGGCAGCCTCCGTGCACAAGGCGTGTTTGGGGGGGGGGGGTTGTGTAATACATTTTATTTATATGAAAATATTTTTTTTTCTAATTTCGTCGTAAATACGAAGAAAATAATGGTGCAAATTGAATTTGGTCCTAAATTAACCAGGGACTTAAATATGAATCGTCGTTAGTAGAACTGTCGTTATCAGAGGCTTTACTGTACTGTACCTGCAAAAAATTACAATAAATTCTTCCTGTTTCTCTCACGATGAATCTCTTCATGAACCTTCAACAATTAAGCTTTAAACTACAGGTTGAACCTCTCTAATCCGGCACCCTCAGGACCAGACCAGAAAATTACCTTACGGTACCAAAAAGTATAAAAGTTCATGTACATGCAGCTTCAGGAATGCTGGCCGCCTGGTCTTGACGCTCGCCATGCTTGGGCTATGGGCACATTTTTTTTTTGGTCATAGCTTCAATCCAAATGCTTAGTGGCCTTTCCATTTTTACAATTGTTTTACCCCTCACAACTTAAGCCACTTGAGCACTTTTGGGATCCCTATATGCAACACTTGCTCTGATTTCTTTTGTCTCTCTCTTTATAAAGCAATCACTTTTTAAAACATTTAGGCACATTAACACTTACACTCACACTTCTTTGCTTTCTTTTACCCACATTTAAACATGTAAATGATTTGATGTAAGAAATAATAGTCGTGAGATAACATGTGCATGGGACAGCTCATGGGTGAAGACTAACAAAACGATGCCGATGCTTACTGGGAAGCGATGCATTATGTGCCGCTTGGGTGTCGAGGAGCTGCGTAGTACACCATTTTTCTCATCTTTATGTTACTAGAATGTTCTCAAGAGGACGAAACATTGCCTCTAGACTGACTTCACAAGTACCTGGATTCACAGATAACAAGGACTTGGTGTAATGGCAAAGTTTCGCATAGAAGTAGACTAGGGGTGTTTAGGCATGTGGAGAGAAAAGATGAGACCAACTGGGTCAAAAGTTGTATGAATCATGTACGAGTTTTAATACGGAAGGGAGGGAGGGGAGAGCCAGGGGTAGGCCAAGTATGACATGAGGAGAGTTTGTAAGAAATGACATAGTAAAGAACCTAATGAGAGAGGCCACAAGAGACAGTGCAGCAAAGACAGCTTGCATCACATAATCACGGCTAACACACACAAGTGTGGAAAATGGCCAAATGTTCATGAAGACAACACTGGAGAGGTGATCAACTTATCTAGCATAAAAATTTAAAAGATATATCACACACTCAAGGGTGATTGTATATGATACAGATGCCATGTTCAGTGGTGAAAGGTTTAAATACTCATTAAGGCTATCCATTTAAAACTGTAGAAGAACAGATGATACATTACTTACCTCGACCCACCACGCAATATGGATTCTATAGACGGGTGATGTTTAAACTTTTGGAACTCTCTGAATGGGTGTAAATAGGGGTTTGTGTAGTCCAACCCAATGACAAAACCAAGAGCAATTAGTGGCTGCTCTTCATTCAGGTGATACAGGAACGAACCTCCGTACGTGTTTCTGAAAAATTAATATCCAATACAGTGATCTAGTAATTTACATTCATATTAAAATGTGACTTTGCTCCCAATAAAGTAAGTTACTAAGAATATATGCATATATGCACAATCCTAAATGTGATTACGGCCGGGACAGGGAGCCATTCGTTCTAGAGACAGTAATTTCTTTTACCTGTATTGTATATATGTGCGTGCATAGACACACACACACACACAAAACACATACAAATAAATAATAATGGGAAAATCCTCTCACAAATAATCAGAAACAAGACAACAAAATTTAGAAAAAATGTGACAGTACCCTCAAGTCAACTCCATGCTTAGTTATTAAAGTTAAGACTCACATTTATTCAATTTTGTTTTTTTTCTGATTATTTGTGAGAGGATTTTCCCATTATTATTTGTTTGTATGTGTTTTGTGTATGTCTTTACACACACACATACTGTATATACAAAAAAGGTAAAAGAAATAATTGTCCTAAGGGCAAACACATAAAGGGAATATACATTTCTTTGCACATGAGTAAAAAACATACCCCCGGTCAGCAAATATTATTCACGGATTTGCCTATTCATTTTGAGAACCCAACCCGCCGAATTTTAAGGGCATGCTGTACCAGTAAATGCGAGGAATAAATAAAAATAATAACTTAAGAAAACTGTACTGTATTCCCATTTGGCTGTTGGAAGACAAAATTTGTCTATCGTTTTACTATACAAGGGAAACAGCTCATAACAGATGAGATCCATCACTCCTCCCTCCTATTAACACACACAAAGTTTATTCCCTTTTCATGTTTTTTACCTACTATTTTCTTTTTCAAATTCTTCAATATTGTGTGTGCAATTAACATAAAAAAATAATTAAGTATACGGTATCTACCCAAAATTATGAGTTGAAAACTAACCGTAACATAGCTAATAACTCGGCCAGGAGTGCTAGGGAGAAAGCTAGGGGGGTGTGACTATAGTGACGAGTCTTGTGTTACTATTACAAATAAAAAACTAGTATGAAATACTGAAAAAAAAAGGAATATCATCACAGATGTAAAGTAACAGCCTACATGGAAAGTCAAAAGGCTGAAGCAAACTCACAATTCCCAGCATTCATAAACAATATCACTACCCTTCTTATGGTATTTAACAATTGTGCTACTTCAAACAACATTTGTATACAATCTTGATGAAAAAATACAGCTAAAACCATTAAGAAAATGCTAAATGAAAGTTTAACACAACCACCATTTGCATAGACACTGGCTGCTTAGCCTCAACACTTGCCAGTCACCAAAGCAATACAACACAGCTGGGATGCTGCCTCTGCCAACTCCCTAGCAATGCCCCCCCCCCCATACACTCTGCTCTTTCATCTACCTCCCTTGAAGTGTCTGACTCTGTGATAATTATTATTATTATTTTTTTTTTAACAAAATGTATTTAGAATTGTGCATACAGTCATGTAACTGAGTAAGAAAAAAAAATAAGAAAAATATTAATAATAAAGTTACATGTATCTACCCAAAATGATGAGTTAAATAAGGACCATAAAAATTCACAGATTAGTAAGGTTAGCCTACCATATGCACGTCTTGGGTAGTTATTGTTCACTGTAAATGACTCGCAGAAATGCGTGAATTTTAACTAATCAAAGATACTGTGTGTTATAATTCAACCCCTTACTCTTTGCATAAAAATTTGATCATAAAAACTCGAGACTATATGGTATACATATGATCCAAACACAATGGCAGAGATAATTAAACTTACTTGTCAAGTGGCCATCCAACAGTGTGTTCAATGGTTCCAGGCTTGTGGTTTTCAGGTTTTACCTCCCATAATTCCTTGAGCCCAATGCCATACGTCTGAGGCTCACAGTTTTCACGTAGATTGAATTTGGTATACAGCTGTTTGGCAAGATGGCCATGACAACCTTCTGCAAAGATTGTGCATTTTGCCCGCAACTCCATCCCTCGTGCAAAAGAGTCCTGGTTAAATACAAGGCCTTTAGAACGTTAAAATATAAAATGACATCTTATTTTCTAAAACATATTACATATACTGTAATACCATTATGACAAGAAGTAGCAACTGTGAACTCTAAAACACATTTATTCTTCTTTTAATGATCCTCCAACACATTGTTCATGCTCCACATCACTTCTTAACATAATGCATCTCCGTATCATTTCTCCTACAGTTTGCATCTCCACATTACTTCTCTAACATATATGTACAACACTTATCCAACATCTGTACATCACTTTTCCAACATAGTACATCCAAATAAGTTTTCAATAATACTACACATCCTTCCCTCTTTTCTCCAAACACTCCGAGAGTTTAGTGCTTCTGAAACATACCGGTAACTATTGTACAACAATCTTGTATCACCACCAAAATTACCAATGTTTTATACAAATCCCTCAGATTTGTTTTACAGTTATGAATCTTATGGAAGGTGACTCGTTAACCGTAATCTCATTAACCGAGGCGTTCGTTAACCAAGGGATCACTGTATACACTAAGGTCAGTTACGGGGTTACTTGTGTTTATATCATGAATGAAGCTACCAATTTCTTACCTTTGGAGAGCCATCCTTAGCAATGCCTACATCACTTGTAGCAATGCCTGCAACCGCTCCATCTTCATTGTATAATATTTCTGATGCTGGAGTGCCAGGATAAATCTCAACACCCAACTCTTCTGCTTGCTCGCCAAGCCAACGAACAAAGTGTCCCAAACGCACAATGTAGTTTCCATGATTGTGCATTGGCATACCTATGAAGAGGAAAAGAAATTTCTGTTACGAGTTTGCTTTAATCCTATCATTTTTGGCCTTTACAAATAATCCTAAACTTACATTCTCAATTATGTTTTATTTAAACTTTGCTGCTAATTTATTTTCAGATTAAATATCATGGCAACATTTATTATACCTCACTTGGATAATAAAAACTGCACACAGTAAGGTTTAATAAATGATGAACTTTTATTCAATTTAACAAGCAAAATTTTGAGTGGAAGACTGCTTGTGTGCTTGCCTAGACCCTCGGCAAGAAAAATGATAGTTGCCAGTTATAGTTTCCTTTAATATACACTTGGTCCTGTTATTACATATTCACTTAAACAATAGACAGTGGGGCTGAGGGATGGAGATGGATATTATTTAGAGATAAATAAGCTTATGATTATTCTTATCTCAACTTCTATTGTTTTTAGCTACACTATTAAAAAGTACTCAAGCAAAATCACATTTAACTGTACAGTAAAAATGCCTTAAAGTAAATAAGCTTAGCTAAACCAGTAACAACTGTATGTGGTGAGTACCAGTGGTGTTTGTGGGTATGAGAGAATGTCATTTCTAAAAGCTACTTAAAGCTTTACCTACAGTTACTACTGTATATCAAACCTAATAAAAAAAGGAAGAGATTACTGAAGAATACCAGAGCAAAATAAATGTTAATGTCAAAATATCGTAAACTTGTAAAGGGGAAGGCTGTGGTGCTGATGACTGGCAACAGTCAGGCTTTGTTAGTGAGGGGAGGAGCCAGTCTACTGCAATTAGACTTGTTTTCTATACCAACACTGTCAGGCCAACCACAAGCAGCATAACTCATCAGTTCTGGTAACTACAGACTGTATAGTTTCTATTGATATACAGTATCAGGATTCAAGTTTAATATTGTTAGATTAAGTGACTCTTGGGGTTGAAAATTTTGGACTGGAACACATCTTTGCTTTCCAATGGGAAAATTGGTCCCATTTGATAAGAATTCACATAAACTCTTTTGAAAAAATGTCACTCACTAAGCAGGACCTTACTGTATGGAGTTGGTGTTGGTTTGTGTGTTGATTATGTCTATATTGAAGGAGGTCTTTTGTCTGAGTGTATGATGATGTAGTTTTTAATGTCAGCATAAGTGGAGGTCAAGCATAAGATAATTGCTCAGTCTATGCAAGGAAACTAATGCCTTACCAGGTAATATTGGTATATTAATTCGTCTTTTTTCTGTGAGGAAAGCAAACTTGTCTGCTGTAACTGGAGTATTTATCGGAGAATTGCGTTCCTTCCAGTCTGGAAAGAGTTCCTCCAAAGCACGGAGCTCCAAACATGCTCCAGATAAGGTGTGGGCACCTAAAAATTTTAAAGCAAGAAAGATAACTGTTACACCATCATACTCAGACATAATTTTTCCTGAGAGAGGCATACATTCCCTCTTCTGCACCTACATAATTTAAAAAAAAAAAAAAAAAATAGGAAAGGATAAATAAAAATTGTGTACATAATTATGAAGGTAAGTCGAGAAGTAACAAAGTGCACTGATTAAAATCTAAAAGTATGTCACACAAAACAATGTAAGATTGGTCCTGAAAACCCTTTTTAGTCAGCAACTCCAAGGGGTTGATACCCCCAAGCCTCAGGGGATTAATGTGTGATTGAGATCTAAAGGTTGAATAGAATTAATAATTAGGTTTTTCTTCAGGATCAATAAATTCTGTATAGTCAGCAACTTTAGAGAATTGAACCCCAGGGGCATAATGTGTGAGTGGGATATATATACATTTTTTTTTTTTTTTTTACTGTTACATGCATACACAATCATTCAAACAGAATGTGCAAAAAAGAAAAAAAGGATTATCATAAGGTCAAAAAAGAAAGAGAATAAACATTTCTTACGTCAGCTGGAATTATCCCCCGATCGTGAAAGGGGTAAGGGGGAGAGGAAGAGAGGGGAAGTGAGCTCCTGTCTCCCACGTCCTTAGTGAAACGATTGCCAAATGGCAATGCTTTATTTTTTCTTTTCTTTATTTATTAGTATTATTTTTATTCATTCCTCACATTTATGGAAGAATACATTAGCCTGTGGAGGGATAAAGACGCCACACTAATCTGAGGATGCTTGAAATTCAATGCCGTGGTTGGTGAAATGGTGTACAGAGTAAAAACCGTGGATACCCAGAGTGCACGGATGGGAAATCCGAGGTTGGCGAGGGTCTACTGTATTAACTGCACTAAGTCCCCTCCTACTTCTCTATCTGACTAGTGGCAAGAGCAGTGTATGGGCAAGAAAACTTTTGCCATCATAGCACTGCTCATAAGAAAGCCAAAATACAGAGATATGTAAAGTGTGTGGCCAACTTGATAGTAGATATGGAATACAAGATAAATGCAAATACGTACAGTAGACATGCAAGCAGCCTGATGGTCTACTCCCAAGAAAGTGTGATAATCAAAATTAGGAATTTGGGGCCTCCCAGAAAAACCAAGATCCTTATAATTTTACCCTCTAGTAGTATCAATTCAGTGACCCTATTTTCACAAATACAGAATTAAAAAGGTACCATTGAAATAACTGTTGTTTGCAAAAAATTTGGCACCTCCCAAAATATGTCTCTCAGGTTGGTCATTTCGTTTGACCCCCTTCATTATGTCACTGTCAAATATTTACAAAGATAAATGCAGAAGCTTCACATACCAATATCTGCCGCTTTCTCCACCACCATCACCCTAATCTCCTTTTCTTCTTCCTGTGCCAGCTGCATGAGTCGTATGGATGCAGCCAAACCAGCTGGACCACCACCTACGATCACTACATCAGCCTCATCTGCATAGCGTTCCATGTCCACGTCTGGAAAGATTACAAAACCTTAATAAAAATCTTAACAGAATAAAAATATATGACTTACCAGTAACAAAATTCTGGTGGCCTTTACAGGGTCTTCTCATGTAAGCAATCTTTGATGTGAGGGGCTACCCAGGCTGAGATTAAGCAGCAGATGGTCTACTATACATGATCATTTTATATTAATTACAATTTGCCATTTTATTAACTAACATACCGTAGATACTTTGTCCACATAAAAGAAAGATACATGAATCTTGTTTGATGAGCAATGATGATGTAAGATGCACTGGCCAAAATATTACACCATGGTTCATATTTTGTTATTACATTACCTATAATAATCCAGAAAAACAAAACATTATTTAAATTCATTAACAGGTTACATCATCCCCTTCAGTCCTTTCAACAGCTACAATATTAAAGGAGCCATTTTGAATGTATGATGATTATTCATTTCTCCAAACAGCTGATTCAACTGGTGAGCTTCATGCTCTATCCAAGTGTTACCCAAACTAAGGTCTATACAGTAGCTTCTTGATAAATTTTTATTTTCTTAAACTGTATGATCATTAATACTGTAATCCTATTGCACTCAGTTAATTAGTAAAGTTTAAATTATATTCAATCACTGGCAACTGTCCGCTCACTCTTGGTGGCCATGCAGATGACAATTTACTCCATGGAATATCTAATATGTTGTAAGTACAGTATAGTGTAACTCCCCAAGAATGATGTCATGGCAATTTAGCCTAACAGCGATAACTGGTACTGTTTTGGTTGTTCATTCTGGCATGGGATGGTGCTACTGTGATCAGCTATCATCTATTTTGTTTAGATCTACAGGTATCCCCCAATTTACAATGGGGTTACATACCAGAAAACCCATAGCAAGTTGAAATATCATAAATCAGGAGCATTATGAAATGAGGTTCATTAGCATAAATTCCCATCCAGTCCGATACCCACATGTATGACCATAAATAAAATTCCTACAATTAAACAAGACTCACGACATCATTAAGAACAAGTTTGGTCATCATCATATGTCCAGAGACATATGTTTTCCTGGATGCCTTGGCCTTCCCAGATGCAGGAGCCTCAGTAGCATACTTGTTAGACATTTTTAGTTACATTGCTCACTTCAGTCACAAAACAATCACAAAAACTGAATTAGTGATGCCTTTCACTGTAAGGAAAAGACTCCAATGATAACATAAAAACAATGATAGTGGCCGACACGCTCACATCATGTTCACAACAAGAGGCAAAGCACTTTTCAGTCACAAAAAACAGAGCAAAATTCACTTCACAGTCACTAAAACAGAGTACAATGTGAGCGTTATTGATGTCCTCACTGTCAAAAAAAAAAAAACTGATGACAAGTAACAACACCGATACTGACCGATAATCGTTAAGCTACACATTCACAGGCATGTATGATCACCATAGAACAAAATGCGGGACTGTATTGTACCGAGTGGCCTTGTGGTGGTGCACGGGTTGACTGCAGTTGACAAGTGCAGCAAGAGGTGCGTTCCATATTCCCCACGTCAGTGGGGGTGATCTTAATATATATCACCAATGTTTAAGCAAAATATCCAAATTGACTGATTGATTGTGGTAATTATACATCTCTGATGATGTAACAGCATAGGTCATTTGTCACCAAATGAAACTAAAAGCTCAGAAGGCTAAAAACAAATAATGCAAGGCAAAAAATATAAATAATAAATAGCTATGTTCTTGTTATTTTTCAACTCGGATTTTCAGGTAGAAAGTATATTGTAGATAATTATATTTTTTTTAATATCCTTTTTGCCACTTATCAGCTTACTAGCCATTTGAGCACTCTATCCAGTGTTAGTACAGGAGGAAACCAGTAAGGTTTGGTAGGGTCACACTGGATAACACCCTTCTCATGTGTGTCCAGGCTCCAGGCTGAGGCAAGAGTTACGCGCATTACCGCTGTACCACTCTGTTATGTGCAAACACAATCGTTCATACACAATGTGCAAAAAAAAAATATTTGGATACAGGTATATCTTAAGGTCAAAAACATAAAGAGAATAAACATTTCTTACATCCGTGGGAGTTAGCCCACAATCGTGGAAGGGAAAGCGGAGAGGAAAGCGCGCTCCTGTCTCTGGTGTCCTTAGTGAAACTATTGCTAAATGGTAATGCAGTATTTTTATTTTATTTTATTTATTAGACTGCAGAGTGATAAAGATGCCACACTAATCTGTGGTTACTCGAAATTCAATGCCGCGGTGGGCGAGGGTCGACTGCACATGTACATATTACAGTGAAGCCTCTCTGATGAACTAGTACAGTACCAATGTTTATTGAAATATAAATGTCTTAAAAGGCATTTTTTTGCTGTACTGTATACTTTTAGTTTCTTGTGCCGTACTCCATCCTCCCCATTATAACTTATAGAACAGTATACCACAAAAATATTTCACTGTAATTACCAGTCCCAATCTCACAAAATACAGTAAAAGCCCTCTTAATCCAGATTAATTGGGAAAAAATCCAGTCCAAATTAAGCGAATTTCTGGAGGTCTATTTAATCCAGAAAAAGTCTGGATTAACTGAGAAAAATCCGGATTGGCATCTGGTGCACACGAATGCCAGCACCAGCTGCTTTCTTTACAAGCCAGTCACACTGTTACAGCCCTCGTGAGTACAGACATTTCTTCAATCCTGTGGACTCTGAGATTTTGTGAATTAATTACTATGGCCTCCAAAGGCAAAACAACTTCAAAGGAAGTCAGAAGAAGACCAGAAAGAAGTTTAGCTTGAAGGACAAGCTACCAGTTCTGGAAGATCAGAGAAAGGTGTGTCTGCAAAAGTTTTGATGGAGAAATATGACCTGAAAAATTCAACCAACAGCATCACCAGCTTTGTTATAAATACTGTATGACCAGTATGTACAGTACAAGAATTATAGTACAGTATATATATATACTGTATTATAATGCAGGATAGTGATTCAAAAGTATTTATTTTTGCCACCACGTGGGTAGATCTGGACTCAATCCGGATTAACAGAAATTAGCCTGGAGTGGTTTGCCAGTCCGGATTAAGCAGAAATCTGGATAAAGAGAGTCTGGATTAAGAGGGTTTTACTGTACTACCAAAGGTCTTCTGTACTGTACATGGAATATAAATTGTAAATATAAAACACTTCACACACCATCTTGTACAGGGGTACAGGTATTATATAATAAAAAAATTAATTACCATCCTGGTTCAATTTTTTCTGCCAAGAAGTAACTGAAGACAGGAAGCCTCCAAACAATGGATACAGTACATCATTAAAGCCAAGAACCTACAATATTGTTCATTATCACACCAAACATCCAATAAACAAAGCAAGTGTGTTATTCCTGTATTCCAAAATGAAAACTCTTCTCTCTGAACCCACATGCAATAACTATTATTTTTTTAGTATAAGCCAAATAATTTTACAACATTCCTAACACCATCATACTCACCCCATTCTTCCTTGATTTGACAATAATCACAAAACCCAAGATAAAGAAAACCTTCAAGGCTCCATGATTCCACTGAATTGAATCTTTGATCCTGGTAACAAGAGTCCTCTCAGAAACAAGTACAGAACTATAATTATCATCACAGTATTCAAGAAGACAAAGCAACAAAGCTCACCTGTCCATCGTGGGTCTGTTTCCCTCGGCACCCGTGTGTAATGTGTTGTTATGCGAGGAACAGCATCACTTGAGTACCACCGTCTTATTCTTGCTGCATGACGCAAGTGTGCTGAAATGTAGAAAACACAAAAAATAGGATTTCATGGTAATGTAACTCTTTCAAAAATATGACACCTCTATATAGTTTTGAGGTAAATTGGGTATTTGCAATCTATAGATCTAATAATTCTATGACTCTTTTCTTCTATGACACCTTGTAAACGTCAAATAATGGTGATTTTGTTTTATTCTTTTGTTATTATCGTAAGTATAGTCTCGATTTATGCGGATTTCCTTTATGCGTTTGGTCATTTACGCGGCAACTGGCCAGACCGGCAATTATTAGTTACGCTGCACATTCCATCATTTATGCGAGAAGCGGTGCAGGCAGGGTGTGCACAAGGTCGCCCAGTCAACAAAACATTACCGAGTTCTTCACCCGCCACCCACCACAGCCAGACCAAGTCAGTGATAGTGATAATATGGACATTGAGGGGTTTGAAAAAGAGGCCCTGCAAGCCTCTGTGGTGGATAGTGATACAGGTGATACAAGTGATACAGGTGAGGGTCAATAATCTGCCCTCTGCCTCGGAACCAACCCCCCATCTCCTTGTGCCCAGCCATCTCTTCTACTAACGTAAGTGTTAAAAAACCTAATATTATTGATATTTCTCTTAAATATTAATTGTGTGCATACCATCATAAGATTAAGATGTTATTTTTACTACAACGTACGTATTGTGTCGGAAAAAGGGTAGTCTGGTGGTCAGCCCAGTCTCTATTTCAATTAATCCCTTATGTTGTTATTTCGTTTACGCGTTTCTCGTTTTACGCGGACCTCCACTGGTTCAATTGGCCGTGTAAACCGAGACTATACTGTACAGGAGCACCTATCACTTGTTCACTTTGTTTACAACAGACCCACTCCATCTGAGCGTACTCTCATGTCCACAAAAAACGTAAAATTACACCATGACACTTCAACAAAGTTGCTTTCATTGGTACCAGATATCAAAATAAGTACAGTACTTCTCTTTAATATGGAAGTTAGGTAAGGTTAGGTAGGTTTCTTTGGTTGGTTATGGTCAGGTTCTATTAGGTTCATTATTATTCACTTACGACATAAGTGTATGTAATGAAAGCTAGGCAAAATGATGAGATATATCTATTGCATGTATTAAAAATCCCAGATTCCATGGCTTTACGAAACTAAAATTTTACCCTAAATTGTTATGCATCACTCCTCTTTATCAAGAATTTGTCACTATTCATAAAAGCACAGAGAAACAAACCCCGTGCCACTAGTGGTCACAAAAAGAAGCAGGGTAAACACTACAGCCATCTCTCAATTTACACGGTACTGTAGTTAAATTCTTGAGAATGGCCGTGTAAATAAAAAACATGTAATTCAAACGTAATTATCCTTAAAAATTATCCTTAAAAACTATAATTTGTTCATCTATTTCCTTTTATATATTTTATTTACAATAATATAATAACAGAAGCAAACCTAGTGGTGGTGGAGGAGAGGTAGGGGGTTACTTGGGGAGGGAGTAATCTGAATCAGATGACAGAACCGGTGATGGGGAGAAGTGGGAGCTTTCAAGATGCCAGATGTCAATGGCTGAGGTTCAGGTGATGTTACTTTTTCCTTTTTCATAAAGTAGGAAAGCAATAAAGTACTGAAATACTACAGTAAGTCCTCGCTTAATGTCGAGGTTACGTTCCTAAAAATACGGCATTATATGAAACAACGTTAAGCGGATAAATTTTCCCCATAAGAAATTGATAAAATACGGGAGTTACATTCCTGAGCCCCCTTTGCCCCATGAAATACATTACATATACAAAAATCATTGCCATTTCTTTAGAAAATAATGCATACATATACAACTACAGCGAACCCTCACTTTACGCGGTTAATTCAACCCACAGGGTACCGCGGAAAGTGAGAAACGCGTAGTGAACAACATAACATATGGGATTAATTGAAATAGAGACCAGGCCCACCCCCAAACTCCACTTTTTCAGACACAATACCTACGTTGTAGTAAAAATAACTTCTTAATTTTATGATGGTATGCACACACAATTAATAATTAAGAGAAATATCAATAATATTAGGTTTTTTAACACTTACAGGTACATTAGTAGAAAAGATGGCTGGGCACACGGGGATGGGCGGTTGGTTCCGAGGCAGAGGGCAGATTATTGGCCCTCACCTGTATCACTTGTATCAATTGTATCACTATCCACCACAGAGGCTTGCAGGGCCTCTGTCAAACCCCTCAAAGTCCATATAAGCCCATATCCTCACTATAATTATCACTATCACTGACTTGGGCCAGCTGTGGTGGGTGGCGGGTGAAGAACTCGGTAATATTTTGATGACTGGGCGACCTTGTGCGCACCCTGTTCGCGCCGCTTACACAACTTGGCAGATGGCAGGAGAGGGCGGGAGAGATGGCGGGAGGTTTGGATCCAAAAATGGCATGGCTCGCCAGCCGTTCTCCGCGTAAAGGGGTACACGCACTGCGGAATGTGAGCATTCCGGTTTCGGCAGGGTACCGCGTAAACGTGGAAATGCTGAATGTGGGACCGCGTAAAGCGAGGGTTGACTGTACTAAGTTTGTGTTGGTAGTCAACGATGGACGGAGGTGGTATAGCGAGTGTATGGTGGGAAGTGAAGCAAAGGAGGCAGGTGGCCGGAGAGGAGGAGTATGGCAGGAATGGAGGAGGGTGGAAGCGCAGGAGGAGGGTGGGAGCGGAGGAGGGTGGGAGCGGAGGAGGAGGGTGGGAGCGGAGGAGGGTGGGGAGTCACTGAGACTCTGCACCAAGCCATGAGAGCATAGCACTGCCAGACGAGAGAGGGTGATGCACTGTAAAATGCAGTCTGTGATGACCGAAAACGACGTAGTATCGTATCACCGGGACGTTAAACAAATTTTTGGTCTCTAAAGTTTAGCGACGTTCCGATTATAAATGATTTTTTTTTAAACCAGTAATATGCACAAGAAATGGTCAGATTTCAGTAAAACACACCATGATACACCAAAAAATCTATTTTTGTATCAAAATCTGAGGACAGACAATGGACGAATTTTTACCCATTTTACCAAATAAAAAGTTGTGGCCTATTCTAAAATACTTTCAGTAGTGCATCATGTTAACCTTTAATGTGGATCTATGGTAGAGTAATACAGCTCCAGTGTTTTGTAACCTACCTTATTCGTGACGATATTGTAATTAGGTCACTTTCAGATACTTTTTCACCTTTGTTAACTGATACAAGAGCTTCACAAATATATGTATTCACTCATACTCAAATTACTGTTAATCTTACCAGCACGAAAGGATATCCTGCCAGCTACAAATGCCATGATAGTCCTTCCTTTTACCTGACCGTCAAGACACTGGGGTACAAGTGACTTAAGTAAGTCCATGGCACACTGCCAATGTCCTCAAGACCTTCATGTTATTATTTCAGGTTATCTGATCTCATTAATAATAAACACCCACCGGTTAACTTTATATTATTAAAAGCATTATATGTGAATATAAATATCATTCTAATTATCAGTTTCTGCTTCAAAAAAAATCATAAGAAACTCCCGACTATGAACACTAATACTCAGCTGTTGTTGAGTGTTGCTGCCAGAGAGTGTGGCGATAAACACAGATCTTATAACTATAACACACACACATTATGAGTAATGTATCAGAAATTTATATTAATATTTCCTCTTAGGAAGTTAATGCACTAAATTGGTGGATGCTAAGGTCAAATTCCATTATAGATTCTGTCAAGTGTAATTCTATATTCGTGTGCTTTCTTTTTTCTTTTATCCGCCAGGGAAACCCTAGCTTACTAACAAAATAATTCAGGTTGTTAAGGATTTATGAAAAATATTGTTTTATAAGGAACTTCTGGTACTACTGTACTGGGGTTTATCGAGCTGGCGTTGGTCTACTACTCAACTGGGATATTTAGCGTCTATTAACTCAACCTATCCTACCCTAACTTAACATAGCCCAGGTTTGGTTAGGTTAATAGATGCTACAGTGTAAATATTCCAGGAAACACAACTCCAGCTCGGTATGTACTTTTACTTTTTTTCTTTTATCCTCTTCGCCACTGATAGGCTTGTTAGCCGCCCGGGCGATCGGTCACGTCTCTGTCACGTACTGTTGGCAAATACTGGGCATGCACCGGCTCCTGAATGTACCTGAACCCGCTCCAGTGTTGGTCAAGTCTTCTCTTGAAAGAGCTCACACTCGGTGCCGTCACAACACTCTCTGGTAGATTGTTCCAAGAGTTTACAACTCTCACTCCGAAAAAGTTTGCCCTCACAGTTTTCTGGACCTGCGGCTTCTTCAATCTTGAGCTGTGACCCCTTGTGGGGCGAGCATCCGGCAGCTCCAAGTAAGGACACTCGACTGAGTAGTGGCCCTTGAGATGCTCATACACCTCCGTAGTAGTATAAGCTAGGCAAGTTCAGGCGCTCCAATCTCTCAGGGTAGTTTAACATTTTCAACCAACTGACAGTCCCTAGTATATCTCGGGGACCAGACGGGGTGACAGTACTCCAGATGGGGAAGCACATCACTCATGAAGATCGTTACGAAGGACGGACCGTCTAGATATCGGAACGACCTTCTTAAAAGACTCAATAATCTATTTACCTGGTTTACCTTCTTCTCGTAATGGCCCGTGAACTTCAGGTCATTGTCAACATACACACCTAGGTCCTTCTCACATTCAGTCTCAACTAGTGCAGTTTCTTCATCCCGTTGGGACATATGAGGGGATAAATAGTTTTTTGTTATTACTTATCTTTTCCATAATTATCTGTTTTATACATACTGTATGTAGACCCTGATGCCATATGACATTACGAAAATTGTGTTCAAGTCCCAGGTTGCTCATCTATCTTTCTGCCTCATTTACACTCAATTGCAGGGTCTCAACTGTCTCTCTTACTATTGACAACACCACAAATATAACCATACTCATTTTTTATCTGTTTTATTCATTCTATTTTATTCTCCTGTCAGTTGTTATTAATATTGAAGCGGGGCCTTCTCGGATGGGTCCCACTGGTCGGGAAGGTTGTGGACCCCAGGGCCGACCTGATCATCATCAAGCTACTGGGGCCTCAACTGACGCCACCGCGGTTGCTAGAGGATCGGCTTTTTTCACACTTCATTTTTCCAACATTCGCGGACTGAGATCCAATTTCCTTCTGTGGAGCACCATCTACTAACCTCTTCCCCCGACCTCTTACTACTTTCCGAACTCCAACTGACCAAAGCAACTTCACCCAAACCTTTTCAAGTCTCCAACTACAACCTTTATACCTCCTTCCATTCTAAGGGTGGTGTATGTGCCTACTGCAACACACGTACACCAATAGCTCGACTCACGGATCTTGAATCTTCCCTTTATGATGTCATCTGGCTCAAAATATCCCTACCTACTGTGACTATTTTTCGTTGTTTCCTATACTGTTCTCCCAACTCTACCAACTATTTCGAACTCTTTGACTATCTCACTTCTTGCCATGAGTCATTGCTATCCACACACCCCAACACCGAGATCCTCTACCTAGGGGATTTCAATGTACATCACAGAGAGTGGCTTGGCTCTGCAAGAGATGACCCAAGTGGAGCTGAGGCACTCTCTTTTTCCCTACTTAATGATTTGGAACAAATAATCAAACACCCTACACGCGTTCCTGATCGACACAATCAATTTGCTAACATTCTTGATCTTTGTTTTACCTCTAACCCCTCTCACTAGTCATACTCAATTTTTGCCCCCTTAGGGTCTTCTGATCACAACCTTATTTCTATTAAATCAAACTGGGCACGTCCACCTCCCCCACCCCCTATCGGTGGGCACTATCAGAGGGCAAGCAGGCAATCCTTGCGAGAATTCTTCACCGACTTTCCTTGGGATGAATGTTGCTTTTCCACTCGGGATGCCTCGGTATGTGCTGACAACATTGCTTGGGTTATGCAGGGCGGTATGAGTGCATTTATCCCATCTTCTACCAAAACTTTCACATTACAATCATGGTTTGATCGCTCCTGCTCTCTTGCTTGCAGGGTGAGAGATAGGGCATATCGGGCTATGAAACTATCTCCTTCTCCCATGACCCACACCTCTCTCATTACTTCTAGGAATCGGTGTAAGGCTATTCTTCGTAGGGCCAAGCGGAATTTTATTAAAAGAAAGACCGCTGTCCTGACTAATTCTAACTCTAGTAAATCCTTTTGGTCCATAACTAAACACATCTGTAGCAACTTCTGCACTCCCTCTTTCCTCCTCTCTTCCAACCTGATGACTCTATAGCCAACTCTCCCCCTGACAAAGCCAACCTCTTTGGCACCTTATTCTCCTTTAATTCCACCTTAGACGATTCCCACTCTATCCCTTCTACCCCTGCTCCTCCTACTGAACCTATGCACTTTCCTATAATCTCCACTCGCAGGGTTGCCGGTGTATTATCCAGGTTGGATGTGAGTAAGGCGCATGGACCGGACGGAATACCCCCTCGTGTTCTGAGGGAGTATGCTGAAGCCCTGGCCCCGGTGCTTGCTCGCCTCTGTCTCAAAACCCAAACTTTTCCTTCTTCTTGGAAGCATGCCTTGGTTCAGCCCATCCCGAAGAAGGGTGACCTTTCTAATCCCTCTAATTATTGCCTCATTGCCTCTCTAAGATTTTCTTAACTATCTTAAACTCCCATTTTCTCCGTCACCTTGAACGGATCACCAGTATGGCCTTCGCCAGGCGAGATCTACTGGTGATCTGCTCTCCTATTGCACGGTCATCCTCTCTTAGGGATTATGGGGAAACTTTTGTCGTAGCCCTCGACATCTCCAAAGCATTTGACGGGTATGGTACAAGTCTTTGCTATCTAAACTTCCCTCTTTTGATTTCTCTCCCCCTCTTTGTTTTCTCATCTTTAGCTTCCTTGAGAACCGATCCATGCAGTTGTTGTCGAGGGTTCGATCTCTCATTCTTTCTCTACCAGTAGTGGTGTCCCACAGGGTTCTGTTCTTTCACCTACTTTTCACCCGAGCGGAGAGTCAAGCGTCAATTTGTTCGTCAGGAAAAAGACCACCAACCAGCTGTCCAGGTTGGTGGAGAAGTCTGTGCACGAGACCGAGAGCAGCAGCACCAGTGAGGGAGACGACAAAGACCATGACGTGGAGGACGAATTGTTCCAGGCCTTGTACGAGACCCCCATAGGAATGAAAAACACTGACCTTTTCAAGCGTTTCCTGGGGGGAAAAGCCTTCGAAAAATTTTTTTCACTAGGACACCTTCCCCAACAAGGCCATGAGGGAGTTGTTCATCAAATAAAACACCCCCATCCCCTCTAGTGCTGCCGTGGAGCGCATGTTCTCCATGGGCAAGGATGTCTTGAGGCCCAAGCGCAGCAGAATGAGCGACAAGCATTTTGAGATGCAAGTATTCTTGCGGGGTACCAAATGAATAATTAAAATTATATAATATAAATCATAATAAATGATTAAAAATTAATTAATATTTTTTTATTTTGCATGTTACTCCCATACACAGGAGAATACGCGTTTCGGGGCTGCATTTGACGTCACTGAAAATTCGTTGACGCTGACGGCATCAATTTATGAAACCGTTTACGCCGACCCTGATGGCATCAAATTTCTCGGCCGTTTACGCTGACGCTGGCGGAGCCACTTTTTTTCGTTGACGTGTACAACACTGTTCATAGGTGTATCACTAATATAAAGACATCATTAACCTTAAAATTGAGGTTAGGTTCTGAAATAGGTTTCTTCAACAAGGTGACCATTAACCTACCAAGATGTAAACCAGAATTGTTGTATTATTGCTACAGTATCCTTCAATATTGTGAATGTAATAATATTAATGACATTTTTAAAAAGAGGAGATGGAGAGACCATGGGATTTTGGGAATACTGTATGAAAATTCATGCTGCGGTGGCAAAACCAAAATATTATGAGGCCAAAGCTAAGTTGTAGGAGGGTTGACTTTACTTTAAACAAGATTACAGTACAGTACTGTACAGTGTGTCAGATACTGTAGTCAATCTCTTCATAACATTATACTGTAAAGCCATCCAATAAGACAAAAAAAAACGAAAAAATAAATACCCAGTAAATAAGTAAAACATCCACAGTAGGAAGTGACAATAAAGACATGAGTAATATTAGTTTATTTTGGTTTGTAGATTTATACATGGTAATTTAATGTAAAATTACTCGGGAAAGGCTACAGTACTGTAAATGCTTCCCTATAAAGTTGACTAACAGATCTCAAACTGTAATGAATGATATACACAACTCAGTACAGTCCATTTAGAGAGAAAAGTTGTGGTCTGGTATTTGGTTACTGCTTGCCACAACACCTCTTAGGGAACGATCCTAGAAAAGAAAGAACACATTACCAAAACAATAACTACTTTCCTGTAAGAAAAGTATAGAAGTGTATAGCATCTAATTTTTTTTTAATTTCCAAACATTTCACGATTGTAGGTACTGAAAAGACTATATAGAATTTAGTGAATGAAGAAAATATTTTCAGTAGTACCCTCTGTTAGGTAGCTCCTCATAACACTGACTACAAAAGGAGGCATCGTTTGTCCTCAAACAGTCTGATCATTCAGCCACGATGAAGTATTAACTCAATGGGGTCACCCATCAGCTAAACTGAGGCGATCAGATGAAACAGGTGCCCTTTGGGTGGGCAGGATACCCTATATAGGTCCTCTGTGACCATCATCTCACTTCTCTTCATGATAATGGCTCTGCCATCTTGTTTGAAAACCAATCTACTATTTTCTATTTAGTACCTAACTAAATGCAATCAAAATAGACACATACTGACTGATTCTCCCTCAGGTGACTCGCATACTGTTTAAGTAATACAAAAAGCAAAGGGCCCTACTCATATTGTGACACATCAGAGATCACAGCTGGAACTATTAAAACTCCCTATGATCATTGTCATACTGTAAGCTGACAGTACAGTACGTACTGTATAACCACTCTTTCTGAGTTGGAGGTAGTTGGGCACCTCACTGCCTAGTTAGCATAGTACCTCAGTCCAAATTCGTATTTTATTTTTGACTCCGAGACAAAGGGTATTGCCTTCATAAGATTGATCCTGATGTGAGGCGTCTAGTGGCTTCGAGAAAACCATACACAGATTGCTGGTTTAGGGGACTCGGTGAATGACTAAGTTTGCGGGAAGGCAAATCCACAAGATAATACTGTATTCCTTTCCTTATTCATGAAAGATTTCATTTGCTTACAAATGCTCAGAATAAAATCTGTGGCTATTATTTATGTTTGGTTTGGTCAGGAAGTACTTCTGATTGGAGATCAACTCTCTTAAGGAATTTAGGATTGAATTTGTCTAGCTGGTTTTGGATTTACAAGAAGCCACCAAATGGATGGGGTTTGCCAGATTCATATATCCCTCTTTCTGGCAGAGCCCACAGCAAGGCCACCTGGACACACACTGTCCTCCCTGGGGTTTACTGGCTTGGTCAGCTAGATATTTAAAGCTTGCATAGCCATGTTATGGTGAGAGGTGTGTTGATTGGTCAGACAAGGCCTCTAGAAGGTCTCTGCCTCCAAAGGGAAACTATTGTATTTTATCTTCTCTAATCAGGGCTGATAGATTTGACATAAAGGTGGAAGCGATTTCAGATGAATGATTAGGAATTGTCTGAGGACTTAGAATGCCCCCATTTAGCAAGGAGATATCTGGAACTGAGATCGGCCAGAAAAGATGGGTTTAGATATAAATCTAACATTTATTTTGTACCCACTTCTTAAATAAGATGCAAAACAACATTACAGGTATATTAGAATAAAAAGTCAAATACACTTATTTTGGATGATTATGTTAGTGAGAAAGCACAAGCATCAGCTAGTGTATAGAATATTATGATATCAGTGATATAGTATATGTGATGGTACTTGAACAGGTGAAGAGGTTAATCATGATTCAAGAAACATATATTGTACAGTATACTGTCAACTGCATACTTCAGAATTTTTAGAACTTGGAATTTATAACGCTAAAACACACTTGTAATAATGCTCGAGGGACTGATTCAGTTAAAATTTTCAGTGATCTTGCACAACCATCTAATGCACTAGTAATAAAAAGGCTTGCTGCACAACTGTCACTTGTCATGCTTAAATAAAAATTAGGTACCCTTTTTATGATCAGTGGCTAGTGAATGGTCTGGCATACTCAGCATAGCTGTATCAGGGATAGCCACCCAATCCTGTTTGAATGCAGCAGCTAAACAACCTATAATGGTAGCCACTTTTTATCCTCATAGTTAGATCACAATTCTAAAAGGAAAGGGTTTGTTAAGAAGATAAGAGTCGTCTCCCCTGAATAATTATCAGCCTCACACTGGTCGTACAAAACATGACTGGATCCATTATTTATTTATTTATTTATATTTTTTTTAAATCTTACTCACCCCTCAGTTTGAATGATCCTATTCCTAAATCAAGTGAGCAAGAGAAACCATTTCCTCACCATTGATGATGATTGATCCTGAAATCTTGTTCTGGCAGATCTTCTAATACAGGGAGACTTATTATGGGATTGTTGGGACCTTGGGCTAGACTCCTAAATGGCAGCCTGGGTTAATCTTTATCCTCTTATGGTAAATAAACTGACCAAATTTGCCAAAGAACAGTTTTAATAGAGCCACAAACTACCTAATTCAGCAGCCACTCACCTATTGCCATAACTCTACCCTCCTATGAAATTGACCTTGGAATCAAACAGACCCGGGCTGAGACAAACTGTCAATGTTCAATTCCAGTAAATTAAGTTCCAACCTGTGGAAGGCTGAAGGGATCTGAGCCACAAAGCTTTGGGTCAATCAGAATATAGATTACAGGATAAAACTTTAATTTCTGGCTAACAGTCCTTAAGCCAGACAGCTCTTACAATGCAAAGCCAACTTAAACAATTAAGAGGAAGTGGTGTTATAAAAGTTCCACAACTGGATAGCCACACACACCCTACAAGAACTAGCCCATTTTCGTTTTTCAATTGGGTTGATTAATTCGTTCTCCTAAATTTTTTTATGAACAGGTTATTCAGGACCTTCCTGTACAATTCATTGGAAACTTAAAGTCCCCAAACTATAGCAGTTAATTGTCTTGTCAAAGGAAATTCAAAACTGCTCCTGAGAAGTAACTGTGTGCTTTCAAAATACAGGTCAGAAATGATAACTATAGCTAAAGTTCAGAGAAAAAGGGAGACTATCCAAGATCATTTTAACAGCATTAATTCACTCAATACTTAATCATCGAACTAAACATTGACTTTAAAGGCAGTAGGTAGGAGGCAGCTACCAAACAGGGAGGTACTACCGCCTGGGAAGATATTGGAAGCATAATGTGTTGTCTAATGGTAGACCCTGCTGCTATATGGCTTTGCAAAAATTGTGACCAAGTCCCAGGTTGCTGATCTGATTTTCTGCCTCATTTACACACAATTGCAGGGTCTCAATTGTTTCTCTTGCTATTGACAACACAACATACATATATCGTTTCTCACTAATGAACTTTTTTTCAATTCTTTATGGTTCCTTATTATTATTATTATTATTATTATTATTATTATTATTATTATTATTATTATTATAGCAGTGTTTTCAGTATTATAATTATCATTATTATTTTATTTTTATTTTTGTATTTTTTATTATAAATTTTACTAATCTGAATTATTATTACGTTTTCGCCCCCCGGACCCTGATGTGGGTCGGTGACCTGTGTCCGGGTGGGCTAATACCCGTAAAAAGATACCCAGGATACACTCGACTAGAAACTGAACTGAGGAAGGGATTAGAAAGTTTCCTCCTCCCTAACTTGCAAATTAAATCTGAGAAAAATGAAGATTCAGAAGAGAGAGAGAGACAGAGGTTCTCTACTACTGTACTCATAGTAATAATATGGATACTGTATAGCACTCACAGGAGTATAACCTCCAAAACATACTTTCCCAGCCATAAAACCAAGTACAATTTGTCTAGGAACCCATACAGTCAAGTCAATTGGACTTGACCCAGGAATGGGATATCTATCCCAAGGACAGGAGATAAGCTTTAATCTCTTTTAATGTCCCAAGTCCAAACAGTAATGTTATGTTTCTTATGGTTTATGTAATCCCTTCTTTCTTTTACCTCTCTTTGGATTGTCTTTGTTGTGGACAGAGAGGTCTTAAACTACTGTACTGTACTGCAACAATGATAAATGCTGAAAATGGAATGGATTTAGGGTACTGTACTCAGTATTTAGATTGTATCTAAATACATATTTAAGTAATTATTTCGTATTTAATTCCACCCCCATTATATTTAGTACTGTACTGTATTTAAATACTTTTAAAGTATTTATTCCCTTCTCTGTCAGGAGAGAGGTTATGAGCTAGGACCATCAACATAACTGTTAGCCTGGAACAAAATAGAAAAGGCAACTTCGTCATGGAATTGATGATAGTGATCAGTAAGCATGACAGCATCTCCTACACAACATTAATTCTCTTTCATAAAGGCTAAATGGAAAGTTGATTGGTGTATCCAAAAGGATAACCACATTAACCCTGTTTGACAATAATGGGAGCTGGAATGTAGAAAACTAGAAATACCAGAGCAATGAAGTCCCATTAGACATAACTACGAGTGGACTCGGAAAACACAGGTTAGATCCCGTACAATTTTCTGTGCGTGGGCAAAAGAAAAGGACAGTCAGAGGAGACCATTTTGGTTGTCATATTTTAGTATTAAAAAATATTCTGTACAGTATATTCTTATGAGACAGTTTAGCAGCTTTAATCAAACATTATAAGGTGGATGTCATGGATACAGTTTAGCTGAATTTACCAGACCATGCCATAGAAATAAACTGTCAAAGCTAAAGGTCCATAAGAGTCCCGGCCCTGACATGGTGCATCCCAGAGTGCTAAGAGAGTTATGCAAGGAGCTTGCCGAGCCCCTGAAGATCCTATTCTGTTAATGCCTGGATGAACAAAAGGTCCCCAGTGATTAGAAAATGGCTTATGTGAATCCTATCTTTAAGAAGGGCGATCATCACTCCACGAACAACTATAGACCGGTGAGCCTGACCAGCATAATATGTAAAGAATTTGAGAGTATTATCAGAGATGCCGCAATGGAATATCCACTATGAAACAACCTTGTAAAGGATTGCCAACACGGTTTTATGCCGGGGCGCTCCTGCTTAACACAATTGCTCGAAGTATTGGATATTTGGACCCCTATTATGGAACGGGGTGGTAATATCGACAATGTATACCTAGATTTGGCCAAGGCTTTCGACAGTGTATCCCACGAAAGGCTGAAAATCAAACTGGAAAGGTACAAAATTCGGGGAAATGTCCTTGCGTGGATAGAAGACTTTCTACATGACTGCAAGTAGTGTGTGGTGGTTAATGGCACGAAATCATCATCTGTACCTGTCACAAGCAGGGTACCACAGGGCAGTGGGCCCGCTGATGTTTGTTTGTTTCATAAATGACATGCCTGACGTTGTACACTCCTCCATACAAATGTTTGCGGATGACGCCAAGTTATTTCGGGAAACCAAGAACCAAGCGAAATGTGAAGAGCTGCAGCAGGATCTCTGAGCTCCAAGAATGGTCGAAGAAATAGCTGCTGAGATTCAATGTCACGAAGTGTATGAGGATGTACTTGGAGCGTACCAATGATAAGGAGGCGTATCATATGTCCCAAAGGGATGAAGAAACTGCACTATTTGAGACAATGTGAGAAGGACCTAGGTGTGTATGTTGACAATGAGCTGAAGTTCTCAGGCCATTGCGAGAAGGTAAATCGGGCAAATAAATTATTAAGTCATATAAGGTCGTTCAGATATCTAGATGGTCTGTCCCTCGTAATGATCTTTAAGAGTGAAGTGCTTCCCCATCTGGAGTACTGTCACCCCGTCTGGTCCCCGAGATATACTAGGGACTGTCAGTTGGTTGAAAATGTTAAACTACCCTGAGAGATTGGAGCGCCTGAACTTGCCTAGCTTATACTACTACGGAGGTGTATGAGCATCTCAAGGGCCACTACTCAGTCGAGTGTCCTTACTTGGAGCTGCCGGATGCTCGCCCCACAAGGGGTCACAGCTCAAGATTGAAGAAGCCGCAGGTCCAGAAAACTGTGAGGGCAAACTTTTTCGGAGTGAGAGTTGTAAACTCTTGGACAACTCTGCCAGAAAGTGTTGTGACAGCACCAAGTGTATGCTCTTTCAAGACCAGACTTGACCAATACTGGAGCAGGTTCAGGTACATTCAGGAGCCGGTGCATGTCCAGTACTTGCCAACAGTGCGTAACAGAGACGTGACCGATCGCCCAAGCAGCTAACGAGCCGATCATTGGTGACGAGGATAAAAGAAAAGATACACCTAGATAATTCAATATAAAATAGTTAGTATCTTATGCAAATTAGAGGCAGTCCACGATTTACAAAGATCCGGTTTACGAAAATCCAAAGTTACCAAAAACAATTGCCCCAAGTTTAATTTTTTTAAGAAAAATCCCAAGTTTCGATTTGTTTTTGTAATATTTTGCAGCATTGAAAAATGCTGAGGTGCTGACACAGGCATCTCTGGGCTTCCCATACTGGACCTGGTCACTTTATAAAGATGAACTAAATGCATCATACATTATTGTATTGTACAGGTATACCTCACTATGTCAGACACATGTTCCTGAAAAGTGCGACATTAAGGGAAACAACATACAGCGAATAAAAGTTTACTATAAACCTAATGACATAAAGAAGGGTTAAGTTCCTGGGGTAAATTTTTCGTCAAAATTTTCTCACTAGAATATGAACTAAATAGGTCAATTATATTATCATGATTATTATTATGTGTTAAACATATTTTTTATATAAAACATACAGTATACTGTATCAATAAGATAACAATTACCCAAGATGTCTAAGGAAACTTTATATTAAAGGCCAGCAATGGTGAAATTGTCGAGATAAAGCTGCAGGATTGCCTGCCTCTTCACCTAAGGATGGACAAATAAAATTTTTTACCAAAAACATCTTGACAACTTTCTTCTTATTCTGTACAGAAACTTGTAGCAGTTAATAACAATTGTTATTGACTTGTTAACTGTACTATAGATGGGAGGTAGGCCAAGTACCCTGGTGATGTCAACAGCTTATTTGCCAGGGTCAAAACACCTAAACTATCTTGTTTGACCTCTATACAATGAGGTACGAATATCATTTGCTAGGTATATTCCACTCATTTTAAAGGGCTTGGTAAGGTTTTATTCAATGTAAAGAGAGACAATCATGTCGTGGCAAAATGGATACTAAGTTGGGAAGGGGACGCATCAGAGGAATTAGGTGGTTGTTTGGTGTTCTCAGGCTACCCAAAGTACAGTGTAAATGTACACTGTTAACTTTAATATTGTTCATTCACCTCGCTTATAAAGTTTGAGCACATCCATCTTAATCTAAATGGTGATGGCCTTATGCTTCTTAGCATGATGCAAGGGGTAAAACACATGCAATATACTGTAATATAGTAGAACGTCGATATAACACGAGATACGTTCCAAGAGAGGTAGCTTTAAACCGAATTCACACTAAATTGAAGTGTTGTTTCAAGGGAATAATTTAGTTGGGTACTTGAGAGAAACACAAAATACTAAAAAGGCTGAGTCTACCCAGATGCACCTCAGTCCATCTCCTAGAATAAACAAAACATTGTTTTTTGTAGTATTATGTTAATAGAAACACTCATAAATCAACACGGCTAAAATTAAGGGACGCAAAATGGTCTGTTTACTAGTGATCAGCTGACGTGAGAGGGTGTTTGCACTGGTGCCACTCACTACTCGCCTGACTCACTCAGCACTCACTTTCCTCTCAACTTATTTTTTAATTACTATATGCCATCAAAAATAGATTTTCACTCAACTTTAGTTAGGCAATTCATCCTCTAACGATGCCCGAGCCCAACTCGACCAGCTCATCATCCACATCACTGTCGAGTGGTGTGGCTGTGGATGCATCTGACATGCGTGAAACACCATTTCTACGCTGCAGTTCTTCCAGCACCTTGTTTTTCTGCTCCAGTGTAATTGCTTGCCTTGATTTCTTGGCCTTTGGGGTAGTTAATGATATAGTAGCTGGCCTCTTGGACATAGTGGCGATGGTTGATGCACGTGGTAGGAGGAGATAGTGTCACACAATATGTCCGTTCATTTCAGCGTCAGTGCGAGAACCGAGTACAGTATGTGGGAGGGTGTGAGAGGGTGGCGGGTAGCCGTGTTACGTGCCCAGAGAAGCGTCTGGTGGGAAACATTAGGCGCGAAATTTAAAATAGGACATGCCAGATTGACACGCGCAAAATAGGAAAGATTTGCTTTAAATTAAAATATTTCTCCTTAATTGTGGGTGTTGCTTGAAATAAATAATCTTAAGTTGAATCACTTTAAATCGACGTTCTACTGTATACAGCATAATGTAGCACTCCGTGACTATAGACTGTATCCACACACTGAGGACTGCAAGATAGGAAGCTGTATACACGTGCCGCGCATATCCGCACTTCTTGTATGGTGCTGGCAATATGTGTGCACACCACCATGCTTCCAACCCAATGATGATGTTTGTCTTTGGTAGCATTATTCCAAAAATAAACCCACGTAAAATCGCATAAAACAAACATGCGTAAATTAAGAAGTGCCTTAAAATCATTACTGTACTGCATGCATTTTGCTTAGTATTTTTATTAATGACCTATAATCATTATGTGCACTAAAAAATTTTCACTAAAAACATGTACTCGTACAGCATTTTAAGAGGTTTTGGGGAAACAATTTTTTCATATGAACGTATCACAGGGACTCTGGAAAAATGGGATCAAGTTTATGAAAAATCAATTCATGAAAGGTTTTTCAGGAATGGTACCCTTTTGTAAATTGGGGATTGCCTGTATATCTATATGTTAACTGATGACCACATACCATACTTACTTACCTGTAATTTTTTTTTTGTAAGTACCACTCCATACAACTGGTAATTAATTTCCTTTACGAGAAGACTTAGGCATTGGTTTTTAAGTTTACAGAGAAAGTAACACCACAATAATTTTAAAAACAAAATTAAAATTTTTGCTTAGTGCTAGAGTAAGATATAAATGGTAAAACTTCTATTTTCAAATTCTATTCCTTGCATTTCAACTAACTGTTGTATAGGACCAATAAATTTACCTTAAATGGCTGAGAATCAGCCATTTCTCAAGATGTTCTCTTTTTCTTTAGCTATTGTACTTTCAAGAAAGTCATGTGTCATATTCATAACTTAAATACTCTTGTAGTGTGATGGTTATTTGTGACCCAGGATCTTGCAGCTCACCACTAATTGGCTAGCTAGGTACCAAAGCGTGTGTATTCTGCTCTTCTCATGCTGTGTCCCACCACTCTCTCTCTCTGTTATTATACAAACTTAATTGGCAATTTATTTATATTTTTCATAATGTGTGAAATAACCATTGAACCATGCCTATAAAGTGCCAATTTGGGGTGGAAAACTGAAGATGTGGTTGAAAGTGAGACACTAGAAAAAAATGGATAAACTAGTCGAGCTCTTGCGTGCGGTGTTGACACTTATGACACTTCAACAATAACTTTATATTGTTTTGTCATAAATCTGAGTGTGAACACTGTTAAACCATGCCTTAACTGCCTATACCATGCCTCCATAAATTGAAAAAAAAAAGTGGTAAAAACTGAAAATAACCTTGACAGCTGCACTGTTCAAGGATTTGCAATGGTTATGAACACTACAACCTCTGACGAGTATAATGGAGATGCAACAATTCAGGGGTTAGGTACCAGAAGACATGAATTATCAAATCGTGAATTACTGTATAGTTTACTTGATTTAAATAAAAACATTTAGTTTGGATCAAGAGGCCAAGAAATAGCCTTAAACTGTTCCAAAACTGCTTAAATAGAAACTAATCATCATACATAATACTGTACATAGAAAAATACAGTAACACACAGATATTGTACAAAAAGTGGTTCTAAATTACATAAACAGCTCCTTCCCGTCTCATAATTTTGTGTGGTTTATGCCAATACACCAACATGGAAATAGCCAAGCTGTAACCACACTATGAACAAAGAACTAGGAAGTCAATACCACACAATAATTCATGTGGGGTCGAGAGTGGGATTTTTTATTAATATTTTTATCTATTACTTTACGATACTGTTTTATAATATCGATACCAAATGAACCTAAATAATACGTGAATTATGGATAAATTGCACAATGTTATATTAAGGAGGTCAGAGGGGCGTGCTCGGCTTGGGAATGGGGGAGGCGACCCTCAGTCCACTAACCAACTGCCTTTCCTCCATCAAATAATGCTCTAACTACTTCACATTTCTCTATTTCATAGTTCTGTATTATATTTTTCTGTATTTATTTCGAAGTCACATTTCAGTATTGAAGTGAAACTAGAGCAATGAAATAAAATTACCAAAATTTTTATGGTTTATGAAAATATAACTACAGCAGCCAGCACTCAGACACAATTATAAATATTTGACAGCGAAATTAAAAAAATCTAGTAATAGTTGTACCCATGAATTTAAGATTGTGAATTTGTACTTCACGCACTATCGAGACTCCACTGTACAGCACTTTACTATACAGTACTGTGTTAATCTTCCATGCCACCTTCACTGGGAGATTAATCCTAAAACCCATTGTATAATTTATAGAGTGTAATTAAAACCTATAATTGTCAGCTCATTTTCCAGAAACTTGGCCCAGTTGTTACTTACATATTAAAGATATACCTGTACATGATAATACATTAATTTTTTTTTCAATATGCAGATTGTGAACTTATATTTTACTAGTTGTAGAACATGCCAAACACTGTAAAAGCTAGTTTTATATATATATATATATATATATATACACAACTCCTATGCTAGCAATCTCTGGGAATATTAATTTCAATAAAGGAAGGGGGTGGTCCTTCAGTCCTACTTGTACAATCTAAAGTTCTTTGATTCATCTTTGGTCACTCCCTCACTTGTATATCAGATGATCAATCTGCACTTTCTATTTTCTACTGTCATTTCCGTGTATTGATTCCATTCTCCATCCTATCACTTCTACTCCATGGAAGAACCAACTGCCTTTAACTGAAATTCATCATTATTTACCTTCCTTAATTACTCACACTTTTTGACTACAGTATACAACTTCCTTCCCTCTAACATTTTTCAATAAATTTACAGTTCTTTAAGTAATGGACGGATCCCTGTACTCACTTCTTATCAAACATATTTTCATCTTTATCCATGGTGTACTGTACTTGGCAAACCTAACTTGAATATAGGTCACTGACAGGTTGTGGAAGAAAAATTAAAGAAAAAAATGAGAAAAGAAGAAAGAGCAAGAGTCGAGTAAACATTGAAATTTTCAATATAAAGTAACCTGTATCTTCTCATGGTACATGTTTTTTTTACTCTTTATGGTCACATTTCCCATAACTAGTGGCAATAGGCATTGTCAGTCCTTCTCAAATGGTGACCACACTTGCAAAATTTTGGTTATGTAGATAATTGTGTACCTACTAGACTGTACTTGTGATCGTATACTGGACAGTATATGATTATTATGTTATTTACCCTCGGTAGTCTATCATTTCCCCATTTCATTAGCTCGTTTCCAATTCCAGTCACTATATACAGTAGTATATATAGCAGCCATCAACCAGAGCAGCCTTTGACTTTCAAAACCAGGGGGCTTGCCTTCTAGATACTGTACAGTATCTTACACTACTAAGACAAATTTGATATTAAACCAATATACTGAAGTAAGGTAAAGAAGGGGAATTTCATGCATTTCTAGAGATAAAAGACAATTATGTAGCATTCATCTCTTTAATTATGGTTTTAGCACTTAAACATATGAATAATGCACGTCAAGCAATGGTTATTTTTGTCCCTTAAAAAAGCTGGTGTACTTGTATGTACTTCAAGCATGATCTTGGTACTTGGCTAAGATGACTACCCAGTACTTTATTTTTTTATAGTACAGGTTGACAACCCCTTATCCGAAATTCCGAAAACCGAAAGTTTTTTTTTTTTTTTTTTTTTTTAAACATGGATTAGCCCACCCAGGCATAGATCAACCTGTATTATCATCATGGGAACAATACAAAAATTCATATGACGAGTGCATTTTTCAAATCACTCCTGAGAATCTAACATAAAAATACAATTTACCAAGTTTATATGAAGGAACTTTCCTGATCCCATATCCATCCTACAATACAAGGTGCTTTACAGCATCCAATAAATACATCTGGCTAACAGTAGATCTACATAGGAACTACAGCAACAATAAGTTCTTCACCCACATTCAGCTGTGACAAAGACATCCTTTTTGGTCTACTGCTACTCCCATAACACAAGGAAAAGTTTTCTTATATTAATGCAACGCAGCTGTCCATCTGCACTTTCCATACTCGCATGCACATAATACTGGAGAAAATTAACATATACACCTGGTCTTAAATCACCTCTACCTCACTGATTCACATTTACTGTGCTATGTTGCTAACCTTGAGAGCTCAAGCACACTAATACTGAATTAATGTCATGTACAGTATATAAACATACATATAAAATATGTGTGTGTGTGTGTGTGTGTGTGTGTGTGTGTGTGTGTGTGTGTGTTTCAGATATATATCTTGTACATGCATGGATTAGTTCATATTTTTCCCTTGACCCCAATAACTGCTAAACAAAAAACAATGACTTATACATACAGAATTAGTTACCATTTTCAGCAAAAACAATGCGAGTATTTCATGGTATGGTATAATGGAACCAATGTATGACATACATGTTGACTGTTAGCATACAGTATTACATTTCATTTAGAAGCATTAAATAATGCAAAATGCCAAAAATAACAAAAGCAGGAAATGAAGTATTCCAGGAATATTAGCGGAATACACAAGTATGCTACAGACTCTGTGGAAGCTCAGAGAAGCAGAACTGAAGTCACGAGCTTATTCAACTAAAAAGCCATCATTAAGAATGACATTCCATAACAAAAAATAAATCTTAAAAATATTCAATCAATTACATTCATAGAATCAATTTCATACCAAGAAAAAAAAAAAAAAATAGATTCAAAATCAAGAAGCATGCAGTGATATATGAATTATCATGTGAGTGAGAATAAAATATTGAATAATTAATCAACTGTATTCCACTCCACAAAACTCTGTCTTAATATTTTGCAGATTTAATAATGGACACATACACCTGTATCTATATATTTATGTACTGTACTGTACTTTAATTCATCTTAAACTAATAATATCGTACCTAAGTCTTCGGCAGCATTTTAAAGCAAAGTCTCACTAAATACATTCGGTCACCATTGAACATCACACCTATGGATTCCCATTGTAGTTCTTTTTGCTGGAAGGCTGTATCATGTTTCAATCAGTCAAGCTGTTTGTTAGCATACATACTACCTGTACTCACAATGAAATATTGTATGGTAATATTTGTAGTATCAATAACCTATATTAGGTGCACAGCTTGAAATAAAGCATTATTTATGCGAGGCCAATAATTTGTTGTCACCATCTAGTACCCCACATCAGCATTAAAACGTGTCTCCATATCACCCAAACATATCAGAAGCAGCCCTTGGAGTTTATAAGCAACAAATTACTTTACGTACAAAACACGCATGGTATTGGTAAAGCCGGCTCCCTTCTGCCAGCCAGTGACCACCACCACAGGGTCTCCAGATTTGACGAAGTCACGCTCCTTGCCGTACCCAACGGCATAATCAACTCGGGCATTTACATCATCCATCCAATCCTCCAAACGTTCAGCTGGAAAGATAAAAAGAATTAATACAAATGTTCTCGAGCAGTTCCAGGAAATAGCTTTTTTTCTTACAAAACCCCTAAGTACAATTACACACTAACTATCCTTAGCCTATTTACATAATCATCTGTAAAATCCAAACAGATACATAGTCTGAAGACTAAAAAACAGTATAAAACAATAAATTACTGTACCCTTAAGCTCCTTGTTGATCATTATAGATACTAGACTTATGATACTGTGATTCACTTTAGTATGAATTTCTTTAAATAATACTATAATAAAGTAAAGAATACTGGAAACTTTTAAAACACACATATTTATGAAAAGCAATTAAGTGTAATACTGTACTGTCCGTCCATTCATGAGTACAGTAGTTTTAGATTCATCATCAAATTACTCAACCTCTGCATCTTGCATTTGCTAATATCCATTCTGGTGTACACAAGAGTACAGGAGGATTTCTTGAGACATGATCACTAGGTCCATTCACACACTGATTCAGGGAAGCTTGGCCAATGAATTTAAAATTACATTTTTGATGCAGTAATAATGTAGAAGCAGACACACTGTGTTAGAAACCGAAAGGACTTTAATTCATTTGTTATATTAATGCAAATAACATCATATCAAAATGTGTAATAAAGAGGGTTTACTGTATTTGTATGTGGAGCACTTGACCCAAAATCTTTAATTATAATTGAATAAGGGAAACTAATTACAGTATTCTTATTATCTAATCTATGACTTGAAAATTACTATGTACATCACAAAGAACATTAGTCAAACGTCAAATAGCTACTGTACCAGTATTTGAAGCAAGTTATATTGAAAACTTAACAAACCTGATTGACTTAACCCCACTGTTCAACAATGTCTGGCATTAATTTTTATTGCCAGTGCTAATGTGGATAATTCAACCCCTAAACACAGCTCTTTTTTGTTCTTTTCAAGAACAACTCCTACTTGAGAGATGAGGAAAAGACAGGTATGTACATTTCACTCGTGTAAAATGCTGATAACGTTTTCAAAACTGATCTTAAAAACGTATCATATGGTAAAATTACAGTCAAATTCAAATCAGACGTAAAAAAAAAAATTAGGTTTAAAAATTAGCATACAGTACTTTGAACTAACTACTGAACTTACAGCAGGGTTAAGCATACAGCACACAGAAAGCAGACTATGTATACACTCTTAATCACTGGCAGTAAACCATAACGTTAATCAAGTTGTAAATAAAATTCTTACAACAAATGAACTACTGTATGATGGTTTAGACTCGGAGTGATGTCCCTTAAACAGAACTTTTGGTTTTCGTTGTGTTAGTGAATTTTGTATATTCTATGTATCAAGCTATTATCACTAGCAGGTAGCTGAACAAGGATGAGGAATGCTCATGTTAAAATATACCAAACACTTTGTAATGAATTATGCCATTTCAAGATTATTACAGTACAGTACTGCATTTGCAATAAAGCTATTGATTTATATTGCATGAAGTTTAAGTTTGTTAAGCATATTCAAATAACATGTCAACCCCTTATTAAAGATATATAAAATTACATTTACTGTACAGTAACACACAAAAAAGACAAAGTTCCATCTCAAGTAGTCAGCATTTAATATTAATTTAAATTCTATAATAAGAAACGCATCATAAAAGAAGGGTTTCAATAACACTCCTGTGACATCGGTGATACCTCGGTATAGTAAATCACCATAAAAAATTAACTAAGTGCGGGAAATAATAAATATTGAATAATAGAGAGAGAATGAGTACATACAGTAAGTGTGGAGAGAATGGTTGACTGAAAAGTAGGTTCAATAAGTGAAGCACAAATGTCAGTTATAATTTGTAAAACAAAAAATGTGTTGACAAAAATCAAGGACAAGGAATATTGTATGTCAATGTTTGCACACAGAATGATGCAGTGCAAACAAACATGAATATACTTATCTACTTCATAGTAAAACCACTACAGTATATCCTCCACGAATGCAAAACTTGTGGAAACTATGTGGGAAGAGTACCGAGTAAATTTAAGGTTTTAGATCTCTTAAATGTTATACAGTACAATTATAAACTTGAAATGATTTCTTAGTGGAGCACTGGGATGTTGTGTGTATGTAATGATGGGATTACTTTTTTTTTGTCTGGGGTTGCCAGAAAGGGTGAAGGGGTCTATCTTGGATGGTCCACTACACCACTTAGGTGACCCATATAGTTGTCCTGCATTACCACACTCCATAAACTATTTCCTACGATTCCTTAACACCAAAACATATTATTATTATTTTTATTTATTTTTGCTTAGGGTGAGGGACACTGGGGGAAATTTGTGTTACATAGGAGTTATATGTCGTGTGTTGCAGTGTAATTACAAGGCAGTGTGTTTAGTATTTTGTGGTGTGGTGGTAAGTGTCTTGTATGATGGTCAATTCCACCCAGGTCAGGTCTGTCTGTTCGTTTACATTTTCACACCTATTTTCTTAATCTTATCAATTCTATACCCTATTCATCCGACATGTTAGTAGTGTTCATGCCTCTCAATTATTTCTTCACCTTGCATCCATTACCCTTGCTTTATGCTCATATTTACTACAGGTACAGTACAGTATATGATTCCCCACATATACCCATCTTTGCCTTCTTTAACAGGATTTCTTTCCATAAACTTCTCAGAGCATCTATTACCTTTTTCTTCTGCTACTGTGATTCATAAGTTCAGTCAATGTTTCACTTGCTAACACATTCACATTGCACATCCTACACTTTATTTCCATTCAAACCAAAATATATTTCTGTCTCCCTTCACCCATTATTTTCATCATTTCTTTTGTACACACTAATTACACTTTCCTAATACAAACACATACACCAACTCATTTAATGACAGCTACATCCACCAGTATAATGTTACAAGAAAACAGGAGCTGACTTGTCTCACATTTGCATCCATACCCTTATACACAAAATATGCACATCTTTCCATTACACTTGTTTTAATTTTTCTTACTATCCTATCCATGACATTGTCTGTCAATCACTGGAAATCAGTTTCCCTCTTCCAAACACACAATAACATGCTTTCCTCTCCCTGTAAGAACTCTGAGTGGCATTCAGAAATTTTCTATTTACCC
The DNA here is from genome assembly GCF_018991925.1 of Homarus americanus. NCBI lineage: Eukaryota > Metazoa > Arthropoda > Malacostraca > Decapoda > Nephropidae > Homarus > Homarus americanus. The sequence goes on along the minus strand of NW_024735516.1, from coordinate 1,345,420 downwards.
AAAACACTTCAGAAATAGATAATATTACTGAGTTCCTAGGAAGACCATGAAGGATAGAAAAATGAAGTGAAGAAAATGTAAGACGTGAAGATGATCATCCAAAACGCAGCAATGTGTTTAAGTTATTGGAGAGCATGGCACTGAATGATTTTGGGGGAGGACATGCTACTGAAGGGTGATGCTGGTTTGTGTGAAGTAACAGAACTATACCAGTTTTGGGACCTCGTAAAAGAGGAGTACTATAACAGGATACAGCACAACAGTTACAAAGTAAAAGTGATTGACTGATATGAGAATGTGTGTGCATGTGAAGCTGCTACTGATTCTAGCTACCCTACATCAAGTGGTCAAAAAAGCATGAAAAATAAAGATTTAACCAAATATTCACTCAACATTAAAGGCAGTGAACAAAAGCACATTCAACGATGTGAAGATGCAAACGTAATAAATAACTTAAAACTAAGCATGGCAATTTAACCGACAATACATGAAGACGAACAGTGCTTTACACATACCGTCTTCATCCTCTGCATGCAAAAAAGCAAAATAGGGAAATAGTTATACTAAAACACATTTCATTCTCTGTAAATATGCAGCTCATAATAAAGATGTAACACCCAATTCTTATTATATACAGTATATATATTACTTTCTCACCAATCCAGTAACATTAACACAAATTCTCTACAATTGTAACTTGTGTAACACATGGACTGAGATTTAGAAAATTTCATACAAATAACTACCACTGCATACAATAGTAAATGTATAGTATTTAACTTGGAGATTTTCAAATTTCATGTCTTAGTCATCCAATGAAACTACCATAGGAGAGGTAACACAAAAGTTACTATTTTGCCTTTCATTATTTTCTTTTAATGTTTTGCTTTCAATAAACACATTCACATTATTATTTTTTATATAATATATTCCCATTCATAAATATGCTACAAGTGTATTATGCAAACTTGTCCCTTACCAAGTTATCATACAGTGGTCCCTCGGTTAACGAAATTTCGGTTAACGAATTACCTTCCATCAGAATATTCAATTCGGTTAACGAACAAAAATTCGGTTAACAAAATTCTTAAGAAAGTGTCTCGACATGCTTTGGCTTGCTCACCAGCTGGAAGATTAGTCCGCCAATACAGAAATCGGTTCTAGTGCTTACATTTGTTAAAATTGGAGTAAATATCAAGAAGGTTGTACTATTCAGTAATTTTCCAAGTTTTATATTAAAATTTTTAGTCATTTTATCACTTATTTAACATAATTGCAGTACAGGGAACTAGTCTTTGGTGCACCCAACAGCCACTTCACTCACCCACCAAGGCTTCAGTTTGTATCTCTGTTCAGTGAAGGAAACATCTTGCTCATGGGTCTCTTGAACACACTGTTTTTACAGTGCAATTATTGGTCATTCTGAAATTTATTTAACATATTGACAATATATAGTGCAGTGCAGTGTTGATTTAAAGAAAATAATCTTGAATTACACCTAGTGAACTTAAAATTTTATGGGTGAAATGACGGCATGAAGCATGGGGTGATTTCTCTTCCACCCCCACTGCCTTCTTTTCTCCCTTTTCCTTCACCCCCACGTCTAATTCCCATCATCTTCAACCAGGAGCCTTCTACATACACACCTCAAAGTAAGTGTACTTTACTGCATTTTTTTTTTTTTACTTTGTATGTAATTTTCGGTGAGCTGGAACCAATTACCCAAAATACCATTGAAACAATGGTTTCGGTTAACGAAATTTTCAGTTAATGAACGACCTTCTGGAACGAATTGTGTTTGTTAACCGAGGGACCACTGTATTTATCCAAATATCTTTTCCATTTTTCTGAATATAAAGTGTGAACTGTACTGTAAATAAATCCAGTACATTTTACAAAGTTACTTCATGAAACACCTCACATAAGGCAAAATTAGTAAAAGATAGAAGCATAATACAGTACTCATGTAATATAGAGGGTTAGGTCACAGTACAAGTACACTCGTTACATAAAATTCTGCCAAAATTTTTGCTAGACATGACAACGGACGACGGATTTTAATGACCCTACCAAGACAACCAGAATCACAATGTTCATTTTGACATCCATCGGACCCCACCCTGCAGATACTTTCTGTAGCAAGTGTACAATATATAAGAGAAGATAAGAGATTTCCAGCAACTGGACTCTCAGCCAAAATAATTATGTTTACAATGGGTTGTGGAATGTAGTGGGACAACTGGGTGGAAAACTAGCCGAGTTGACTGGCGAAGGAGCACGCATGGAGTCATATGGTGAACAGGTGCAAGATCAGTCAAATCAGGTAATGTCCAGGGGTTTGTCAAATCAACAAATGCTATGAATGTTCCTGTGCCCTGATGGTTATGCGAGGTCAATTCACATAATGCAGAGTTGTGTAAAGCAGCCTGATGATAGTGATAGAGGAGTGTGCTGGTTGGTGGGATTCATGGCAGAAATGGTTGGTTGTTGTGTTACAGATGGTTCATGGTGTGGGTGGTGTTGACCATAGGCCAGCTACCTACTGGATCCCCCCCATTATGCAGGGTCTTGTGACATGCATTTTTTTTTAATATACAATGTTAATGATATGCATGACTTGTGCTTTGTGCAAGGTATTTTATGCCATTTCATTAAGTTCAAATAATGGCCCTTAAATAAATTGCAACAGTAATAGTTAAGCACCTTAGAACTATCTGTTAAATTTGGGAAAAAGTAAAATAAAATAAAAAAATTACTTGCAAAATAAGCAATCACTCAAAGACAAGGGTACAAGTAAGAGTAGTACAAGGTTACCAGAAAAATAACTTCAAAAGGAAGTAAAAAAAAAAAACAGTTATTTACAATAAAAGCTCACACACAAGGAGTTGTCTAGCAATGTTGCAACATTAAACCCAAGCAGAAAAGCATCTATTAATTTTTTTTTAATTTATCCCTGACTCTCCAAGCAATAAATAACCTAATAGTATATCCTGTGCAACACCACTATAATTGTCTTGTTTCTCCATAATTTAACACATATGAAAACACAAGAAAACTGTTTCTCTATATCTACTACAATTAAATATTTTCAAAACACTTTTATTTAGATTTTGAAAAATTTAGCAGATGTGAGGGAATCAAGAATATACAGGGGTCAACACAAGCATTGGTGCTTTGTTAAATAAAGCAAGGCAGCCTCATTGCCGAGTAGTGCTCACTAAATATGCAAAACATTAAAAGTTATTTCAACTGTTACACAAGGAACAAGAGTTAATATCACAATACAGTAATACCATGTTATCATTTGAATAACAAGCAAATGAAAAAAAAAAAAAAGAGCACAGTTCAGAAACTCATACTCTACATCTCACTCAAACTAACATACCCTTCTGAGGCACTGGAATATAGACCAAGAAAGATAGAAAAAAAAGTAAATAAATTATATACAGTAATATATATATATATATATATATATATATATATATATATATATATATATATATATATATATATATATATATATATATATATATATATATATATATATATATATATATATATATATATATATATATATATATATATATATATATATATATATATATAGCAGGGCTTTGCAATAACCTTAGTTTACTCATCTGAGATGAGTACAACCTCAGTTCAGTTGGGGAAAAATACAAATTACTTGCCCAGCTAAATGAGTAGAATTTGTAATTTAACAAAATAATATCAGAAAACATTATTATTAATAGTTGTATTCTGTTATTTTAAATAATATAAACAATAAAAAACACCAAGTGGCAAGTACAGTACAGTACTATTACTTCCAGTAAGATCCCATACATGTCCAGGCTTTGGTAACTATGCTTGGTTATGAGTTCACAAATGATTGATTCCCTGTGTAGTACCTCAGAAAGCTCAGTTTTGAAACAGAGGATACAATAGTTGGTGGTAGCATGGGTCTAAAGAGGAGGCACATTAATTTTGATAATAATATAGGTACTGACAAGGTCTTCCCAACCTACAACCTTGAAAAGAGTTGTTTTCACACAATCAACCAATTACAACCAGCTTCCCTCATCTATTAGTTAACTTTAAAGTATATTATAATATACTCTTAAATCACATTTTAATAATGTTTTATATCTTACTATAGTCTGAGATGCCATGGTATACAGATCAAGTTCAAACAGTAAAGTACAGTAATATCCCCGTTACTCGGAATCTTCGATTCCAGAACTCGCCAATAGTCGATTTTTTATTTTTATTTTTTTTAGCCTTCCAAGAAATTCCAGGAAAAATCTTTTCAGGCATGGGAGCAAGTTTCCAAGGATGGAATAATGTGCATTTCCAGAAAATTTGAGAATATCTCTCCATTCTAGATATGGGAAGTAATTTTCCGGGAGATCCGAGAGATTGCATCGTGTTTGCGATGTAGGGACGAGTGCCGGGAGTGTGGCTGGTTAGGTTCAGTGTTCATGAGCTACAATTGGCCACTACTGTCATATGACTGTATGGGATGCCTATGATTGATTCATTGATGTATCTCGCAGCCTATCTCCTCAAACTCTTTGTTCATTGTCTGCTGCCATTGTACAAGCTTGTTTGCTCGTTCACTGTAGGCTTTGCATACAATCTGTGTTTTGCAGTACTGTACCAGCATATAATCAGCCAAGAATACCATTAAAGATGTAAAAGGTGATTATAGTAAGATGTACTGTACATTCATTGTGAAACTGTGAAAGTACCATATGTACATAGAGTGAACAGTGTATGCCTATTGTAAGCTAGAGTGTAGAGGGTGTATGTACTGTACAGTATACAGTGTGTACAATCCCTCCCCTTCATGGAAGGGAGAGGAAAGTGACACCTGATACATGAGATGGTAATAGGACAAATGCCTGTCTGCATCACAAGCTCAAGACAACAGCATCTGCTGGAGAGTACAATAGTGTATACTGTACAAAAGTAAATTTAGTTTATTTACAATATAATGCAATTGTACAGTGGTGTTTGCATAAATAAATATAGTTCTGTGTCTGTCTGTGCGAGAGGCAAAATTTAGACTTTCAGAAAATTGTCCCCATTACCCAGAAAATTTCCAGGGATGTGCAATTTTGTCTGGGGACCATAAAATCTGTCTCCATACTCGGAAACCTATTATTCCAGGAAATGCTCTGCACCAATTATTCCAGCTAATGGGGATAACATTGCACTACCCGTTTAAAAAGCATAAAAATATCTTGTACTGTACAGTATATTATGCATACATACTGAATTAATATTTGTTTCTGATTGCTTACAATTAGTTGATATCATTTCATATTTGCTTTCATGGCTGTGTGGAAACTTTTTACACAATACTTTCAGTACTTAGAAGGATATAGCAACCTTATTTATACCTAGTTTGTGTGTGATGATAACCTAGCAGCGGTTCCTAACCTCAGGTCGCGACCCAAATCTAATATGATATATTCTTTGGTTGCTATAACTATTTGGTGGGTTACATTTTAAAATTAAATAAGAGTTCATATAAATGTCTAGTTTATCATATTTCAGACAATATATTAATTAATGGAAACATTTACACAAATAGTTTGGGCTTGTGGAAATTGAGTTCAGACAAATATTACTTATACTTTTTTGTCCAACTGGAAGAGTGAAACAAAGTTAATGCAAAGCCCAGCCTAAACATTTAGACACGAATAAATTTACAATATTCTTTATGTTTAGAAATACAGGTAAAGTAATTATTTTTAACAATGATACACAATCCTCCTCTCAAAAGTGTGATTTTCAAGAAAAATTACATACTATAGCTAATTAGATTAATCAACACAAAACATAGATAAAATTAAACTTACCAGTGTAGTGAATGGGAATAATGCCTCGGTAGAGGTGGCACTGTCTAGCCACTTGAGGGAAGCGTGTCACGGCCATGATAGGGCAGCGGGGTTTATATTGTGAGACAAGTTGAGCAGAGCGACCAGTGGTGGTAATGACAATAATGGAAGATGCCATGGCTTTGAAAGAGGCTTCAACAGCTGCAATCGCTGTTGTGTGCGTAGAATCTGTTGGCAAACGAGCCTGGAAAGAATAATAGGGGGAGACAAAAGTTGATTACTGTAGTCAAAAAAACTCCTCTTGCAAAACCTTTTCTAACAAATTGTAGGGAGGCCAAAATCTAGAGCAAAGAGACTCTTCCTTACTAGCTGTTAATAGATGCATTCCGTTATGGTCTTCCTCTTTCATAATAAGGTTTACTCGGCATCTAATACAAATTACAATCACACCTCACATGCAACTTCATCCTCATAAACCACTAGACATTTGCTTTTTTGTTAATCACTCACACGATAACCTCCCAAGTGATGATGTCCTTCCCTTCTTTTAGAAATATACTTCCACATCGATGTAGTATTTCTATATAAAAGTAAGGGTCACATGGTTAGACTTCATATTCTCATGGTTTCCTTGGGTACTGCAATAACATGTTGCTGGACTGAAGAAAAGAATTGAAGGACACTGAATTAAATGGATAGTCTGAGATTTTGTTTTAGGGGATGGAGGTGCCACTGATGTGTGATGCTGGGCTGTAGGTGAAATGGCCAAATGGAATTCATGAGGCCTTGTTGTGGTGGCAGAACTCAACAGCAGAACAAGTTACAGCAGTGAGAATGGATAAAAACAGTGAGAATGTGTGTTACTTTTGATTCTGGCCATCCTGTGCTAGTCATTGTTAAAGGATATATATTGTAAGCTCTCTATATCTTTTCGTGCAGTTGTGTGTATCAATGATCAAATATTTAAAAGATCAACATTATCTATTTGAAAATACAGTAAAACACCCATTACTTGGCATCCAATTACAGTAGTCGGAATTTGTGATGAGTCGGCATGGCATCAGGTAGCAGTTATATTTTTTGAGTAGTTGGCAGAAGCCAAGTCTCTCGCGAGAACTTGGCAAGCCAACCCAGGTGTGGCACCCTGAGTCAGTCCAGGGAGCATCAATTTATGCACGTCTCCTGTCTTGGGTAGAACTGCACTCATGCAAGTTGACCTACAAAGCAGTTATTTCACCGTTCTGTGGATTTAATAAACATGCCCGACTCTGCAACATCCTCTAAGAAAGCCTCTACCACCAGGAAAGGCAAGTAGCTGAAGATGCTGGTGTATCCATGTGTAACAAGTTTAAAATCTCTTCCTCCACCTTCTATGACATCAAGAAGAGAAGGAAAAGCTTTGTGCCTTTGGCTTTCAGCAAGAAGATATGGAGAACTTGTTCAAGTCTAAGAAAACGATGAAGCAACCAAAGTGTAAGAAGCTGGAGAAGGCCATCTTCAAGTAGTACAAACAGAAGGTCTGAACATACAAAATGATGCTTTCCATTTTGCCGAGTACCTTAAACATTCAAGATTTCAAGTTGGCTCTACAAATTCAGAAATTGGCACTGTTTATGTGATAGGAAGGTTGTTGGTGAAGTGCTTAGTGTTGATCTTGGCAGCATACAGCCAGCCATTCAGGGAGACCTTCGCTGCTCTCATGAAGGACAGTGGCCTGTTGCTGGTCCAGATGTACAATGGGGTTGAAACAGGCCTTTACTGAAGTTCTGTCCCTATTTAACCCAAGCAGAAAAGAGGGAAACCTCCACTCCAGGTTGCAAAATATCCAAGGAGCATCTGTTTGCTCGTCTGTGCAAATGCAGACAGGAGTCATCGCTGTAAGCCAATGGTTTTGTGTGTGTGTGTGTGTGGGGGTCCAAGAACCCACGAGCCATCAAGAACATCATGGACAAGTTTCCCGTCCGCTACACTGCTAACAAAAGTGTGTGGTTCACCCGTGAAATCGTTTACACTTGATTCCACAAACACTTTGTGTCCAAGGTGAAGAAATTCCAAGTGGTGCAGCTGAAGACTGACCCTGTAAATGTGAAGGCTCCACTACTTTTTTACAATGCTCCAGCCCATCCTGCTGTAAGGAACTAGGCAGCAAGAAGGGGAAGATTAAAAAAATTATTTTGCCTCCCAACACAATGTCAGTGATACAATCCAAGGACCAGGGGGTGATTGTGAGCTATAAGAGGCATTACAGAAACAAATAGATGAAATGGTGTTTGACAATGAGAGTGACATGGAAAAAGACTGTGCTTGCAGTTTAGAAAACACGAAAAAGTATAACAGAAGAAATGTGTTGTTTAACTGGGCTGAGGCATGGGGACAGGTGACTAGCCTCACCTTGTTCAATGCCTGGGGCAAACTGCTGCATGACAAAAATGTAGAGGTTAATTTTCAGGGTTGTAGTCAAGATTTCCTTCATGCACTTCACAAGAATGGTGAGACAGAGTCAACCGGGGAAAACAAATTGGAGTGGCTAGAATATGATGCTGAGGATCCAGGTTAGCATATTGAGAGTGAGGAAGAAATTGTGACTAGTGTGACAGTGCCGAGTGAAGAAGCAGAACACCGTGATGATGATGATGATATAGGTGTTTGGACAATGTGTTGGATTGACTTCAGGGTGAGGAGCAGGAGATACAGAAACACTACTCCCGTTAGCATGCCCACTTCAAACAGCCCAAGATCCACAAATTTTTCAAGCATTATCTTGTAAAAAGATGCAAAAAACCACTACAAGCTGCGACTCTTTCTGGCTCGTTATTGCAGTGGCTGACACCTCAGACACTGATATATCGTTGCCCCTCACCAGTGGCTATGTTTGTCCCTCCAACTCAGACTCAAAAGAGCACAGTTTTACACCACAATCAGTGACACCTGAGTTGCCTGAACACTTATGTCTTCTGACAGTGATTAAGTGCTTGTGAAGTGTTACTGTACAAATATTCTTAAGTTTGTCAGAACAATTATTTACAATGCCTGTAAAGTGTTAATGTTACGTATAAAGTGCATAGTATTTTAAGTTCGACAGAACAATTTACTGTACTGAACAGGCACCGTACAGTTCATCTGCCTCTTACAAGCTCATCAAGAAATCACCTCTTGCTGTTGTAAGTACCAAATTCAACTCTTCCTTATATTTTATCATATACACAAAGTATATAATATATGCTCATTACCAATAAGTTGACAAATTCGATTACTTGGCAAGGCCTCAACCCCATATGTGCCGAGTCCTGGGGGATTTTACTCGGCACATGTTACAAATCCTAGAATACTTCTTTAAATAGTCAAACTTGATCAGATGTTATAAACTTATGATTATTATGTTAAACAAGTTGGTGCAATACCTGCTGAGAAAGTTCAATGAAGAGTTGCTTGTGCCACAAGGCAGCTTCAGCTTCTCGAGCAATGTTTGCCATTGTTCTTACACACACGAGAGGGTAATCTCCCTTGGCTGTCTCTCCAGACAACATGACACAGTCGGCTCCATCCATGATAGCATTGCCCACGTCCGATACTTCAGCGCGGGTTGGTCTTGGCTTCTTTACCATGGACTCCAACATCTGAGTGGCACAGATGACTGGCTTTCCCACCTACAGTAAAAATAAAGTCAGTCAAGTCCACTTTTTTTTATTACTAGGACAAGCAAAAGTTGTTTATCAATGGAGATTTGCATAAAGAAAAAATCAACATATTCCACTCTTTTCTATACTATGGAGCTTACTAATTAAATTCGTGGTTTAAACCAACAATTCTTAGAGGATATAACTGTAAATACAATAACCCATTATATAATTGTCATACTCAATTAGCTTCACTATTCATATAAAAAAAATAACTTAGTCTTGTGGCTTGGGTTCAGTGACTGTTACATTCACATGCCATCCCAGACTTACCACAAGAAAAGAATTTCAGTCACCTTTTCAACCAAATACCTAAACCCTTTCACTCCTATGAAAAGTACTATGAACGTATATTTTTGAAGAATGGATGACTGGTGTTGCCATTGGTGCACAAGCTGTTTGTTGCACAACAACAATACATGTACAGTCAACCCTCGCTTTACGCGGTCCCACTTTACGCGGTACCCTGCCGAACACGGAATGCTCACTTTCCGCGGTGTGTGTACCCTTTTACGCAGAGAGCAACGCAAGCAGGGTGCGCACAAGGTAGCCCAGTCATCAAAACATTACCGAGTTCTTCACCCGCCACCCACCACAGCCGGCCCAAGTCAGTGATAGTGAGGATATGGCCTTATATGGACTTTTGAGGGGTTTGACAAAGAGGCCCTGCAAGCCTCTGTGGTGGATAGTGATACAAGTGATACAGGTGAGGGCCAATAATCTGCCCTCTGCCTCGGAACCAACCCCCCATCCCCGTGTGCCCAGCCATCTTTTCTACTAATGTAAGTGTTAAAAAACCTAATATTATTGATATTTCTCTTAATTATTAATTGTGTGTGCATACCATAATAAAATTAAGAAGTTATTTTTACTACAACGTAGGTATTGTGTCTGAAAAAGTGGAGTTTGGGGGTCGGCCCAGTCTCTATTTCAATTAATCCCATATGTTATGTTGTTCACTTTAAACGGGCCGCCGTGGGTTCAATTGACCGTGTAAAGTGAGGGTTCACTGTATCTGAAAATGAAGGCCCGTACCAACTGTCTACCTTCTATCTCGTCATAAATCATGAAATATAACTTTGGCTTTCAAAAATTACCTTGTTGCACTTGGCTAGCATCTGCTTTTGTGCTATGAAGACCTTCTCAGCAGGAATTTCTATACCCAAATCGCCACGGGCAATCATGATGCCATCTCCTTCTTCAATAATTTCATCAATGTTCTTACAACCTTGATGATTCTCAATCTTGCTTATGATCAAGATGTTCTTTCCTTCCTCTCCTGTAAGAGAAACGCAAATCATTTCAGCTAATACAGTACCGGGTAATGACCAATGGTATGAATTACAAACTTGCTCATCTCCAGGTCACTTTAAACATTGAAATATTATAAACTTTTATGTACGGTACTAAGTATACATAATGTCTAGACACTTCAAAACAGGAAAAAATTTTATGAAAAATTAAATAGAAATGTTATACCGTACGGTGCAGTTATTCGCGGATGACACCCTAGATGTACCCAAGAATGTCTGTGGGTAGTTATAAAGTTGCCAGCATTTTAGTGGCTGGGACAGGGAGCCGTTCGTTCTAGAGATAGTAATTTCCTTTACCTGTACAGTATTGTAAATGTGGGTGTAGACACACACACACAAAACACATACAAATTGGAAAACCCTCACAAATACCTATAATCAGAAACAAATTTAATAAAAATGTGACAGTCTACCCTCTAGTCAGGCTCTATTACAGAACTTTATTAATAGAGCACAGGCTTGAGTAGAATGTCACATTTTTAATAAATTTGTTTGATTATTTGTGAGGATTTTCCAATTATTATTTATTTGTACGTGTTTTGTGTGTGTGTCTACACACATACAATACTACAGGAAAATAAATAATTTTACTTAGGGTAAACACGAAGGGAATATACATTTCTTTGTACACAAGTAAAAATGTAAACCCCCCGTCCGCAAATGTTATTCGCGGATTTGGCAATTCGCGGCCATTTTGAGAACCTAACTCCCGCGAATTTGGGGCCCCCCATGTATATAGTACAGTACCTAATTTGAAGGTTTTCTCCTGCGCACCTCAAATAATACACTGTACAGTAAGCTCTAGTGTTTCGCAAGTAATAAAGACTGGAAAAATTGCGCCAAATTCAAATTCGCCAAATGCAAATACATAAACTAATGGGAAAAATAACAATATAGACTGGCCACTCTACATCAACCTCCAATTTTCCCATTTATAACCTCCAAATGATACAAATTCTGCCTTTATTGACCTGATTGTGCTTCCCAGAAACTAGTTTTTAGGCCTTCCTCAAGTAACTTAATCACACGCTGCTTATCCTGCATCGAGTACTTGGCAAACGTAACTCCCTTATGATAGTCCTGCTTCTCCTTTTCCTTATTTGGCTGCTTAGGTGGGTCTGTCCCACCTGCACCAGTAGGACTCCCAGTAGAAGTAGAGGCCATTATCTTGACTCAACAGGTGGTAGCACCATCCAAAAAAGCACACAATAGCAGCCCGGGCAGTTGCTAGAATGGCAGGGGCTACAACACGATAGTTGCATTCTTGTAAACCTCTTATGTTCACCACCAGCAATTCGATCACCAGAACGCTTCTTGGAAACATTCTTCTTACCTTGTCTTTCCATATTCATCGCTAACACAAAAAAATTGGAGAAAACAAAAATCATGGAGCAATCAACAGAAACCGCAAGATTCAACTGATCACGTGATGTAAACCGTTATTAGTCCTCACTGCGAAAGTCTTTTTACTTATTCTTTTCACACAGTATTTATGGATAACAGCTAAATTTTCACAAAAATAAAAAGGAACAAAATTTACAGAGTACCCCTCAAAAAACACTTCACAAACAAAAGACAAGAATCAATTGAACATGTGATGTCGAACGTAAACTGTAAACATTGCATAACCCCGCACCACGCTTAAAACGTTGAGGATGGAATCGGGCGATAGCCAACATTCGTATGCAAAAGTTCGCGTTTTACAAACAGCGTTCCCCCCTTCATCAATCGCGTTACAATAAATTCCCATTGACAAAAAACGCGTTGTAGCAGAATTGACTAACTGGTATGAGGGCTGTGATGTCATTCAAGATGGTGGCCAGCATTCAGCTTACTGGATCTCGTGAAACTCACGATATTTTACACCAAATATAAGACTTGGTTACATTAGGTAGTGCTTGCAAAATTAAAAAATGCAAAATATGAGAGCTTACTGTAGTTCTCATCTGCCATGAAACTTAAAGGTCTTAAATAGCACTAATTATAAAACAGCACTAATAATAATTAAAACAAAAACATACCCAAGACATTTCTGATCTCCCTCACTCCTGCAGCATTACGGATGAAGGAAGCAAATACCATGTCTACGTCCATCTTAACACCCAGCAACAGATCACTCTTGTCCTTCTCTGACACTGCTGGCAAATCCACTGGAACTCCTGGCAGGTTTACACCTTTCTTGCTTCCCAGCATACCTCCATTCTCAACTTCACATACGATGAAGTTGTCACCTTTTGTAATATAGAGAAATGGGGGTCATATATTAGTCTGATAATGCAGAATTAAGTGCTACTGAAAATAAATTTTTGGAAATAAAGCAGTAGATTATGTTTTATACAAGCATAATTTACAGTATGTGACCATTAGTTTTCCCTAAACTCATTTTCTTACTTTCAGAATTAACATCCACTGCTCCCTCTTTGTACTCTGGGAAAATTTTTTCACCTTTCATAACTTAGATGTGAGTGAATCATGAAAATACTTATACATATTTTTTTAAACAGTGGTAATGTATTGTCAAATGGTAGACCCTGTTGCCATATAGCATCATGAAAATTGTGACCAAGACCCAGGTTGCTAATCTGACTTTCTGCCCCATTAACACACAATTGCAGGGTCTCAATTGTTTCTCTTACTATTGACAACACAACATACATATATTGTTTCTCACTTTTGAACTTTTTTATTTTTATTATTATTAATATATTATATATATAATATATATATATATATATATATATATATATATATATATATATATATATATATATATATATATATATATATATATATATATATATATATATATATATATATATATATATACTGTACTGTATATACAGTATGGCATAGATGAGAATACCCCCCTGCACTATGGTAGAGAAAGGGTAAAAATAAATTAACAAATTGCTCTATTACAAACCTATTTCTTTGGCAATGAGAGAGATGAGCCCATCATCAATGAAGATACGGTTCTTTGGCTTGACAACTTTGGTGATGTTGACATAATCAAGGTATATGCAGTCTACTGAACACTTCTCATACCATTCCTTATCAGTTGTCAACTTCACCTGAGCACCAATCTTTAACTCAATTTCAGCACTTGCTCCCTGTAAATAAATGAACATCAAACATAAATTCTCATATCAATCTTTGCACGCACACGCACGCACACACACACTAAAAAGCTAGTGGTTCTTTTCTTCTTTGAGACTAATGGCATATATTAATAAATCTGCCAAAAACTACCGAAATGATTCAAATCAGATATCAGTGATAACTTATTTGAATCATTTTAGCTGTAGCTGGAAGAAAAATCATGTTTCATAAACTGGTCAAATAATTTTTCTTAAATCTGAATTATAATTATTATAACTTACCATAATAATAATTCAGATTAAAGAAAAATTTACCATTTTATGAAACATGATTCTTCGTTACCGCTACAGTACTATGATAAACAATCCCTATTGTTATCCTGAGCTTAAAATTAACAAGAAATACATTTGCCCATTTGTTAATCTTATGTTCGACACCTCACTCCAGGGAGCTTCCACCATAGAGGGGTTACCACAACACAAGTGCCTCCATGCAGCAGTTCACTACATACCTACTTTGCCTTCTCTATTCCCCTGTTCTCTCCTGTACATATTGTTCTGCCTTTCCTTCCCCCACAATATAGGTGATCAACCAAGACACCTGGCTACACTGCCCCTATACACCCTCCTTATGTTCCTCTCCAGCTGCATCCTTCTCACCTTTCCCATTTACAGCCTCTGCCATTCCAATATCCAACACACCTCACTATTTTCCACCCCCTCTAATCTGCTAATCCCACATCCATGCCTTCAAGCAATCCATCTCTGTAGCTTGAATTTTACACCATTCTGCCCCATTCCATGTCTTATGTTTTATTGTCCTAAGATACAGAAAGACATTTTATATGGTCTGTAAGTTCCTTCTTTACCTTCATGCTTACACTCCTACCTTTGATACTTCCTACTGTACCTTCCCGCTCAATTTGTTAATCTATTAACCCTTAAATGGTGGCCAGCATTGGTGGTAGTTAGCTGTAGGGATAGCAGCCAGCATCTGTAGAAGTTGTGTTCCCTACATTCCAATTTTGAGCATATAGAAAAGGAGTATGAATCCTTAGACCCACTTAAGAGTTAACTACATCCCGTTCTAAACAAAGCATCAAGAAAAAGCTCAAAAAGACTCGTAAGAAGACACACAAGAGTACAATATCATAAAAAAACCTTCAGTGGAAATTATGTAGTCCAGAAGTTAGCTCATGTTGCACATACATAATTATCAGCCACCAAGTAACATTTAACAACTTTTATTGTCATTAAAAAAAAGAATAAGTGAACATTATTTAACTTCCAAAATTTATAATAGATACTTACACCTTCCAACAGACCAGTGCGAATTTCTGGCCCCTTTGTGTCGAGAGCAATTGCTACAGGATAGGAATAACCTATTTTCTTTGAGTAATTTTCAGCAGCTATACGGACATTATTCATAGTCTCAGAATGGTACTCGTGAGTGCCGTGTGAGAAATTCATGCGTGCGATGTTCATACCAGCTTCCATCATTTGCTCTAGCATTTCCACTGACCGGGAAACAGGACCTGTAATTTCAGAATAATTAGGACTCATTTATTCTACTAAAGAGATCTCTGTAGAAAGATACTAGTTTCAAATGTGCAAGTTTTAAACTCATACTTCAGCATAATCTACAGAAACTTACATTATATAAACATTGTATGTTTTAAATAATACATTACTAGCATAATAAAACACTTGAGTCTTTAACATAGCAAACACTCAAGACAAAATCTAAAAACTGACATGCGTATTTAACACTGGCCATAGAACACCCTATTTATGTGTGTCTTAACATAAGAGAAAATACTAGTATTCTGTAAGGTCAGAGCTGAGGCAAAACATCTCTGTTGTACAGTGGGTGAACAAGATCTAAAGGAGTTCACCTGGTTTGAGTGCTTTAAAACACTCAATGTCAATACTGTACATAATACACTACAATATTATTTACTAAGTGTTGAAGACAGTTGTGGTAAACACTAACCTTCTTGAGCAATTGACAGCAGAGATGCATAAGAGAAGGAGAGCATTGGTAACACTGATCAGAGGGAGGGCGAGGATGGTTAGCTGTTCGAGCTTTGTAAACAAGGACCGGGAATTTGATAAAATGCAATAGCTCATCTAGGGTTGGGTCTGATTTTTTTTTTTCGGGAAAATTTTTTATTTTATGACAATACAGTACAGTATATTATTAACCAGGCACCAAATGAACATAAATAATACGAGAATCATGGTGGAACTGTTGTGTAAACGGGGTCAAGATGGGAGTTATCCAGCCACTCACCCACCCTACCTCCCGTCTATCCTACACACAATTCACTTCCCACTCTTAAATTTTCGTATTTTACACCTAATATTTTTTCTAGGTCGCATTAGAGCATTGAAATGACTTTTCCCACAACTTTTATACTGTATTTTCTCATATGTAACAATGACACATGTACAACCTTCTTACAACTAACTAGTGCTCTTGTGTTATGGTTATATCTAGACTCAATATTCTCCCACACTCAATATACCCCAACACCATTTTTTTTTCTTATTTAATATCATTACATTACTGTACAGTATACAATATTTTCTTTATTCATAAGGCACACTAGCACACTGAAATGATATTTTCACAAATTCTGTGGTTACTTGCACATAATGGCATTAGTGCTCAGTCCTGTGAAAGGTACCTGGCATATTATTGCATGGTAGAATCTTAACACCAGTAGGGTACTCTTATTACTTATTATGGTTATTTTTACATTATATTACAGTACTGGGGTCCCCGACTTACAAACTCCAGCCGGTACAAACGTGATTAAGCTTTAAATTTACTGTAATTTATTTATCTGATGATTTTTTTACTTTAATTTACAGTATTTTGTCATGCTATTTCTTCTTTTCTCCTAAATTAAGTGATTTTAGATGTATATAAGGACTTAGGCTATGATATAGTAGGATTTTAAACATTGTTTTCGAAGTACGGTATGCACATAGCATGTGTTTCGACTTATGTACATTTCCGACTTAAGAACGTCCTCAGGAACGGAACCCCTTCGTAACCCGGGGACCCCGCTGTATGTGCTTTTAACACTATTTATAAGTTGTATCCTGGAAGAGAGATTTTTAGTAAACAATGGATGATGCAGATAATGCTTATGTGAAACAATTGACGTACAGTATTGTATAATGAAAATTTCTTCCTACATTAGCTAGCAATGTATATGTGAAATGAATTACACCAGTATAAAATTTAGCGTGGACCCCTTGTATACACTTGGATGCAATTCACAACATATTGTTACAAAAGAGAACCCAAAGACCAAACTGAACAAACTTATTATAACGAACATTCTTATAACTTCCTGTAAATTTAATAAGTAGATTAAGAATAATCCTGGCAAATTCTGATAGAAATATAAAAGTAGATGGATAGAGGACAGATGAAGCATCCAGGCCATCCTATACAGTACTGACTTTGCCCTTCAACCATGAGCTACAGGTATTATTAAACTCAAGAAGGGGATGGGATATAACATCACAGATTTTCAATAAAGAGCACAAGAACAGTCCTGTTTAGCTTAATGAAACTACACAAATCTTACATATCATATAGGTACAGTATTTTCGTTTGTTAACAAATGCCATCAAGTATAGAAAATACCATACCAATGGTACAAATAATGCTGGAGAGCCGCTGGGAGAAGGGGCGAGAGTCAATGTCCAGGGCACACATGTGGTCAACCTGTGTATTGGCATTGGCTGCATCAAGCTGCATTGGTGGTACCTTCGACATCTGCAATGTAAATAAGGAATGATTAGGCTCCTTGGCAATTTGTGTAATTAACTACAGTAGTTTCATAAAAACACTTATAACACAGAAGAGAAATTGTGCCTAAAAGCAAAATTTGTTTAGATAGATATCTTATTCCCATTAGATATTCCACTAAGGGGAGGCCACATGGACTTCTCCCAAAACATTTCAGTCTAATGAAAATATAGGGGGTGGAAAGAAACCAAGGAGACAGCAGGAGCTGTTTATTAGTCTGATGTTTCTACCACACAGGGTCGTCTTCAGAGTAAATTACAGAAGATGAGGATGTGACCTTATATACAACTCAAGACACTCACCTTGCAGTGAAGCCTTATCTGAGTTTGAAACAGATACATACATGTACCTCTCACTTTTATCAATGATATTTACATTATTCTCCCTTTTCCTTCTTAGTATGCAGAAGGCTTTATTCCTAAGTTTTATCAGCAGTCCCTGAGGGTAACACACTTTCTTGAATGAGCCAATTATATTTATTTTCTATTTTTGTATTTTTTTTACGAGGATTAGCCCACCAGCGCACAGTTCACTGACCTACATTGGGGCCTAGGGGGCGATAATAATAATAATAATAATAATAATAATAATAATAATAATAATAATAGTAATAATAATAATAATAGTAATAATAATAGTAATAATAATAATAATAATAATAATAATAATAAAGAAAAAAAAATGAAAAAAAATCAAGAGTGGGAAACAATATTTGTATGTTGTGCAATTGTGTGTAAATGAGGCAGAAACTCAGATCAGTAGCCTGGGACTTGGTTACAATTTTCGTGATGCCATATGGCAGCAGGGTCTACCATTAGACAATACATTATGCTTCCTTCTCTAAGAATTCCTTACTGCATATCCTACATGCCCTTAAGAAAAATTTTATCACTACTATTGATTTCGTTGTTTCACTGTGGGCCAAAAGGTAGTGGATGAAATCATCTTTGATTATAGGCTCATGGTAGACTGAATATTTTAAACAATTAATTTGGAGAACAATAGCCAAATTGGTAGGATGCCATGATTATACATAAGGGGATAAGAAAGGCCATAGAAGCAGCATATATTTGTGGAAATGAAGTAACAAACAACAGGGAAGATCTTAGGTGCTGGTCAGTGAATGCCACAGACCTAGCATTGATGCCACCCAGTAAGGTAGACAGTATGGGGTCAGTAAATGGCAGTCAATCAGTCTGCAACATGACAAGGCATCCTGAGAGGCAAGATGCACCAGTGGTATACGAGTATAAATCTCCGACTTCCTCCACTTGATATATTCTCTCTAAAGATGGGTTCTGTGAAGCCCAAAACATTAGAGAAATAAAGAAACTTAATTCTTTCCTGTGTTTCCCTCCCACCCATCAAATCCACCTGTCGTCATGGATCGATCACAACCATAAGATATATTCACAGCGTGACTGTGCAGTTCTTAAATTAATATATGTACAGTAATGTGTTAAATTGAATGTTTACCACCATGTACTTTTTCATACTATAGTACTGTTCACAACTACCTATGTGGTCTGAAAATGCCTCAGTTCTAGTTACATAGTGACTGAGTACAGGTTTAATTATAATAATCAGTGGAAAGGTGAGAAAAGCTCTTAAAGACACCTCCATCGTCAATATTTACAAGAACAAGGGAGACCGGTCAGACTGTGCCAATTACACCGGGATCTCGCTGCTGTCCGTAGGTGGCAAGATTATCGCCCGAGTCCTAAACAGACTTCTTCCTAAGGCGGAAAACTTCCTCCCAGAATCTCAATGTGGCTTTAGACCATCACTTGGCACCACTGACAATCTTTCCTGCCCGCCAGATACAGGAAAAGTGCAGAGAACAGCGTCGTAACCTGTATATGGCTTTCATCGACCTAGCCAAGGCCTTCAACTCGGTCAACAGAGAAGCCCTCTGGTGGACCCTCGGCCGTTTTGGCTGCCCACCAAAATTCATCGCCATTGTGAGGCAAATCCATGATAGCATGAACGGCAGTGTCCATCCAAACGGTTAAACAAGGGAGTGTACTGGCACCAACTCTCCCACCTGTCCGCCACCACAGACATCGATGAAGAGATTCAACATTGGATCAGACATGCATCTCAAGCCTTTGGCAGACTCCACAACCGTGTCTTCAGTTGTAGGGAGCTGAAATTATCTACAAAGTTACACGTATATCAAGCAGTGGTCCTCCCCACCCTGCTAAATGGCAGCGAGACATGGGTCACATACAGGAGGCACCTCAAGGCACTTGAAAACTTTCACCAACATAGTCTACGCTCCATCCTCCAAGTTCGCTGGGAAGACGAGAACAAATGCCAGTACCATATTCTTGCTGATACCAACTGTAGGAGCATCGAAGCTACCATTATCCATGAACAACTACGCTGGAATGGCCAGGTTACCCGCACGGACGACAGTAGACTGCCAAAGCAGCTATTTTACAGTAACCTAACGAATAGTAAACGTAACGCTGGCAGGCAACTGAAAAGGTATAAGGATAGTCTTAAGACAAACCTGAAAAAGTGCCAAGTCAACTCCCTCACCTGGGAGACTATTACTCCACACCCTAACGCTTGGATGAGTACCATACAAAAAGGTGTCAATACCTTCAAGTTAGCCCAATTGCAAAACGAGGCAGACAAGAGCCAACACCGGAAAGACGGTGCCACCTCCCCTCCCGCACTAGATTTAGCCCCCACATGTGCAACATCTGTGAACGACCCTATTGGTCCCGTATTGGCCTCTTTAGTCACCACAGAACTCGCCAACAAAGGTGACATCCCTAATAACTCGTACCATTTTATCATAGCTGGATGATCGTCTTACTCAATTCTGGGTGACAGCAAAGTAGTAGTAGTGCTTGGTATATATTTTTATATACTGTACTACGGTACTTCATATTATTCTTATAATTTTTTGGGGGGTTGCATACCAGTAGAGATTAGCTGCTTGTGGTTGATGTCTCAGTGTGGAGAGTGGCTGCATGCTTTTGACAATCTTTTGGTAACACTGATCAGCATGTGAATATGTGCTTCTTCAAAATGTTTTCCAAGTTCATTTCAATTACTGTACAATACTTCTATTTCCCCAAGGGTCTTTCATCATAAGGCACTCTTGTCACCTGTAGCTCACTTTGCACTCATGATTGTAAGGGGTACTGCAAGTAAATCATGAAACAGCAAAGTTTACCAAGTCAATATGACGTGCTTATGAGGTGAATGGTGGCTGGGGTAAATTTAGGTACCTGTACTGTACAGAACTGAACTAAAGTGGAAAGTCTGAAGTTGTGAAGAAACTTTGTCCAGGAAATCCAGAACATGTTCATCTATTTTGGGGAAAAGTTTTCCCCTACTCAATGAAGTGTAGAAATGAAAGTCTTGTGTGTATGCATAATAACAGAAGAATATCAGCACAGTCTGTATTGGTAGTTGTCGGAGTAGAATATCTATGCTGATTGTGGTTGGTCTAGCATCGTTGGTTTAGAAAAAGTCTACAAGTGCACTTGATAAGCTCTCCCTCCCTGATAAAGCATGATTATCACCAACCACTAACACCATTACCAGCCTCATACATTTAAACTAATTTTACAGTTAATTTTGCTTAGGTATTCTGCACATCAAAATTTGGTAATATATTTCATTTAGATTCACTTCTTTTTGTGGCTGTTGATGGAAAACTCACAAAATTGTGGCAATGACATTCTCTCACACTAGCTAACACTACCACTTCCTACCAAATACAGTTTTTTGTTTAATTACTTTATTTATATACTGTACTATTCTTGTACTTATCATTTTTATTGTGATAATTATTTTGTTTGGGCATGCTTTAATATTGTAGCTAAAAACCAAGCTGGAATTACTGTAAACACATATATGTTTGCAAGTTACAGGTACTGTACAGTACTATAATGTGTGTACTGGTGTACGTTAAGATGCACACCATTGGTACAGGATGAATGAAGTTTAATTAAACAATACACTAATACCAATTTGGTTATTTCCTCTCAGACAACATGAGTAGAAAATTTAATTAAAATGAGGTCAGTTCATTTTCTTTAAAAGAACAAACAATAAAAGGACTGTATGTATAAATTGAATTTGTATACCCTTAAACACAGATTGTTCAGTTAAATTATCATTTATTGGCTCTTGTTAAGCAGAACTTCACTGTACCTTTGTCTCACTAAAACCCTCACATCTTCTGTATTTCTATCCTCCTAAACACTTCTATTACTGTAGTTTCTATTCCTTCCCCACCTTCATGAAATCACCTCAAATTCCATGCTCATCAGTTAGTTCAAAGGTTCATTATACTGTAGTTGGTTCACCTTAGTTTTTATTACCGTAATATGTTCCTTGTTACCCTCTTGCTGTAGCCTGGAGACATAGGATCCTAGCTGCTGATAATCATGAAAACCCTATAGCACTTCAGTTGTTTAACCCATTCAGTGCTTTCCACACTTAGGATTTTATTCTGGCAACAGTCAAGACGATTTCATTTAGCTTTGAGAAAACATCCAGCACTGAGAGGGTTAATAAACCAAATATAACAGGCAAGACTCGATGCACCATAAACAAATCTTTAGTAATCATTCATATGCTTACTGCCACCAATTTGACTTATTTAAGTGCTGTATACTGTATGCAGTTAGCCAGCAAACAACAAAAGCACACACAAAACATGTTCTCACTCGAAAGGGGAGAGGAGTGATGGTTGTAAAATTCTCTTCTAAAGATGGAGAGGGGTCATGATGTGGCGCCGAGACACAGTGACCCATAGCTTCACTAAATGGTGCCTGCTGACCATTACACAAATTGAAAGTAGTTCATGTTAACAATCAAACCTCTTGGTGTAGTAGGGAGAGGATGACTAATGGAGTCCGAGTAAAGATTTGTGAATCTTCAGCCATAGAAAGTTCATAAACTCAATATTCACCTTCATAGCACCAGTACAGCTGAGCAGCAGATCAAGGGGAAGAAACCTGGGTTTGGGTCATTTCTATATTCCTGTCTTACCCTAAACAGAGAAATGGGGTAAAAAAAATCCAGCTTTATGGTCTAGGAGACAAACAGATGCACCACGTGACATAGCATGCCATGGCCTGGATGGCATGCAGTGCTCAACAGTCAAATTCTAATCCACATTAATCTGGTGGTTTCAGGGATCAGTGGAGATAAGTAGATCACTCTCAACTCAGCAATTCATTCAAGTGAATCTCACTCTGACCATGTAGGGAGATGATGAACCAACCCCCAAACAACTGTCATTTAGGACATTGACAACTCATGTTTTTCACTGGTCTCCTTCACCATTACGGTACGTAGGATTTCATATTACAATACATCACAACAGACCTGTGTACTGAACTTAAAACAAATTCTTGGAAAAGGGGAAGATGTGATCACAAGTTCAAGAAATATCTGTAAAGCATCTAAAATGAGAAAGTAGCCAATAAATTACCTTATACTTCATAAAGCCACACAGCAGGGAAATGCATCATCTTCTATTGCATCTCAAAATAATTTAAGAAAAATCAATCATGTCTAATTCAAGAGTTGGCTTCTTTATTAGCTGCCACTCCTCTAATATTACTTCACCCCTTCACTATGAGGATACCAATTTTAATATTTTATTTGGCTAAAGCCACACTATTTTATTCAGCTCAAAGGGGAATACCCATATACAAAGTGTTAACTTCTCCCTGGCCAACTCCTAAGTCTGACACATGAACACTACAAAGAATTTGTTCTGGATAAAGACAGAGCTCTGTATCAATATCTGATTCTTGATACCCTGTTCGTTCTTCAACAAGCTCATCACTAATTACCGAAAGTCTAGTACCAATAGACCATGGTAAATACAATCAGGCCAAGAATCTGGGCCTTTTAATTAAATCCTGCCCATTGGGTATTGGTAACTACAGATAGTATACTTGCAACAGGAACAATCTTCAGAAGACATGAAATTTAAAACTGAACCAGTCACAATTACAAAATCTTAAAGACCACCACCAAAATTTATTAGCAAATTGAGGGGCAGGAAATACATTTGTGAGTTGTTTATGTCTGCATAAGGGCGACATCACAAAAATTCTATACTGTTCAGCAATAACCAAAAGACAGGATTCACATCAGGCAAATTCATCATTTGTAAAAACAAATTACAAAACATGTGATTTTTTTATGGGTAAGAGGAGCTTGCTTTTATAATCTTACAATGCCTCTAGCAACAATTTTGAAGGCAAGCTCGAACTCTGCATGCTTCCCTGTTGGGCGCTGTAAATGCTTTGGCTTACACAGGACGCAAGCGGATGCCCAATAAACTACAGACCCCTCATGGGACAAATCTTAATCTAACCATCATCCTTGTACAGAGTTCAGGACTAAGGTACATGGGTGGACAATTTAAATCAGTTACAATGTTTCTCATGTGACTAATCACTCTGCAGATCCATAACAGACAGGAACAAGCATATTCAACAGACCATGAGAACAATGATGTGAGGAGAAGCACCTTGAGGAAGTTTATGATTTTCTCTCTAAAGCTGAAGAAATATGGATAGCATGATGGATTAAAGAAGCTTTCTTAGCCAACTGACAACTCCTGGCTCACAATTCAGCCACTCCACATATTTAGTTCCATATCCACCTGCATCAGATGGTATGGCTGACACAAAACTGGTTGTCAACACAGTCAGCTGGTTTGATGATCACTAGATATCACCAAGTGAAAGTATGAGGCGGTTTCTCAGAATCACTCCTACCTGAAATCCTGTACCAGCCATAAAAACATTTAACTGTACAGAACTTCTTCATAAATATATGAAGAATAAAGAAGGAAATTCCACTACACGCTAAAAGTATCTTCTCACACCCACAGTCTACCAACACAGCACAGTAATCAATATGACCCACCTCAGGAATGTCACTAACACTACACCTCAAACTCCTCCAAGCCCTCTAGTTTCACACTGATATTAACTATTAGTCTCACTAATTTCACACTGCTATTAATTATTAGTCTCTGACATTACCATAACTATTAGTCTCACTGGTATTAACTATGTCTCACACAGATATTAACTATTAGTCACACTGATATTACAGCAACTATTAGTCTCACACTGGTCAACTATTAGTCTCACATTGATATTAACTACTTGTCTCACTGATATTAACTATTAGTCTCACTGGTATTAAGTCTGATATCTTATTATTTTATCTTATCAATATAATTTTCAGCTTTAGTTTACACATGACTAATTTTATATTTACTTTAACTCATTCACTCACCCTTCCTCCCTCCAACCTCACTCACTCATCCATCCATCCTCTTTCCAAGCTCACTCACTCACCCACCCACCCTCCCTCCACCGCATAAATCTAACATCTCCCTCGACCAGATACAGTACTGTACAGTATATCCAATTCTCCTTTTATCATACAAGTTCAACACTCTTCCCTCCACAACTTAAAACTCACCATTCTTTAAATCAATCAGTCCCTCCTTCACCTAACCCATTAAGGGCATGTGCCTTTAATTTTGAAAATGCACAGTTATCAAGAAAAGCATGAAAATTGGAAAGCAGCACAGATTTTAATTGCTCCTTTAGCAATGGATCACATTGCAGGTCAATAAGCTTAAGTGAAAATCAACTCTGGCTTCATCAATATCAAATGAAGAGGAAGTGGTAACCAAGGATATGTAATTTTCAATCAGTTTGAAATTGGTGAGTAAATCTGGTACGATACTGAAAGTCATGTAAAATAAAGAATAATTTTGGGGGAAGTTTGTCACAACAGAACTGCAATCTGCTAAATGGTTACAAAATGGGCTACAGGTACCAGTAATTGCTTCTTTCCTTCCTGATGGGATAAAAAAAAGTTACTTTATCATAAATGCCCTGATATTGTAATTGTAATACTGTACTGTACAGGTATAACTCTTGAACTAAAGATCCTGTTCCTCAAAGTTCTGAATTCAATTTACTGTATTCATGTGGCCCAGGATGTGAATAGAAAATGCAAAATCAGAAAGCCAAGTCACATCATTCAGCTAAGGGATATCCAAAACTTTTTTGTTTGGTGTCCAAAAACAAATCAATCTCTGTTCCCACACTCTTTTCAGGACCTTTGCCAAACTGAGCCATACTATCTTCATGTAAAACTGTACTGTAAAGAACACCCAAGTTTCAAATTCATTAAGCAGGGTTACAAAATGACTGGTTTAAATCCTCCTTCTCAAATGTAATGTACGGTAGTTGATCACTTTTGCACGTGTCCACAACATTCAATAGGTTTAGATAATTTACAGAGGACTTCATGGTGGATGATGCTGTGTAGAAAAACATTATTCTGTTCAGTTTTTGTTTCTTTGACTTTTTTTTTGCCAACCCAACATTTTTACCCATCAGATTTTGAATTCCATCGGTGGTCAACCTTCATTATTTACTGCTTCCAATAAATCTTCTCCAGTTGCTGCATCTTTCATTGATTTCAATGATGTCAGTTCTTCTGTGAGCTCAAAATTCTTGGATACACTGTACCTTGAACACAGTAATGATGATTGACTGGGTTGTGTCTGACATCACATCTCACAGTGAATACTAGTGAAATCACACACGAATGCAGTCCTTTATATCTTAGACACAGATACTGTACAGGTTCTTACTGATATCTTCGACACATCTCACGATAGTTAACCTTGACAAACTAATTTTCTTGAACTGGTTCTTCTTGTCTGAACATAAAATAGGGGCAGTCTCAATCGTGCATTCCTTTACAAACTCCCTTCAGAGAATTGTTTACTGCTCTTGGTAATTTTGTGTGCCATCATGTAAATGACTGATTATATAATCCTGGGATACACCTTGTTTCGTGAAAATAATTATCTACATTTGAATACAGTACCTGTACAGTAATCATTTCATCAGCCTTTTTGTTTCACCTGAAAAGTTCCAATATTTCCCTGCATGTTTACTCTTAACTCCTTCACAACGCGGACTATGGCATGTCTCAGGTTTTGGCGATCATATTAAGTACACTGAGGTGCTGCTATGACTGCCCAATTCCCAATCCAGTTTAGGACATAAAATTATTTATTTCTGGAATTGGAAAGTTTAAACCTGTACTTTTTCTAAAATTCCTAGACACTTTGGCAGGCTGGTTAAAATCACTTGGAGGGTCAGATGTGGGCCATGGGCCATATTTTTGCCCACCCCTAATGTACAGTAGAGGCTGTCATCAGCATTATAACTAAAGTGCAGTATATCCTGAGTTACGACCCTGTATTAGCCAGTGTCAAGGAATAACCCATGAAGACCAGACAAATTACCAGTTGCATTAACTGACCATTACCCAAGAAATATATGTAATATGTTAACATTCAGGTTCCAAATTACTGTTGGGTTGATCAAGGAAAAGGGCCGAAAGAAACTTGTAATACTGTACAGTACAGAATACTTGGTTAAGAAGTCATTACTATTAAATGAAGAAAATCCCCCTTGAAAGCATTTTGAATTTTTAGAAATTAAACTCGCAATAATACACAATAAATAGACCTCAACAGTGTGCACATAATGGTTTACTGTTAATGAGTACATACTGCCACTACAGTACAAGATTTTCAGCCCAAAGGTTAAGTACTTTCAAAGAAGATGCATTTGAAACATGACCTCGGACAGATAGATTGACTAACAAATGAATAACATGTTTAAGACCCCTTCTAAGCCAAGGAGATAAAATCATCAGTATTTTGAGTAGTTCAGCAAATATTTGGAAGATTAGCTACAAGACCTTAACACAAACATGGATTGTATTAACTAACCTGATCCATCTTGAAGGAAAAGCCGCCAATTCCTATCCTCAATAAAGAGCACGAAGTCCAGGTATGAGCACAAAGTGAGTAGAGACCACAGGACAGACAACTCTCACACCCCTTGCACTGCCCTCTACTGAGGAGAATAAAGTCACCCAAATGCTGCAGAGGACACCAAGCGACCTTGTGAAAGTCAGCCTTAGAGCCTTGCCAAGAACACTTCAATGCAGGAAAGGATGAGACCAACGTCACATACCTTAAACCGTTAAAGACATTTTTTAAAATCTTGTACATTTGCAGTTTATCTGCTATCAATGTAACAAAAACTGCAAGATAATGTGCTTAACTCCCTCTTTAAGTTAACATGGTACAACTGTTGTCTCAGTGAGCAATGGCATAGGTCACAACCTGTGAGAGCATGTAGGTCTTCCCTCCTGGCAATGCGCCACTACTCTTCAATACTGTTTAGACTTCCTTTATAAACTGTTACACAACCTAAATAAAATATATACTGTATACATAAAACACTGATGATACCTAAATAAAATCCCTTAGGTACTCAAATCATATGAAAATTTTAACAAATTATAAATCTTAAGTTGATAAACAAGTACACTGGCAACTGTGTATTTAGGTGCCAAGCCTAACTATAGCATCTCCGGTAAAGATTAAGCAACAACAAATACATTTGGCCTAAGTGCCACTATTATAATATCAGTAGAAGTTTAACGCTGTGTACTAATGGTAATACGTATTGTTCTGAAAACAAATCTCAATCTAAAGGTACTTCACCAGGGCAATAGGATGGAAGTAGAAATACTACAAAAGGGTCTCACTGACACAGAAGTTCTGTACCTAAATAAAAAGTACAGTACTCCATTGTTTTTATGATTTCTTCAATTAAACCATTCATTAAAAGTTTCATGTTATTATAAGATGTGCCAATACTTTTTGTAGTAGCCAACAGATTACTCCAAGAAGACTTGGCATGCGGTCAATTGTCAAGACCAGTGTGGCTTACTATAGCACTTCCTCTTAGCAACATTCCTACCATCACATTCTTCTATGGTTACTTTGGTAAATTTGCATTGTCACACCGTTCACTTTTAGCAAGTAAAAAATATTTTTTTCCAGTGTATTTGTGTGTGTTTAGACCAAATATGACCTTCATTTTTGGCGAAAATTAGCCGGGGGGTTTTTTTGCGATTTTTTTCATTTGAAGTTTTCCGAAAAAAAGTGGGTTAGCGACAAAAAAAACAAGAAAAACAAAAACCTGACCTAACCTAACTGACTCTCACCATATGATGGAATCACCTATTTCTTACCTTATTGGCCTGGTTCTTGTTCGTCGTTGCATTCTGGGATTCTTACACAACGCCACATATGTTGGTCTTTGCGATATTTACATTCAGGCTTGCTCTTAGTACACTTTACTGAGGTTGGAAGAACACCATGCGATCGAAAAAATGCTGTAGTTTCTACGTTTTTTTCCCCAAAACTCGCAACCAGCTCCATATACTTTAAGTGACATACATCGCAGACTTCAATGGTCGGAACTGAACTTGAATTTCAAAATATGACCCAAAATAAAACTCGATTTTGATTGGGCCAAATATACTCTGAATTAATCCCCAAATCATTTTAATTAGTTCCAAAAGCAAAAACGCTTTTGATTGGCCGCGTAGCGTGTATGGAAACGCATGCGCGTGACGATTTATGAAGGAGACACGAGAGACACGCAGTGTTGGGCGAGAGGCAGACGATGATGGCTGGAGGTTAATGGAAGAAAATAGGATTTTTTTTTTTTTTTTACTTTTATCCTCTTCGCCACTGACCAGCTTGTTAGCCGCTTGGGCGATCAGTCACGTCTCTAATTACTTTTCCTTTTCATTTATCTTCTTCACCAAAAGATCGGCTCGCTAGCCGCCCGGGCGATCGGTCACATTTTTGTCACGCACTGTTGGCAAATACTGGGCATGCACCAGCTCCTGAATGTACCTGAACCCGCTCCAGTGTTGGTCAAGTCTTGTCTTGAAAGAGCTCACACTCGGTGCAGTCACAACACTCTCTGGTAGATTGTTCCAAGAGTTTACAACCCTCACTCCGAAAAAGTTTGCCCTCACAGCTTTTTGGACTTGCGGCTTCTTCAATCTTGAGCTGTGACCCCTTGTGGGGCGAGCATCCGCCAGCTCCAAGTAAGGACACTCAACTGAGTAGTGCCCCCTGAGATGCTTATACACCTCAACTAGGTCCCCCCTTGCCCGTCTGTAGTATAAGCTAGGCAAGTTATTATACATTTCCGCCGGTAATGTAATTGATGAAAATTAACTTATAATTAGACGTCTTATTCAAATATGATAATAGATTCGTGGTAGGAATAAACGGTGTGTAAACGCAATAATACCGTTACTTTTTTAATTGAAACAATATTAATAGTATTACCCATAATAATAATTCTGTACTGTAATACAAATAATAATAATAATAAAAGCATATACATAATACAATAAACCCTATCAATAATGGATATTCCCAATAAAAGAATCTTTTTGCCTGGTATAATTAGCAGGTTCAGCCAGTAAGATCCAGTACCTGTATTAGGATCAATGTCCTCTACTGACCAAGTGGTCAGATAGTGCAAGTTGGAATTTGCTAGGATCTGCACACCTGTGTTGACAATGTTCACAAGATGAAATCAAACAACACACTGAGCTTATGTACAGTATGTTTAATGCACTCATATTTCTTCTATGCAAATTTTATTTTTAAAAATTGTTACAGTAACATATTTCATACATTACCGATTCCATTATCAGTTCTGTAGTTTGTTTTACCGCCACACCTCCTGTCGAACACTATACAGTACTGTAGAGTGGTGTTCTTCGCAACTAAAGATCTTTAAAACTATGGTTGCTAACACAATGACCCCCAACGATGGAAAGGGGTGTTTAAAACTTTGTGGGTAACCTATTCACAATGGGGATGCCAATTTTAATATTTTATTTGGCTAACCAGACAATTTTATTCAGTACAGAGGGGAACCCATACACAAGGGGTTAGTAGAGTATCTCCACTAACCCTTCACAATAATTTCACTACACGTGGGACATGGGAGACTGGAGCAGCTGAGATCCCCAACGCTGATCCCTCCTCCTCCTCCTCCTCCTCCTCCTCCCACGATCCGTGCGCTAACTGTCGTGCATTTAATTAATGATGTGGAGACCCATAAATTCATAAGTTTACCCCCACATTTTCCCTCTACTTCAAGGCCCTGGCTACGTTGAACAACTAATATTGTGGGTAATTTTTTCGGTTAAAATACTTGATAAATATAAATTTCCAACAGAAACGCCATAGAATATTGATTTTTTCCCCTTTCACCCCTATATAAAACAATATATAAGTAACGGTTGGCAAATTCTAAATATTAACCGAGTTTTCTTATTGCTGGGGAACCAAATCCTATTGTTTGCTATTTGTTCTGCTATTTGATATGAAAATTCACTTAATGAATGGTTTTCCAGGAACTAACCAATTCGTTAAGCGAGGGATACCTGTACTATTACATGAAAGTAATTGAGGAGAAATTATACAATCAGGCAATTTGTTGAGAGATTGTACCTGGTGGCAATGAGTCTACTTGTCTTCGGGTGAATTTGGTGAGTAAATGAAAGGGTGATTGTAGAAGCATGATGCCACAATGACAGCTCTCACTGTTCAACCAAGTTAGGTTACAATCTTTATACTACATGTAATATATTAAATTTCAATTTCTGACACGTTATTCATACTACTTAGAAGGTAATGCGGTAAATTTGCACTTCCACCTCCCCATGTTAGAAAGTCAAAAATATATTTTTCTAGTGTATTTGTGTTTGTTTAAACCGAATATGACCTTCATTTCCTTCGGAGATTGACCGTTTTTTTTTCAAAAAAATTTTCGTGGGACGTTTTTCGTAAAAAATTAATGGCTAAGCGAATAAAAAATACACAAAACACACTAGAAAAACAAAATCCTAACCTAACTGACTCTCACCATATGATGGAATCACCTATTTCTTACCATAGGTTTAGTTTGGTTTGGTTTTTCAAGTGTGTTTTGTGTATTTTTTATTCGCTTAGCCATTATTTTTTTTTCGAAAAACGTCCCACGAAAAAAAAAAATCGGTAAAAAAACGGTCAATTTCCGACGGAAATGAAGGTCATATTCGGTCTAACCCAACACAAATACACTAGAAAAATATATTTTTTACTTTCTAACAGACGTGGAGGTGGAAGTGCAAATTTGCCGGTAATACACAACTAAAAGTGAACACATAATTCCTAAATAAAATAAGGAAAAACAAAAGACCATTGAAATTCACAAGGTGAAAATGCCTATTCTCAATAATTAAAAGGAACTAATACAATAAAAGCCTCTAGAACAGCTAATTTAGGTGACCTGAAACTGTTAATACAGTAAACACCATTTTTAATACCAATCAATGTGTTATATCACAGATTGGAAGACTTACTGCTACAATGTCTTCACCTTTTACAATCTTTTACTGTATTTATTAACCTGCCTTACAATCTTTAGGTAATTACTAGCTTGTCTTTATAAATTTGCCTCTCAGTACTGACACGACTTATACCCGCTTGGGGTGGCTGTGAGGAGGATGTTATCCAGTGTGACACCATCGACCTCCTCATGTTTTACCAGAGAACAACACTTTCCTCCTGTAATAATACTGCTTGTACAGGGGTACCTAGTGACAGCACTAGGATCCCGCTTCCTCTATCAAGGAATAAACAATTGAAATTGAATTGAATAATACTGCACTTCAAGATGGCCTTCATTAGACCCCGACGTCCCAAAAAGACAGCTCCCGATAAGTAACAACTAACACTCCTGTAATGGCAAGTGACAGGATTACAGCCAGACAGCGCCTACTTTACTTACAGCTGATCATGTCATTTATCTTACCATATACTTTGTACTGTTATAACGTCTTTGATACCAGTTCATGTGATAAGAATGCAATTCGTGTTCAGTACTTACCTTGTTTATTTTAATTTTATTTCAAGTTCAATAAAATGCAGTCGTTAGAAGTGTTGGACCTGTAATGTCAACTTCAATAGGCGTTGACTAAGGTATTACTGCAGCTCTTGTGTCCTGTAATGACTGGTTAGGACTGGTTGTTAAGACTGTCCTTCACCCACTAGTGTCCTTCAGTGATCAGCGGCTACCGGCGGATCCCTGGGCCTGTGACGCAGTACCATGACTCATGACTTGGCAACTCGCCATTAACATGTGTAAAGATAACTTACACGAGTTCATAAGAATATTTTAAAATATTCTTCCTATCTTATATAATATTTTAAGTAATGCAGATTCTTAAGTAAGACCAATGCTACAAGATTAAAAGGTTAAAATACTTTGGGAATATATATCAAGGGTTTCGGACGACGTGATCTTCAGCATTAGTTCAGGACGTGACCGCTGGAGGCGACCATCAGCCCCTAGCCCAGCCCCGGTAAATTCAAATAGCATCTTCCTCTTTTACTTGTCTTCGTATAGCTTCCAAAGATTGATTGATAAATGTTTTTTTTATATTAACTTCATTACACACGATCATATTGACTCAGCACGAACATGGAAAATACTGGTGTGTAAATATTGATCCTATTAAGAAAATATCCCCAAGAATGTCATTAAAATCTTGTTTCCATTGATCTTTTCTTGGGCTATCCAGGATCACTCTATTGTTCAAGGGCCAATTCCATACCGGATGTGTTATCCACAGTGACTACCAAATATCACAGGTATTTCCGGGTGCCAGTGGCTTTTGTAGGATCCTCCATTGTTCTAGAATTCTAGATACGTTGTCTTGTCAACTTCAATTTATCAACCCAAATTACTGTTCTTGATGCCATAGCTTGAGCTGGTAGGCTATTCCATAAGTCTACCACCCTTGGTGTGAAAAAGTATTTCCTATTGCATTCGTCCAGCAAGCTTGAAGTTATTTTCCTGGTGTTAATGGTACATGACATGATAAAAATGGCCTGGGTTCATGTTTTCCACCCCCTTCAAGATTCTGGATGTCTCTGAGATGTGCCCTGTTGTCTTGTCTGATGGATTAGTCCTATGGCCTTCAGTCTACAGTACTTGGAAAATCGAGATGATATCGTTCATAAATCATAATCTTAGTGATGGACCTTTTCTTGGGATACTAAAGTCTTTCTGGAGGTAAGGTTTCCATGCCTGCATACGGTATACAGTAAGAAACTTATTTAAAATAAAATATGCAATGATCCATTAACTCCTGAAGCAGAAGAAACCTCAGTAAGCTCATCAACCATTAAAAAATTGAAATTTCTGAACTGATATTTCAACACATTACACAGAATTTCCTCATGACCTCAGACTTGACCCCAGTAAGTCAGGGAAATAAACCATTAAGACAAACTAAATTATCTACTGTGAAATATGAAAATACTTTGACACAGTGGGGGTTATGTTGGCTCCCATTGGCTTGTCACCTGCAGGCCTGGTCCGAGGGGCACGTGCCCCCATAGACACGTGCAAATCTGTTTTTGTGGCCCTGAAAGCATCATTTCACAGTCCACATAATTTAAATGTTTAAGTGTCATTGAGGATAGACTCTATAATTTACTAATGTTTTATGATGGGATAAATACAGTACAGTAAATCCTCAACATTTGTGTGGGTTAGGTTCTCTCAAAAACATCATGAATGTCAAATCTGCGAGTGTTAAACTCAAGACCTTATGGGAAAAATGGGGTTAGGGGATCCACACCCTCAAAGAGGTACCTTTTATGAGTAATATTGTAAATCATACCATCATAATTCCTTTTGTTGAACATTTGCTATGTTAATTCAAAACTCATTTCTCACCAGCTCAACAACATGCTCTTTTGGGGATGTCTCTTACTCCATCTTTTTTGATGAATGACTCATAATAGAGGAAAAAGGTTTTGAAGTACAATCAATGGTCAGTGATCTGCTAAACTCTCTGACAGTTACAATCTGGCAAACCCTCCCTTTATTTTATCCAAACAAATATAGTATGCTCCAAGTCAGTGCAATCTTACCATTCACTTCATGCAGCTGTGAGCATTTCTTCAGTCAACTGAAGAATCTCAAAAGTTACCTGTGCTCTACAATGAAACAAGACAGATTAAATGGTCTTGCCTTGTTTAGTGTTTATAG
Organism: Homarus americanus; assembly: GCF_018991925.1. NCBI lineage: Eukaryota > Metazoa > Arthropoda > Malacostraca > Decapoda > Nephropidae > Homarus > Homarus americanus. The sequence continues at coordinate 1,310,627 of NW_024735516.1, read as the reverse complement.
AAACATAAATATAGACATAAATTATCACTAACTTTGCTTGAGCTTATCCAAAGCGGATGGAATTAGTAGATATTTGGGGTGATAAAACAATATCAGTCATTGTATGATCTCTTCATATTGGCTATGTAAACTAATCCTGAATAAAGATAATGAATTGCTTTGATTTTGTGGTTACATTCATTTATTGCATTAAGTTTCAGTTACTTTGATTCATTGTGTTAATCTTTATGGTTTGGAGTACAGTACAGTACTGTATTGTAATGACGAGTGTGCAATATATACGGTACAGTATTACAGTACGTATATTCTTTAATTATTACGGTAGTAAAAGATCTGTATTATCCTATCCTATTAAGCAGTTGTTGTTTTTTAATTACTTTCAATTAAAAATTTAAGTATACCATATGTACACTTGATGGTCCAACTGTGCCCACCTCCTAGACTCTCTGTCTGTGTCCGGCCCTGATCTGTGTCTGTATTGGAATGTTGACAGAGATAAATTAACACTTGTGACATGTTAAATATATTTTTTCCCCTAAATATTAACATTAAGGACTGTATGACTTACCCCGAATCATTCTTAATTTGCAGAGATGAAACATATACTATTCGCATATTTGTTGTACCTGCAGAATTGCAAACTGTGGGACACCAAAATTTGTATGGTGTGGCCTGGAAGACCTGCATGGCTGACCAAGACAACAGATGACAGGGGCAGGTGCTTCTGTGACATCAGTACTCACCCAATCTCCTCTCTACTGTCCATTACAGAAAAGTCTTTGCTTGTAAACACCTCTTTTCAGGGCTATAGTTACTGCAGGGGAGGTTTACTATTTATTTAGATTGGTTCTGGCTACTAATGTTAGTTATTATGGGTCCTAATACATACACCAATCACCAAGAAAAGGGTTGCTGATCATAAAACTTTCTGATTTGGGGGCATTCATTTTATCCAACTAAGATGAGATGGCGTGAGTTTGATCTATAAAGTCACTTCTAAAATGGACACCAAGGAGCAACATCATTCCAAAATGTTACACTGTAACTTACATATGACAAATTACTAATGTTCTTCACATTTGAAATGTGTTGCTTGAGGCACGGTTGAGATATTTTCCAAGAACATAGTAAAAAATGTGAAATAGTTGTAAAAAAAAAAGCTAAACCCTTAGGTTTTATTTGACATAATACCTAATGAAAACAAAGGTGAATTGGCTAATATGAATGATAGGCAGCTTGAAGCTTGATCTGCAGTGTAAGTTAAAACAGCCAGATATTGTGAAATGATCTGGAATTCAAAAAGTTGTTACTCTATCTTTTTTTACTTTTATCCTCTTCACCACTGATCGGCTCGTTAGCCGCTTGGGCAATCGGTCACGTCTCTGATTACTTTTCCTTTTCTTTTATCCTCTTCACCAAAAGATCGGCTTGTTAGCCGCTTGGGCGATCGGTCATGTCTCTGTCACGCACTGTTGGCAAGTACTGGGCATGCACCGGCTCCTGAATGTACCTGAACCCGCTCCAGTGTTGGTCAAGTCTTGAGTGTTTACAACCCTCACTCCGAAAAAGTTTGCCCTCACAGTTTTCTGGACTCGCGGCTTCTTCAATCTTGAGTCGAGACCCCTTGTGGGGTGAGCGTACGCCAGCTTCAAGTAAGGACACTCGACCGAGTATGCCCCTTGAGATGCTTATACACCTCAATTAGGTCACCCCTTGCCCATCTAGTATAAGCTAGGCAAGTTCAGGCGCTCCAATCTCTCAGGGTAGCTGAGGTGCCGAAGTGCAGGCACCAGTCTGGTGGCCCTCCTTTGAACATTTTCAACCAACTGACAGTCCCTAGCATATCTCGGGGACCAGACGGGGTGACAGTACTCCAGATGGGGAAGCACTTCACTCTTGAAGATCGTTACGAGGGACGTTCCGTCTAGATATCTGAATGACCTTCTTATAAGACCCAATAATTTATTTGCCTGATTTACCCTCTTGCAATGGCCTGAGAACTTCAGCTCATTGTCAACATGCACACTTAAGTCCTTCTCACATTCAGTCAATACAGTATTTCATTGTCTTGGTAACAGAAACATCCATTGAAGCACTACTATGGCAGATGATCTTCTTTTTCCATTGTTAACTTCTTGGTTTCATTTATAATTTCAAGCTTTTTAATGCCCTTCATACATTATTGTCCCGCATTACTTTATTAATGTAACTTTGTCTAACTTTTGACTCTGTCTTTAGCTATAATTTTAATTTTGGGTACTGTAGTTTGTTTCAAAATGCAAGTACAGTACTGTAGTTTAGATCTGCTTTTACAAAAGCAGGATTGGTAAAAACAGCCCCAAAATATTTAGAGGACTGTGGTCACCAGACTTTAGATATGAGGATAGTACTTTGTTTGATTGATTGATTACTAAAGCAACACCTAAAAAAAAAAAGAATTATTTAGCAAAAATGATGATGCTGCTGAATTTAGTTAATGTCTTAAGGTGTTGAGATGATCTTGTAATCAAATTATTTGCCTTCATCCCTGTAAAACAAAACAAAAATTCTGGAGGAACAGAAAATGCATAACCATCCCTAGTCCACCAACACCTCTCTACCAGGAAATGGTGCATAACCATCTGTTTGGCCACCTATACCTCCGTATAAGAATTTAGGACTTTATCTTCAAATTTGTGAACAGACCTGTGGGTGGGGGGTCATGGTTGCCACTGCTAGTAGAGGAGGAAATACAACATGACCATTGCCCTAATTCACCCACACCTCCCTACCAAGTTTCAGCTTTTATCTTCAAAGTTGTGGAAATGCATAAGGAACACACACACTGGATTTTATTAAAGGCCTATAAGTCATGAATGCAACAGGAAATTTGCTAATAAAATACAGCAAGACACGCAACTCCTGCTTATACACGTCTGACCCCCTGAACCGCCCTTATGCTTGTGTCTCGCTCTTATAATGGGCATCTCTCGCTAGCTCAGCATGTTTATCACTCGTCCATGCTCATTTAAAGTGAACGTAAGTACAGTACTGTATTGAAGCAGTGAGCTGTAACTGCAGCCAGCCGCACTCCCTCTCACTATGTCATCATGGCATACACAGCACAGCAGCCACACATGTCTCTTGAATTAGCTGGGTGACTGCCTGGCTGAACTGTGTTGTGTGTATACAATGCTGTACCAGTAAATGTGAAGAATAAATAAAAATAATAAATTTACTAATAAAAAAAAATGCTGCATCGCCATTTGGCAATCAATTCACTACACACAGGACACAGGACAGTGAGCAGCTGGGATCCCCAAGGCCACTCCCCCCCTCCCCCGTTGTGTGTACTACGGTAACTCATGCACACGAAAAAATATTTATTGCCTTTGCTTTAACCTGATGATAATATAAATTTTTTTGCACATTCTGTATGAAAGATTGTGTGTGCATGCAACAGCATAAAAAAAAATGTATATCTACCTGAAATTATGAGTTGAAAATCAGCCTCACCCATTCTGATTGCCAGCTTTAGTGGCCCTTCCCTCTTGCATTGATTCCATGAACATTTCCCAGACATTCATGCTGGAAAAGTTTTTCTTTACTTGTGAATTTTACTGCAATCCTAGCCCTTAAGAGGAAAATTAGTGGTAGTGTTCGTGGTGGTGGGAATGAGAAGAAAAACGTGCATACTGTGAGAACTTTTGAAGGAAAAGTTAGAAAATTTGACTTCCAAAGGAGTGGAGTATCAAACTCTGAAGTTGCAGATCGGTTACCTGAGTATAAGAAAGGGATTACAGGTATCCTTCAGAATACGAACGTTCGAGAATAAAAAATTCACTTTTACAAATTTTCTAAATTACAACCCGGCAAAAATTCAAATCACATGCCCCCAGGAGTCAGCTGGGCTGGCCACACCCCCCTACCACTCTCCTTACCAGGCTCAGGTAAGTGTTATCTTATGGTTACTCTCCAACTCATAATTTTGAGTAGATAAACAGAACGTTCTTCAATTTTTTTTTATTATTCAGTTATATGTAGGAGCACGGAGGTTGAGTGGATACAGATTTGCACTTGTACGGGGATCCCAGGAATGTAACCCTCGCATACTCTGAGACACTACTGTATAGTAAATAAACTTCTTTATTTACAAGAAAGCTGTAAAAGTTTTGTGAGGTTTTAAATAAAACAATACTGCAGTAAATCTATTAATTTTTAATAGTTTGTGACATTCAGATGTTTGAGGACTTCAACAATGTTAAGTGTCACACGTAGAATGCCCATTTGGCTGCCATCATCAGCACTCTACAACTAAATCTTCATCTTGTAGATCTTGCCCCTTTCTCAACAGTTCATGGAGATTCACAAAAGCATACCTGATGTGACAATGAAAAATACTGTGTTATGTATGATACAGTGAGTTCTGCTATAACGCGCGGTTTCGATAACGCGAATTTGCTCTAACGCGATTTATGAATTCGGAACAATATTTGTATAACGCGATCGCTATTTGCTATAACGCGATTTTTGCTTACTATTTCTCCAATTTTGTATTAACTGTGAATATGGTAAAGAAGAATATCTCCAAAGCATTCTGATGATAGAATTCCGTGATTATCGTAAAAGAAAGGATATAACACTTGAAGAGAAGCTGATGTTATCAACCTCAAAATCATTCTCCCCCATCAAGTTACATTATATATTTTTCAAGGTAAAGTGTTAAATTTACTGTATGATTTCATTATTAGATATGAATGTAACATTTATTTAGACTGTGCTATCCTTTGTGTTAGGCTAACTACTAAATTTTTTCGATTTCGAGTAATCTGCACCTAACCCTATTTTCTCCATAAGCCCTGTTATTTCTATTACCTGCGCGATTTTCTATAACACGATATTTTACAAGAACACAATTATCGCGTTATAGCAGAACTTCTGTACTATGATTACAAAACCTTGACTACAGTACTGTAGTATGTCAAATTAGTGGACACCTGAATGTTCAAAATATCGTAAGACTGTGGACTGAGAATTATCTAGTAATATGCAAGCTCAGGGGTGAAACTTTAAACATACAGTACATGTCTAGGACCAACAAAATGTTCAGGTTACCAAACATTATTGATTTATAGTTTACTGTAAACCTCTTAATATCTTTTCTGGGGGGCTGTATTGAGCAAAATTAGTAATTCAAGGAAGACAATAGTATTTTTGGTGAATACAAATAAGCTTGACGGGATTAATGAAAAATCATTACGTGAGCTGTAAATATAAGTGCATTTAATAAATACAGTAAAAAGAGTTGGGTTACCAAATAATGTATTGTACAGATTTACATCCAAATTTCAAAGTATGTTTTCTTCAGAGTTTGAAGTATACTGAACAAAAATATTATACAGTACAGGTATATACAATATGTTGATATTATTGTTTAATGCATATACTGTATCTTATGGTAGGCAGGTAATCTTTGATAACCACTGGGAGTAGCAACCCTGCCTTGCCAGCTAAGAGGGCACTTGGAAGTCCTTTACATAATACCTGTACATTACCCACTTCCCATTCTGTAAAAGTGGGTTAGAGATAGGAAAAGCATACAGCTGTACAACTTACAGTACTGTACTTCAAATATGACTGCTGGCAGACAGGACATCGTACCACCAGATAATACTGTACTGTAAAGGCAAATTCACACAGGCATGGACAATGGCCATAAAACAGTGATGATGATGGTGTTGGAGGAAATGTTAGCATACTTAATTATATAAATCACTATATTTTCTTGTATGTTTACACTTAAGAAAAATATTAATGTACAGTTTTTCCTCTTTTTCTAAAATATAGTCAACCCTCGTTTAACACAGCAGATATGGTCTGGGAAAACAATTTGTACTGTACTGTACTGTGTTGTGTTGGATGAAATAGTTTTAATTGAATACTAATTTTCCATTCAGAGACATGTGCGAAAAAGGGATGAGTGAAGGTGAAGAGAGGGAAGAGTAACATGTAACAATTAAGTGCTATGTACAGTACAGTATTATAAAATTGTAATACATTGTATTCAGTTTATAAAACATTACTAAAAAAACAAAAACACTTAAAGCTTTATTCTGCATCACTTGCAAACTTACCAGATTGTTTTTTTTTTTTTTTGGTGTCTAATCAATAAGCTCAACAGCTTTTGTATTGTTTTCATAATCAAAGGATGAGAACAATTAACTCTCATTGCACTTAATGGAGTAACACTCATACAGCTAACTTTTATTTTGTCTGCATTAGCAGGAACTGATCTAGGAGGTTGGCTTCATTAAGGTTAAGAGTGCACACAATGTTCATCAGACATTCACCCTTTTCCAATCTTTCAAAAACACAGTTTCACTTCCATCAAAATACTTGCAAATTTTCTTTTTCTTTTAGGCGTAGAGGCACTGAGCCCACGATTATTAAGGGCTGACACAAATTTATCAAGATAAACACAAAAAGCACAACGATAAATAAACACGATTACAATTGAACTGTCTCCGAGAGAAGGGATGCAACCTGCAGAGAAATGCCATATGTGGTGTGTTGCAGTTGATTTCTCAGGGACTTCTTCTCAACTGTGTTAAATGTGTTTAAATGAGAGAAAAACAATTGTATACAGTGAAGAGTGTTCCTATACTGATAAATCCAATTACAGTATAGCAAAATCTTGTAAAATGAGGAGTTACTCGAGATGTATTTATGAAAAGTTTTACTAGTCTAGAAATTATTTATAGAAAAACTTATGTAACCATAGGCAACCATAACAGAACATAACTGGAGGTACACTCCAACTGAGAAATATTTGGCCCTAAAACATAATAAAACTACAATAAAAATTGCACCAAATATTCCCATCAAATATTGTTATTTTAGACTGTTAAAAAAGAAATTTACCATGCATTTACAAAAGCAAAAGAAAATTTTTAATATGAAATTTAGGGAAATACTACTAAGTGATCATCAGTTGTCTGTCTCCTCCTCCCTCCTCGTGACCAGCAGTGTCATTTACTCTTTTTTTTTTTATAAATACTGTAGTGTACTGTAAACAGTGGTCCCTCGGTTAACGAACGGTTCGATTAAAAAAATTTTGGTTCACGAATTACCTCCCTTAAGGATCTTCAATTTGGTTAACGAACAAAACTTCGATTAACGAAATCCTTACGACAAACACATTTTGATGTGAGCATCAGCTGATGGGCTAGTCTGCCAAATCAGTAATCTGTTCTATGTTTACATTCGTTTCCAGTGGAGTAAATATCAAGAAAGTTGTGCTCTTTAATATTTTTGCATTTTTATATAAAAATTATTAGTCATTTTAAAATATAGTTAACATATTGATAATATATGCAGTACCCGGTAGTTTTTTGTGCGCCCATCAGCCGCTTGACTCACCCACCAGGCGTCAGTTTGGCTTAGTTTACAGTGAAGTGATCATCGAATTTGTTGGTGTCTTGAATATTTTTACATTAAAATTATTGGTCATTCTGAAATTTAGTTAATATATGATAATACAGGTTGTACCTCTCTAGTCCGGCATTCTGTGGTTCGGGAACTCCCGTGGTCTGGAACGATTTTAGTTTGTCCAATAGGTAGATAGGCAGCTTTTTTTTTTTTTTTTTTACTTATCTGAATTATTATTATTATTACAGGAGTATTAAATTTTTGCCCCTCAGATCCCAATGTGGGTCAGTGACCTATGCCCGGGTGGGTTAATCTCCGTAAAAAAAAACAACAACAAAGCCGCGGGAAATTAAGGTTTGTTTACATCCGGCAGTTCGGCTGCTCTCTCTCTCTGCTTATCTATACAGAGTACAACATTTAACCCTTCAATATATATGAGCAGTAAATAAGTGTTGCTTTCATATTCTTATGTAGAGTAATGACGATATGTTTTCACATGTGCGCACTAACATACGCGGTCTCACTTTTTTTTTACCATTAATGGTAAGCTACTTATATTGTTCCATTTATTAACATTAAAAAACATTACAGGTACTTCAAACAACCATATTAATTTTTTTACATTAATTTTACTACAGCTACAATCAGGGTCTTATTTTCTTCAGTCTTATATGTAGAACCAATCAGTCACTGGTTTTGTAAGCTTTAACAAAAACAATGCCGGCAGCCGTCTCGTCTCCTCGTGTGTTTTAATATTCCACGTATTATTAATAAATTGTATTGTTAATTTTGCACACACAAACATTAATTCAATAAAAACAAATTCAGAAACATTAATTAAAATATATATCAACAGTAAATAAGTGTTGCTTTCATATTCTTATGTAAAGTAATGACGATATGTTTTCACGTGTGCGCACTTACATACGCGATCTCTCTTTTTTTCTTTACCACTATCGTTAGCTACTTCTATTGTTCCATTTATTAACATTAAATAACATTACTTAAAACAACCATATTAATTTTACTACAGCTACAACCAAGGTCTTATTTTCTTCAGTTTTATATGTAGAACCAGTCAGTCACTGGTTTTGTAATCAACGAAAACAATGCTGTCTCATTTCCTTGTGTTTTAATTCAATCAAAAAGACTTTCAGTAATAAACAATAATGAATCTTTTGTACATAAGAGAAATGACGCTGTTTACACGATTGTACACGTCGTCTGAACGTTGGTGGGCCGTTCAAACCTGTCGAAATTCGAGTTTCCGCCATCAAAATTTTTAAATGTATTGTTTTTTTGGTGTTCAAATAGAAAACGTCGAATTAAAAACTCGCGAAATTTGAGAAGCTACTGTACGACATTTAACCCTTCAATATGTCTTCAAAGAGACCATGAAGCAGAGAAAGTGGTGCTAGTGCTTCCAAGCCAAGTCACTATCTATCCAGGAAAAGGGTGAATTTCCATGGTCCGGAAATTTCCATGGTCCAGCACCGGTCAGGTCCCGAGGTTGCCGGACTAGAGAGGTACAACCTGTATATAGCGCAGTGCAGTGTTGATTTAAATAAAATAATCTTGAATTACACCTTGTGAACTTAAAATTTTATTGGTGAAATTACTGCATCAAGCATGGGTTCCCTGAAAAGTGATTTCTCCTCCATCCCCACTTCCTTCTCTTCTCCCTTCTCCTCCACCCCCACTTCTAATTCCCATCATCATCAACCAGGAGCCTTCTACATACACTCCTCAAAGTAAGTGTACTTTACTGCATTTTTTTTTTTTTTACTTTGTGTGTACATTTCTGTGAGCTGGAACCAATTACCCAATATCTCATTGAAACAATGGATTCGGTTAACGAACGACTCTGGAACGAATTGTGTTCGTTAACCGAGGGACCACTGTATTTTGTTCTTAATTTTTTTGTGACATGTGGAAACCCTGCCATGATATATCATCATGATCCAATGATCTTTCTATCTTGAAAGAAAATGCTTATTTCCATCAGAAATTGTTCTCTTTTACAAATGATGAGTTCAGCCATCTGTTGGAAAGATAAACTACTTTTCCTAATGTAAATTGTACTAAAAAATAAATTTCATTATCCATATCAGTAGTAAATCTTTTGGCCAATTATTAATTGTTGATAAAACCTTACTAATTTTGTCTCACCCATAATATACATCATCTCACAACATGAGAAAAACTTTTATTGTACTGTATAACTAACCCCAAGTCTTGGCAGTCATGAATATCTTGGAGCTCTTCAGATGGTTCTGATGTTACAGTAAACTTGATGATTCCTCGATTCTTCATCAGGTCAACCAAGGCTTGCTCACGCTCTGGATACTGTTTGCTGATACTAAATTCTGGGAATGTAAATAAGTTAAGGACTAGTACTGTACAGTATATAAATACTGTAGAGTGTATCAAAAGATGGTTTTTCATTTTCCTATACGTAATTGTTTAATCACATGCATATATCACTATGCCCATGAAATGGTAAAACAGAGGACTGAAGTATGAAATCCTATCTTATAGTTGAAGGAAAGAGATGAGTGATTTGTGCAATTCTGCAAATGATACACCTCCTAACAGAACCCTGTGCTAGGACAAGAAAAAATGGGAAGAATTGTTATGTATATCTATTTTCAACTTATTTTCATGCATTAACATTATCTGACATTATTTGAACAAGGGACTTGTTTCTAAGCAATGTCCAGTACAGGTAACCCTTGAGATACGAGTACGATGGGGTTACGTTCCTGAAAAACCCATCACTTGGTGAAATATCATAGATCGAGAGCATTACAAAATGGGGTTCAATGGGATACATTCCCAGCCATTCCCCAAACATACATGTATCACTGAAATTGTTTTTCATTCAATACTATTATCAGTACAAAACAAGTCAACGAAACTCACCAAATCATGCTGGATAAGTCTGGTCATCATCACTTGTCCCCTTCGAGGCTAAGGGGACTCTTGTAGGTGGAGTGGTGACGTCACCCTGACTCCCACACAGCCTCTGGGGAGTCTCATGCTGCTTAACAATGTCAAGCTTCACTCAGAGACATGGTTGTCTTGGATGCCTCACTTCAGTCACAAAAACAGCGAATGATGATAACAAAAACAATGATACCCATCGACTGCTCACATTTTCAAAACAACAGAGTCGAAGCAGCTTACAGTCGCAAAAACACAGAAAATATCACTTCACAGTCACCAAAACACAGCTCAATCTCAATGTTAGTGCAGTCCTCTCACTAAACAATATAAGAAAAAACACACTGATGATAAGTACACCACTACTGGCCAATAATCGTGCAGCGATGGGATGGCAGGTTTACGATCGACAAAGAACCAGACACGGCTGTTGTGAGCGGGTTGGCCATGTGGCGGCACGTAGGTGGGCTGACAAGTGAAGGTAGAGATGCATGGTGCACAGGGTTAAATATTGTTTCCTTATAAAATGTAACTAACTTGATGCATAAAAATATAACTTGCATTGCTGGACTTGTTGCAAGGCGGCAATTAATTTGAGTATAAACAACCCATAGTTTGCACTGAGGAGAACAAAAAATTCTGACCAATGGATATCGTTAAAACGAGTTGTTTTGATCGTATATAGTGAGATGGTGTTAATTTATAACCATCGTTAAAGTGAAATATCGCATCTCAGGGGTTACCTGTCTGTAATCATGAAAATTGTGTGTAGTATTGTGAGGAATTTCTTCTAAAAAGCCATGTATTACTGACCCAAACATGAAAATCTCAAAATATGTGCATCGACAAGTATACTGTACTATAACAAGCCTGAATGTCTGCTTCATTGAGTTAGGCAGTCTGCCAAATGAATTAAAATCCTATTTTCTAGAAATGAACTTAATTCAACATGGTCAATTGTCCTGAACAGTAGTTTGGCACAGTGTATAGGCTATGTGCATGGTTCTAAAAGATCTCCTACCTCAAGATGACAGCTATTACACTAAATCTCTCTCATTAGAGGCTGAAGGTGTGATGGGGAGGGATTAAGAGATCAAGATGGTTGATATAATGTGGGGATGTCCAGGGGCAGGGAACCCCTTCACCAGCAAACCACAGTGTGAGAAACCCCTGGCTAAGAACTGCATAGAAGTTAGGACAGCTATATTATTTCCTGTGCATTTAAGTCTGGATAACTACTCAAAGTGGTTAGAAATTTCTTTCACACTCAGCACAAGTTTGAAGTTAAATAAAAAACATTTTATTCACGGTCATTATCTTTAGTTTAAACCACCTGACTGGTGACTATTTTTTTGTGTGTGGAATAGTAGATTTTTTTTAAGGTTGCTGGCTTTAAACTAATTATCTTTTGATAAAGAAGTGAAGAAATAGGGAGTTTGTTATCCTACTGCATAATAAATGTCAATTTAGAAAATTTCCATTGCAATTTCTATTATCATTGCTCAAATGTTTGAATATTGTAATTATTTACCTTGACCAAAGTTAAAATTGAGACTGCGTCCTGGGGGAGGCTTTGGAAGAGATACTGGAGTCTCTAACTGATCAGGAGGAAGACCAAGAAACCCATGGTAATCAACGAACAGGAATTCCACCGATGGGTCTTGAATCACGCTAGAGTCACCATGTAATGTCAAGTTACATACTTCAACGTAGATCTTCAATTGTTTATCCTGTAAAAATGTTATGGACTCAGGTATACAATTCCATTTTATTATTACAGTGTATTACAGTGTTGTTATTATTATTATTATTATTATTATTATTATTATTATTATTATTATTATTATTATTATTATCATCATCATTATTAATTTATTATTTTATTTAAAAAAATGTCTTTTTAATTATAAATTTTATTTACTATGAATTATTATTATTACATTTTCGCCCCCCAGGCCCCGATGTGGGTCAGTGACCTGTGCCCGGGTGGGCTAATACCTGTAAAAAAAAACATAAAAACAAAACACCTTCTGGTAGAACCAGCAAATTCCAGATAGCCATCACAGGCCAGGATACAGTTTCAAGACAGAGAAGGGATGATATTGTTTTTATGGTAAAGAGCACTTTTTTTTTAGCTAAACTTGGGTTAAACACTCACTCCCACATGATTTGGTGGGCTACTCAAGATTCAGTATGGTTTCATGTCAGGGGCTTATAACCTCCTTTGGCCACAAAAGAAAGATCATACTCACACCCTTTAAGTTCCTGTTTACTCCTAATCACACCAAGAGAGGTGGGAGGGAGACTAGTTCCTTCATTTCTTTTTCTGAGTTAAATATTGAAAGCAATATACTGTACAGTACAGGGTATTATGAACAGTAGTATTTTTATTAATTCTACACATTTACAGAAGAATACAGATTAGACTGCGGAGGGACAAAGATGCCACACTAATCGGCGGATACTCGAAATTCAATGCCGTGGTTGGTGAAATGGTATACAGAGTAAAAACCGTGGATAACCGGAATCCGCAGATGAGAAATCCGTGGTTGGCGACGGTCTACTGTATTACAGTACAGTATGCCCTGAAAATTCGCAGATTTTTAATTCGAGGACCTCAATTATTAGCGGATGACACCCTGGAGGTACCCAAGAATGTCTGTGGGTAGTTTTAATGTTGCTGGCATTTTTGTGGCCAGGACAGGGAGCCATTCATTCTACAGACAGTATCGTATATATGTGTGTGTGTATGTAGACACACACAGAACATACAAATAAAAAATAATGGGAAAATCCTCTCACAAATAGTAATCAGAAACAAGACAACAAAATTTATTAAAAATAGTCTACCCTCAAGTCAACTTTTACTTTTACTTTACTTTTATCCTCTTCGCCACTGATCGGCTTGTTAGCCGCTTGGGCGATCGGTCACGTCTCCGATTACTTTTCCTTTTCATTTATCTTCTTCATCAAAAGACCGGCTCGCTAGCCGCAAAGGCGATCGGTAACGTCTCTGTCACGCACTGTTGGCAAATACTGGGCATACACCGGCTCCTGAATGTACCTGAACCCGCTCCAGTGTTGGTCAGGTCTTGTCTTGAAAGAGCTCACACTCGGTGCCGTCACAACACTCTCTGGTAGATTGTTCCAAGAGTTTACAACTCCGTGCTTTGTTATTAAAGTTAGACTCTCGCATTTTTAATACATTTTGTTGTCTTGTTTCTGATTACTTGTGAGAGGATTTTCCTATCATTATTTATTTGTGTGTGTGTGAGTGTTTACACGCACACACATATGTACAATACAGGTTAAAGAAATAATTACCCTAAGGGCAAACACATAAAGGGAATAGACATTTCTTTGCACACAAGTAAGAATGTAACCCCCCCCCACCCCCTGGTCAGCAAATGTTTTTCAGGGATTTGACTATTTGCGGCCATTTTGAGAACCTATCCCCAGAGAATTTTAAGGGCATGCTGTAATCATCTAAAATGCATATCAACAATGGAAACAGAGCTATAACTGTATTATCATATGTACTGTACTGTAGTTAAATTATTTACTAGTACTATAAACTAATAAAAGTAACTTTGTGAAGATTTTTCAAATACAAGTCATCCAACAATTATTTATTTATTTTATTTTTTTAATTTGACGAGACCATGGACATTTGTGCCATGGACACTATCACTTGATGACCCAAGAGGACTACTGCTCCATGAAACACCCTTTGACAAAATGTAGTTACCCGGAGCCATTCTTTTAATATATGTTTATGGAATATATTATATTACAATGGCCAAATAGTAGGGGATATTCTCTCCTACCTCGGTGGCCATGAATGATCTACACACAAGTGTGAGAAGAACACTGAATAGTGATCACTGTGACAGCTGAGGTTTCATTTCTTGCAACTCATTTTCTCTATAACAATCCCACCTCTGCTGTCACTTTTGTATTTATAAATAATGATATACTGTACTGTCCAGCAGTGTATGTCTCTGAGGAACAGTTGCAGTAGGAGATGGCAAACAATCCTGGCTTCTAATGTCGGGTCTCCTGGGTCCAGGCCTATGGGTTAATGAATGAGCAGCCTAGTTTTGGACCAGGCCATAAACTGGTATATCAGGAGCATGCCTTGAGTTTTCCCTAATAATGCTTAACATATAAATTCATCTTCTTAAACAACATCCTCATTTCCAACATCATGATAAGAGGTCTTTTACAGTTTCTTTCATAAAGGATGTGTAACAACTAAAATACCAGTAATGTATACCTTCTTTATCTTTGAAGCAACCGCTACAACTCCTTCAGAATCAGTAGCAAGATTGGATTCAGTCAGAGACAGTTGGCTGTCTGTTGCATGACTTTTGCTACTACTTGTCCCAGGGCTGCTGGTAGATTGCACCTGCTGTACTCTTGTGCCATGAATACTCTGCAAATCAAAGAGTTTCTTAAAAGGCATTACAGTGGACTCTTGGTTATATGTATTTTGAATAACTGCAATTCTTAAGGATCCCAATTCTCTGGCCATCTCAACCCTACCACAGTTTTGTCAGTTACTAGAAGCCCAAAAATAACTACTGTACCTGTACAAATATCTGCAACAAACATCCTTCAAATGCCTAATCTGTGACAAAATAGTATAACAAATCATGGGAAGTGCCAAAAATCATAAGCTCATCCAATCAATGATGAGATGAAATGGAGTGAAACTCAGTGTATTTCCCTAACATGAGTTATGCAATTGTGACTAATACGAGTACATTCTTACTTTAATATTCTAAAAAAGTAGAAATGTGGCATTAACCTTTGTTTCAATTTAAAAATTTATAGATCCAACAGTTTAAAAAAATCAATACAGTACTTACACAAGAGAGTTATCCTGTATTGAATCACTTTATAATCCTGTGTATTATTTCACCTTTATACTGTACCTGTAGTTATTTATTGTCTGTAATATTGCACGAAATAATGCCTCGTGATATATTTCATTGTTTACTCTGGTTTATACCAGAGTACAGTACTTACTTTTTTTTTGTTTCAACAATAAATGGAATACTGTAATATGGTAAAATTAAACTTGTTCTTTTCTAGTTAATGCTTTATCAAATTAATACAGGATCCATGCA
This sequence comes from Homarus americanus, assembly GCF_018991925.1. NCBI lineage: Eukaryota > Metazoa > Arthropoda > Malacostraca > Decapoda > Nephropidae > Homarus > Homarus americanus. The sequence goes on along the minus strand of NW_024735516.1, from coordinate 1,295,145 downwards.
AAGTGTTCTATGTACTGTACAGGGGTTCCCTCATCTTGCATACACTTAATCAGTAAAATTTCTAGAACTCTCCCTTTAAAAAACCCTGGATTAACCACTGATGAATCTTCTGTTACTAAAAATCATAACCCCTACTGCCAGATAACCAAGTACAGTACATATAAAAAGAACAATAATCATAAGGAAATCACACAAAAATACCAGTACTGTGCTATCAACATAATCTAAAGTGAATTGTATTTTACATACCATATTACCCTTAATACTTTCTTTTCTTGTAAAGGCTTCGCTGCACTGGGCTTCTGCAATAAGTTGTGTGGGACCTGAGAATATAAATAAAAGACCTCTACACAACACAGTGGTTAACAATCAATAAACGTTTTCTGCAGATCTATGTCTATAACTAGTTATAAACCAATAATGTAGTGACATTATTAAACAGGAGGTATAAAAGGCTATGCCAGGGCAGTCAATACCTGTACAATGAAGTTTCAGTATAAGCAGACTGAGTATAGTACTGTACTGCACTCTTTAGTTTGAAACAGTACTGGGAGACAATGTGATCTATTACTGATAAAAATAACACTGTTCAGAGAACTACAACACTAATGGATATAGCTGATCATAGTGGTACTACATACAAGTTCAAATTGTGATTACCACCTTTATGTTCTCTTTCATTTACATTCATGTACAGTATACCTGCTCTTCATATTTTCATTTTATTCTTCAGTTATCTTTCAGCACCTTTATTTTCTACATTTTACTTCTTTTGTTTTTAAAGTTATATAAATAAATTGCACAATTAACCCAGAAATATATGTTTTTTGTGAGAATTTTGTCAGGTCAAAGGAAGGTACACAAGTAACCAGGATTCTCTATTAACTAGACTGCTGCAAAAAAATTCAATTAATCCAGTTAAGGGAGAGGGTACCATACTTACATAATGATATAAAAATATCTGTTAAATCCTTAATTTGGGCACCAAATCCCATTTAATTCCAGTACTGTATCTAATTTTTTTTATCCAGTACAGTAATTGAATTTGGGTGTCCCAGGCATCCTGGCAACTACTGCATTACTGTACCATTAATCTCCAATGTCTCTTTATCTTATTTTTTCTATCCATATCACAATCACACCTTTATTATGTCTTAATTATGTACTGCTTTTAATAGACTTCTAAATCTTGAAAAAAATCTACCAATATCTCCAGTAATTTTACACTCCCTATCAAACTACTACCCGGTAGTGCACGCCCATATTGCATTCATGCTTTACAATACTGTACACTGATTTATGGTAATCCTAATAACTTCTTCAGAACTTAAGCCTCTTGTTTATCTAACAAATCTTATGCATTAAAAATACATTTTGATTACCATATAAGTGAATCTTTCACTTCTCTCTAGTCTGTATCATCTGAACAAACCTTACACTCTAAATCCTGCACTGTCTCAGCACACAAGAAATAGTAAATAGTATACAGTACAGTACTGTACTCCCACAGCCTACATGTACTGTATATACAGTATACCTACATTGTCAATATTCATGTTGAACTGTATAACTGCATAGTTTATAAACATGCTTATCCAATTGTAAAACCTGTATGACAATTTTACTGAAGAAATATTATTATAACTGTATTATTAATTTCTGAGCTACCACAACCTTTTTTTAATTCCTATATTTGCAATGTTTGACATTTCTTGTGCTATTTCATCAATTCATAGTTTCATTTACATATTATATTTCTATCTTCCACTCCTATCACCCTTTACCAATGTTACTCCTTAACCTCTTGTTTATGGTGTCGCCTCTGAGCTAAATAAAATCATCTGGCATTAGCCAAATAAGATACTAGAAGTGGCTAAGTTTATAACAATGCATACACTTTACTCATCTTGTAAACACAGTAATCTTATTCATCACAGCTCTTTCCACACTCCAAATGTTCCATACATCCCTCAGTTCTCTTTACTAACCTATTCTAAGAAAACACCTTTACCTTTTTGGACCATCTTATGTTGTGACTCCCTGCTGTCAGTGTCAGACTCACTGGACTCTTCAAACATTGTGTCACTGTTGTCTTTAGAAGATTCTGGAGAGCTATTTTCATCAGAGTATGCATGTTGTCTGAAAACCTGAAAGACACGATAGTTTGAATAATGCTTTCTGTTGATAAATTAAGTACTGTACTGCACAGTAGACGAGACAGTAGAACGTTGATATAATGTAAGAGTGTAAGAGTCGCTTTAAACCGAATTCCCACTAAATCGAAGTGTTGTTTCAATGGAATAATTTAGTTTGGTACTTGAGAGAAACACAAAATACTAAAAAGACTGAGAGTCTCCCCAGATGTACCTTAGCCCATCTCCTAGAATAAACAAAACATTGTTTTTTGTAGTATTATGTTAAAACAAACACTCATAAATCAACACAGCTAAAATTAAGGGATGTGAAATGGTGTGTTTACTGGCTGGGAAGATGGGGGGGAGGGAGGGAGGGAGGTGAGGTGATATGTTTGACACTTGATGCCAAGGTCTAGTGCTTATTTATTTATCTGTCCTTAAGAGTGACTAAGTTTTTCTCTTATAAAATGTCACTGAACTGACATGGGAGTATTTAATTAACATTGCTGGAATTCTAATAAGATAGTGATTAATTTGAATATAAACATGGTATAGCTCGCATTAGACATACAAATTTTAGTTCTAATTTAAGAATTTGATTAAAAGAGCCAAAATTTTATCTCTTGTGCAAAATATATGACTATTTGCTGTCTTGCAAGGATTCCAGCAATACAAATTATATTCTCCTAACTTTAGTCTGTTACATTATATAAGATAAAAACTTTAAGTCTAAAACACCAAACCCTGGCTGGGAAGATGGGGGGGGAGGGAAGGAAGTGACATGTTTGACAGCTGGGCAAGGTCTAGTAAAAGTATTTATTTGTTTATTTATGTCCTTTAGCTTGAGTTTATGTTTTTTGCTTATAAAATGTCACAGAAGTGACTGGGGAGAATATAATTTACATTGCTGGAATTCTTAGAAGATACAGGTAGTGATTAATTTGAATATAATCATGCTATAGTTTGCACTAGACAAAAATTTTAATAATCATTTAGTACATTATTTTGAGTACATGTAGTCCAGCTTTGCCCTTAGGACAGTGTAGTCTGCCCAGAGAAATATTAGGCGCAAATTTTAAAATATGATGCGCCAGATTGACTCGCGGAAAATAGGAAAGATTCCCTTTAAATTAAAACATTTTCCTTAATTGTGGGTGTTGCTTTAATCAATAATCTTAAATTGAATCGCTTTAAATCGACGTTCTACTGTACGGTATGTAAGGCTGACATTTATTTGACAATTTATTTTTTGTCTTTCTTCATTCATCATTAATGTGTTCTGCTATGGTATTCCCTGTCCACAACAAGACCTCAAATATCCAGCTATTTCACCCCTGTTGTTTCACACAAGCTACCATCCACCCATAAGCAGCATGTCCATCCTCAAAAAATACTCAGTGCCACTTTGTTTATTCACGAACACTGCTCCACCCTTCACCCTATCCTTACAACTTTTTCCTCCTACTAACCATCCCTGCCTTATTTATTGACTTCCCATGAATTCTCCAGCCCAAGGAGGAACTATGTTTCAGAAGGAGCTTCATTTTGTTACAAGAAATCCTTTGCTTAGGTAAAACTGATATTACCTATCAACTTCCCTGAGATCAAACCAAAAAAACCAAAAGGGTCCTCATAAACAAAGATGACTACGCAAAATCCAGCCAGGAAGTTGATAATATTCACGATGTTGATCCTAACTTTAACTCTGGACCCCCCAAAATCCATGACCAAGTATTGTATTAAATACTGCAGTGTCCTTTGTTTAGGTCCACAGATCTCCAAGGAACCCTACCAAAAGCCTGAATGGGTCAACCTTGTCACCAAATCCTTTAATTGATCTGCTTGCACAGTCTGATAGTAAATGGAAGAACTTAAGAGAGAAAAACAATAACAGTACAGCTTCTAAGTTGCCATAACAGCTGAAACCATCTGTTTGGTTATATTCCCTGCAGTCAAACCATGGACCATGACCTTTCCAACAAAGATTGGCCCCCTAAATAATAGGGTACAAGTTGTCTTTTCATAGGAAGCACTACAAATTATTGAGTAAAAGGTCTGGTTCCTGAAATCAGAAACAAATGTTTCTGAGACATATTGGACCACCAGAACTCACCTCACCAACAAGGCAGATGAAGCATCATAGACCACTGACCCAAGCAATTTTACCACAATCTTGGGTTGTCTGCTTCTCTCTCCAAAATCTCCACAGCCCAATGCCATGATGCCTTTCATTTTACTACTCTGTCCACTTTGAACAACACTCTCAAATCACTGTTTTTTGTGATGATTCTAAAAACATTATCTAAAAGTTTCTAGCTGGTACCTAAGAATAATGAATCATTGAGGCAAGTGCTTTAAAAGAACAGTGCAATTGAATCTATGGACATGTTTGGTACAGTACTACATTGACCACCATGTTGGGATGAGATAACAAGGCTACACTGACCCTCAAAAAAACAAACTTTGGACTTTGGCCAGGGGCCAGTTCTGTATGTCATAATTCTTTGACCCAGCTTCAGAGAGCTCAGGGAGAGGAAAAAAACAACTTCTTTTTCTGTTGGCAACAAATCCACTACAGTACTGATTTGAGCTTGTCACACTGTCAATAGAGATTACCACTTTCTTCCTATAAAGGAAAGAAGTGGTAATCACAGTACAGTACTATGTGAAATGTTACCCAACAACTCAGTGCATTCATTAAATCTATTTGGGTCAAACCTATTCATACTACAATACCTACCATGACTAAGATAAAACTCAAAAGTTATCAAGAATGTGGAGCTCAAGCTCACACCTGGGAGTCCAGCAAAAGTCATCCATATTATATCACTGTAAAAAACAGAAAGGCCATAGCAAAAATCAATAATGCAGGATAACAGAAAACAGGGGAACACTTACACAGTCAAAAAATGCACAAGCATATTGACACGAAACAATGGGAGCAATTTAACCCTTTCAATGGCTGCTTGTGAGGTCCAAATCACACCCGTAGACAAAGCCGATGATGCTATCTGCTTCATCCAAAAATGTATAGATCATTAATTGTATTAATTTTTCATTTATCATTTCTGGGTAAAATTAAGCATTTTTTTATTGAGTTAAAAAGATAAACCATTTGACTATGTGATAAAAGAAGAAAATTGTTGTATAAATGATATGGGATGGCTGAAAATGAGTGTGAAAAGATAATATTTTACCCGCCAGATCCCCGAGTGAGTGGTCTGGCCAGCATGAGTGCTCAGGGTCAAGGGAGACCTCTCGCTCATCACGGCCTGTGTAGTGAAGCAAATAGTGTCAACGGCCAGCGAAAGGGTTAATAGCGTGGGGAATGAGATTTAATGAATTCCCCATAAATACTGTACATTACCTGGGCTTGAAGGTAGCTGACAGTTGGCACAGACATTGTTGGTGAAGGGTAACTCACTCTTGTTGGGAAAATAGACTGAATCAACACAGATGAACTATCCAGCTAGTAGCTACCAGATTCTCTGAATGATTCCTATGTGCCCTATGATTAAACATAATGGAAACCAGAATGACCCCTAAACAGAGAGAACACAAATTGACCTGGCTAAAATGGAACTTTTGTGACACATCATTTCAGAATACACTTTTAAGGAAACTTGAATATACTCTTCGCAATCAGTGTCCCCACACTCTGGAAAACTAAAGTTTTGATACATACATTGGATTGTTGACATGAAGATGGATAGTGAAAGTGCCCAGTCTCCTGCCTACTTGTGAATTACAAACTGGATGATTCAACAAATATGAACATTCATATAGCAAGATAAAACATACTGTAACTAAAGTATAATACTAAACAGCATCTCAGACTGTGGTAACCAGACTCTCTTTAAACAGACACCCCAAAATATGGTAAAGGAAGCACTTAGCTGCTGAAAACACTGAACCAGCTGAAAGATACCTAAACAGAAGGAGGTGTGATTAGGAATTGAAGCTGGATCTCCTTTCTATGAGTTGTTTGGATCATAAAATATATGCAAAGAAGTACGGCAGCAGCTGATTTTTAGCTCTCAGTCTCTGAGTATTGAGTCATCAGTCCTATTCCCTTTTTAGGGGCAGGCTGTTGAGTCAATAGAGATCTTATCATTACTTTTCTATTTGATTTCTGAACTATAACAGAGTCACACTTGTAGAGGAGCCTTGGGAATCCTGCGGTGTCAACCTACAAGCCTGGTGATCCGATACATTGATCACATCCGAAATACCGTACAGTAATGTCTCCGTTAGCCGGAATACAAATTTTCCGAGGAGCAAATTTTCCGGAAAATTCCCCCCAAAATTGCCGATACCCAGAAAATTCCGGAATGGGGGAGTTCTTTTCCGAGTTTGAAAGACGAAAATTAGGTGCATTTTCTGGAAATTCCAAGAAAATTTTTCCGATACCCGGAAAATTCTAGGGATGGGGGATATTTTTTCGGGTTCGAGAGATGATGTAATGGACAATTTCTGTAACTTCTGAGAACATTTTTCCATTACCAGTAAAATTCCGGGGATGAGGGATTTTTTTCCGGATTTGAGAGTCATCTCGTTACCCGGAAATCTCTCATTCCCGGAAGTGCTTTGCACCAATTGTTCCGGCTAAAAAGATATCACTGTACTATAATGCATAGGGTCACTTTCTTTTATAATTATCCTTCATTTGATTTAACAAAAATCCTGCTAAACAAGTATCCAAACATATATAATAATATTGCAAAGAAAAATTTTCTCTACACACACTGTATAGTTCTAATACATAAGTCTCAGAAATAACTAAACACAATACCTGAGGGTGATTTTTGTGAGGTATTGGAGAGGTAGCACAATTCTCAGGAATAACGGAGATTCCCTTAATTTCCATAGAAGATTCACTTACACTCTTGTCTGCAGCTACAAACTTAGGTTGAGTTGCTGTCTTATCAAGGTGAGGTGATTCTACATGACTGGTAGACTGGTTAGACTTGCTTAAAGAATCTGATTTAGATGTTCTTTTTGATTTAATACTGCTGTGACTTCTACAGTCTTCTTGATCACTAGTGTCATTTATATTTGTTTTAGAGGGACTTTTACCATTATAGGATCTGGCTGAGCTGACAGACTGTGACTGTGAACACTGATCTTGAAGCACATTATTGTTAGCTTCACCATCACTGTGAGAGCCACTTTTAACTTGCATTACAGGGGCATGTTTATCTGTTGGTGAAGGATATTGTAAAGTTTTCTGTTGATGTTTACTTATTTCACCCTCTTGGGATGATGTCTGTTGAGTTTCTAAGAGCAGAGATGCATGTGACTGTGATCTTGGTGCTGGGCTTGGATGTTTCACTTTTGATGCACGTTTGACACCAGTTTTTCCTTTGCTCATGTCAGAGGAAGACTGTTCTGCATTTCCCTGTTGTTCCTTATTACCATTTTTGCTCTGCTTTACTGGGTTCTTTGCCTTTATCGTCTTGGAGGCCTGTAAATATACCATTGCATTTTTTTTTAAATCTACTTACACATTATGCCATAAAAGATTTCTGAATTATATTACAGTAATTAAGAAAAAATACTCAGAATAATTTTAAGAGCAGGAAGGTACAACTGTAGGTGTGAAGGTGGAAAGCTGTTATGGTCTAGCAGTACAGTGTACTGCAGAGTACAGTAGTGTCTCAGTATTTTAAAATACTTGGGACTAGGCCAATTGTGATGTAGTGAATTTAGCAGAATGCTGATACTGTAGTTTACAAGTGCATGTACTGTACAAATGTCTTGAATAAAGACAAAAGATAAGATGTTCCATTGTTTCCCCTTTTCCTGTGTGATTTTATCAAGATTTATCTTATCCACGTTTCCATTGTGGATCTACATGAAATATCTGTAATAAATACAAAACTTCTATACAAAACTTCTATACAGTACATACGTATCACTGTGATACAGCAAGTCCTCGTTTAACAATGCCTCCGACAATGTTGTTTCGTTATAACGTCACTACTCTTTAGATACCCATGATTCAGACAACATCTCGCCGATTTTGTATAGCGTCGTCAAGGACTACTTTGTACAGCGCATCACCCTCTCTCACCCAGTCAGAGCGGGAGGAGGAGCCACCCTCCTCCTTTCCCGCCCTCCTCCTCTCCCACCCTCCACCTCTCCACTACCCACCACACACTCACTCCACCTCTGCCCTTCAGTGAGTGCAATACAAAATTATTTAGTTTATTTATTTTGGGGGATGTATAATATATGCTCTTTTCTATAAAAATTCCATTAGATTTATGTATATGTAATGTATTTTATGAGGCAAAGGGAGGCTGGGGAACGTAACTCCCATATTTTATGCATTTCTTATGGGAAAATTGATTCTGTTAACATCGTGGTTTTCAGGAATGGAACCATGACATTAAGCGAGGACTTACTGTAAATACAAAGCATATGGATTGTAAAGCTATGCTCCTGTATCTACTGCACTGTGATATACTGGGTCGTGATCAACTTTCTTAACAAATAAATGCACAGTTCATTAAAAGAGAAAATCCATTTAGTCCCAGCAGAGAGAGTGTGTGTGTGTGTGTGTGTGTGTGTGTGTGTGTGTGTGTGTGTGTGTGTGATGATGATGATGATGATGATGATGATGATGATGATGATGATGATGAGATGATGATGATGATGATGAAAAGAAACTGTACACTGTAGTATAGAGCATTATACAAGAAAGTGAAAAAAATGTAAGAATGATGAATATACAGTAGAGAGAATCTGAAGGGTCACTCGACCCACATGATATAGATACTGGTTTGACTTCTGTTATTCTACTAACTACACTTTGAGTATTGGTGCTAAAATATATTAATATACAGAAAAAGAGAAAAATTAACCATCATTCTGCTTAACTCTTGGAGGACAGTGATAACAACTCGTGGTCCTTACCCACTGGATGGTGAAATATCAGGAGGGAGGTCATAAAATATTTTAATACTGTACAGTAAGGCTGTATTACCATAACTCCTGATTTACACCATCAGAGTTCAAGGATCAGGGAGAACAAGCAAAAAATCACTTAAATCCTGTGTGAGAACCTCATGGTTGGACACATGGCTTAAAGCTCTCCCCCCAACACCTGCAATTTCCCCATCCTCTTCACTCTAACTCCCCTTATATTCACCACAGTAGATCTATTAGTCAAATCTTGAGGGAAGTCACCATTTCCACCTACAGTATATAAGTCTTATCATATATGGGAGGGTCATCCTTATCTTCAGAATCAATTATAAAAGTATCAATTTCCTTCTGCACAGGGCACCACACACAAGCGGATGCGGTATGTCTTGACTCAGACATGGTTCATCCATTACTAATGGGCGAGGCATCACCCTGCCTTGGGGCAGTTGCCAGAAGCCTCCATAAAAATGATCAGCCAATACAAAATACTGTATAGGAAATTTAAATTGGGTCCACATGAAATATATCGCACCAGTTTCGGGATATATCCGAAACAGTGCGACCCTCCTTACTGCAACTGCTGCAGGATATGACCACCAGGAGTTATATAGTGTACTACTAAACACAAAGTGTAATACAAAATTACCTTGGGAATGAAATCCTCATAATGTTGAGTCGACCCTAAAACACCAACTGTGCGAAGATGCTGGGCAATGACCTCCTCACAGGCACGTTGTAAGTTAAACCAATAACGTAGTGTGCCAATTACCTGTTAATGACAGACTTTATTAATACCATATGTCACTCCATATCAAGGATGACTTTTCTAAAATCTATGCTATCTTGTATTTGTAGTGATAATCCCTAGATGAGAAGGTTTATCCATCCACTATAGGTGCAGACAAGAAATGATAAGGATTTGACTTGTATCATGATGTTAGAAAAATAAGAATTTTGAAGTGGGTTGATTCTAGCAATTAGATGTCAGATTGTTTTACAAAGAAAGACACTTTATTGGTCAACTTTTAGAAGTACTGTACTGAAGAATTAGAAGGACAATTAAACACTAGATAAGACCTGTAGAGAAAATATTCAAAACACATGATTCTGTATTTTATGAAAAGGATACAATGAAAGAAAGGTGCAACAAAAAGGTACTGGATGGAAAAGTGGCATTATTGTGACATGGGAACAGCCTTGTGAGAGTACATAGAAAATTTTGCAGAAATTCAAAGAAGCTCTCATCAAGAAAATGCTAACATACAAATGCTGTGTGAAGAAGATGATGTAGATGAACGTGATGACCACAAGACAGCAGTGAGGGCAATGATATTTACCTGAGATTGGTCAAAGAGTAAAATATTTTCCATTGGGTGACAATCATTGGAAAGAAACAGTTAATTTAAGCTGTACTGTTAAATCAACAGGGCAGCACAAACAAGACAGAAAATAGTGTTCATAAAATTTTTTATAGTACATGTATTGAGTAGATATGATGAAAAGAGAATGAAACATGCTAAGTAAAAATAAAATTAGAAAACTGGAAAAGATTTAATGTACAGTATATGAAGTGGCCTCATGAGTTTCGTGATTACTTTGTTCTGGGGACCCCACGTGGGACTACTGAATCACGGAACTCGCAATATATGTTTACATGAAAAAAGGTAATTTTTCATTCTGGTGCTTGTGCCCAAGTCCTACTTTTTTTTCTTTTTTCTTTTTTTTCCCACCCCTTCATTCCCCTAATTTCAACCAGAAAACAATACTCTAATGTGGCTTCGAAATAAAGAAAATACAGTATAATATAAAACTATAAAATAAGAAAAATAATAAGTAGAAAGGATATGGTGGTTGAGGGTGGAATGACTCAGCATAGGTTCCCCCTCTGGGAGACTTCAGTCAGCCCGACCCCATTAAAACGGCACTATGTAATTTCACCATAATTCCCACATAACTTAGGTTCATTTGGTGCTGGGTTAATAAAACATTATCATAAATTAAAAAATAAAATAAAATAAAAATATTACCCCACTCAACCCAGATGAGTTATTGTGTCGTATTAGTTCCTGGTGATGTTTATATCGATGAGCAGCTGACCAGCCAGCCAGGGAAGGAGTTGTTTATGTAATATAGAACTTTTTTATTTTATTTTTTTTACAATATCTATGTGTTTCTGTATTTTTTACTTATTATGTACAAAGTTTAGTGTCTATTACAGTCTTATGTTACCAAACTATATTTTATATAACAAAAAAAAGTCTAATGTATCACACAATAATATTTAACTTATAATTTAGGCAAGGTTTACACACAAAAACTCAAGAGGTATAAGGTACAAAACACATTTTATTAGTACGGGGAGTGTGAAAGTCTGGAGGAAGGTGCGAAGATGTAATGAGGCGGGGAATTTAGGGGTCCGCATGAAATTCGTGAATTGTTGAACTTGGGCTGCGTGAAACTCACGAGGCCACTGGACTGGTCAATAATACAGTATACAGTATTTCCATTCATTGGGTGTTCCCAGACAACCATCTTGAGAATGGACCGTGTATGATGAAGGCAAGGCTAGTAGCAAGAGGTTTTGAGGAAAATAAAGACTGTGAATCCTTAGTTGAGATAACTTCAGATTAGGTGGAAATCCAATGAATTGGGAATTGGTGGTTTCATTGGAGCTCATATAATTCCAGGCATTATATATACTGTACAGTACTATGGTAAAATTATATAATTTTTATTATTGTTATACAGTACAATATAGGACATGCATACTGTATTGTATATACTGTATTTAATTAGAATAATTAAATTTGTTTTGGTCATAACAGCCATTAGTCTAGTTACTATTGTTCCGGTAAAGTACACCAGAGGACAATAGTCTGGTAAGGCAAAAGCCGGATGATGGTAAGTTTAACTATTGACATCAAATGCTGTGCATCAGAGATGTTTCCACAGTTTTCTTGATGATGCCAAATATCTTTCTCTTACTTATGTGGCTGACCTGGATACAACTTAACAGATAAGCCATTATCATTAATATAGGAATCTACAGGTATTAAGTGAAAAATAATAATAATTATCATAAGGTAAAGAGTTTTAAGAAACCAGAGTACAGGTTTTCACCGAGTGCAGAGTAATGCTGACACGGTGTACACAGTTTCATGAAAAACATCAGGAAATGTCAAATTGTATCAAAGATGCTATCAACCCTCAGTCTTCTCAGGTTTTCAATGGACAAACATGCCTGACTGATGATGACTTGAAGCTTAGTAATGGATTTCCTTCATTCTTGCTGGAACCGGGAACCTTAGATTTTTGTGCGGTTTCGGTTCAAGGTTTGGTTCTTCTAAAATCTACTGGTTCCGGCAGTTCTGGGTTTGGGTTTGGCAAAGATGCCAATGGTAACTATGCCCAATGTCGTCATTTATTTGAAGGTTTCATGTCACCATAACTAGTGGATATTTACAAATAAGTAAGTTGCATGTAGTCATATACCTGTCCTGGCTGTAAATACAATCCTGAAGGCAAGTGTTGCATCTCCTCTGCATCATCATAGGACACCAAAACTTGCACAGAGCCATGAAGGGTGTTGCGTGGATAGTCCAGAACCTCACAAAATGTTAACTGACATTCACCAATTTTGGTTGGATGGCCAGAATCCAAAAGAATATACACAGACACTGCAACATATAATTAACATCATTTACATGAATAAATACATAAAGAAAATCATAACAAAAATGCTTCACATATGATGAGATTTGTAATTAAGCTCAATACCATATTCCTCTTTACATGGTAACAGATGCATGATAGAGAACATTTTAGTCCTTAAGCACATCAACTATGCTAATACTGTACCAATGAAGCAGTATTTTTTTAAATATCTACAAAAAATTTCTGCAAGCTGGATCAGACATCTTATAAATGAAGCTATTGTCTTTCAATTACACAGTCTCTATGCTGAGTAAAAATGTGTCATTTAGTGAAGTGGGGCATTAAGTAAGTCTGACCTTAGCTGTATGCTGGTAATGTATAGAGCATTATGTACTCAAAAGAAAGGTCTTACATAAAGCAGCACTATTCATAAAACAAAGAATTAAGTATTTTATATATACTGTAAATTAAAAACATATTTGTAGTATATAAAAATAGCATATATGAATTGCTCACTCCACTGTGTCACTTGTAAATGAGGGACTGATCCTGAAATTCCAATTTACAACAAATTTGGATTGACTGACTCTCACATACTGTGTTTGCCCTTAGGACAATTATTTATTTTACTTGTAGTATTGTATATATATGTGTGTGTGTGTGTGTGTGTAGACACACACACACACACACACACAAAACACATACAAATAAACAATAATTGGAAAATTCTCTCACAAATAATCAGAAACAAATTTATTAAAAATGTGAGTCTACCCTCAAGTCCGTGCTCTATTAGTAAAGTCCTGTAATAGAGCATAGATTTGAGGGTAAACTCACATTTTTAATAAATTTGTTTCTGATTATTTGTGAGAAGATTTTCCAATTATTATTTATTTGTTTGTATTTTGTGTGTGTGTGTGTGTGTGTCTGCACACACATATATCTACAATACAGGTAAAGGAAATTAGTCTCTAGAACGAATGGCTCCCTGTCCCAGCCGCGAAAATGCCGGCAACTTTAAAACTACCCACAGACATTCTTGGGTACATCCAGGGTGTCATCCGCAAATAACCGAGAACTGCGAAGTAAAAATCCGCGAACTTGGGGGCCGCCTGTATAAGAATTTATCTGAATCCAAATGTAGCAGCAACTCAGTGAATGGCAAGGACTGGGCATGGATTATTTTTCTTATTACCATCTAACTAACGTAACCGAGAAAAAGCTACTGGAGAACATGCAATGCCTACAACAACCTTATACTGTGAGCTTGAATGATAGCCATTATTTTCTGGGAACCATTGCTTTGGGTTCTGGTTATGTAGGGAGATTATAGAGAAACATGTGAGTAGCCCCCAGCCATTACTGTTTGGGATTAGTCTGGATACTAACCCTTTAGACTTAGCTGCCATAATGACATGGGCCCCTATGTTAAACATTAAATTAGAAAAGTCAAATCACATCATCACAATAAACTTGAGAAGGTTGCAGATTTGCTATTCATATATTGATAGCTTAATATTTAACATAAGGCCACCATGAAGCAATGGAATACTCACTCAGTCCATTTTACCAATAATAGCCACTGCCCTAGACAATGGAGGTGAGTACATAAATCTTCAAACTCATCTGAAAGGTTATTTAGCTGAAACCATAATAAGAATTTGAAGGGGCTACAGCAAATCCTCCCTGAGACATGATGATGATAAACAGACTAAAGGACAACTGGAAGGAAAGACTGACAAGGAAATGACAAGCATGAGTGATGGTAACACATGTCAGCATAAATTTGGAGTGGGGGGGGGGGTAAAAACATAATAAGAATACAACAGTCTCTGATAACATTACCTGTGACATTATCTTCTCGCAATGACTCAAGATTTCTATAGTTCATCTGAAACCTGTAGAGTGCTGAATAATTGTAGTGAGCATCATTGCCAATGGCAACATTTGTATGCTGCAAAGGATCTTCCAACGAGAATGGAACTGTCCAAGAAGCAAATGTTTTTAATTGGCTGAATTCAGGACCTTCAAATACTATTTTATCTATGTGAAACTGTAGCACATTATCATGTTTGCCGAGGTTTAGAGTCTGTGTAAGGTTATGGCCCAGGCCATCCAACTTCTCCTTCAGGCTCTTGTCGGTGATCATTAGTATCTGATGTTCCATCTTCTCACAGCGTTCATCACGCCTTTTGATTGTCTCCTGTAAACCCTTGATTGACAAACACAAATCTTTTTCCTTTTCCTGGGATTCTTGAGCAACTCTAGATACCTAAATTGAAATTTGAATTAGTTTTTAGAAGCAGTACATGAGTTATATACAGTACTAATGAGGACTACTGCTGTGAGGGCAACACAAAAGGTATAAGTGGTGACAAAAATAAAAGGAATGACCATAAAAGGATCAGCACAGAACAAATCATCAATGTTGAGTACAGTACTGTACATAGAAAAAGAAGAGGTTTTGAGCCATAGGATATTTTGCAAAGTAGAAATAAACTTCTGTGAAGTGCCTCAACTGGGAAGGAAATTGGTGAACACCCTGGTAAGAATGTACAAGTAAAAACAGTAGTTAGATTCGTCCCTTATAATTAAGAGTAGGCTGAGCTGACTTGAGAATAACTTTGCAGCTCAGGTCCCAAAATTTTAAATATTCAAATATGACAAAACTCTGCAAGGCCTTAGAACTCAAAGAGAGCTACTGCAGACAACTGGTATGAAATAAAACACAAAAATTAGAGAATGGCATATTCTTATCATGCTTAGTCTTGGCCCTATCAAACAAAAAGGAGAAGGAAAACAAAATTCTGTATGATAATTGTACAGATGACTTCCTTGAAGTAGCAGCATTTGCAATAAATAACATGGCATGCAAATAGTTGATGGAATTTAAGGGAATGAACAAGTAATCAAGAAGGTGAGGATCAGTGCCAAGCACTTTAATATTAGTCCACCAAATGTGATAGTTGATGTCAACCAAAAACATAATTTAATAATCTTTGATTTACTACAAAAAAAATGACATAAATCTTAGTCTGAGAACAATCACTGCTGAAGTGCAATGTATAGCCAATAATACTGTAAGGGTCAGAAGTGTAGACACTTTCAGCAGACACCAGAATGAGGTTAGAAGACTTCAAAATATGGTGTTACAGGAGAATACTAAAGAGAAGTTATACACAGAGAGAGAAATAAATAAGGAAGTATTGTCTTAAAATTGGTTAAAACACAATTTTAAATATTGGATCCTTAAAGAAAAAGATAAATCCATGTGTATATTATTTTGCCTTCATATAGTTAGGAATGAGTGGATTATCATAGATCCAATAATGATTGGGATGGATAAATTGAATTAATAGTCGAATTCCCAAAGAAATGCAAAATCTGGAAAGGCTGGTAAAAGCAGCTAAAATAATTTTTTTTTAATGGAGAGCCATACTGTAGTCACCAACCCTCAGACATGAAAATGACACCTTGATTGACTGACAGATTAGCTAACTGTTTAAGCTTATAAAGAAGAGACTGATGGAGAAAATAAGGGACTATTTTATAATTATCTCCAGTTGCACTTGAATGCCCTGTCAAGACACAATACAAAAATTATCCTGGATGGTGTTAATACAAAGACTGGGAGTGACAATAATACCTGGAGACATTCAATAGGAAGAAAATCATTAACATACTAACTTTTATAGTAAATATCCTAAGATTAAACACTAGGTGACAATTTATCTTCCCTGAAAGAATATCTAAAAGGGCAGCTGGAAACCACTTGATGGGAGGACTATTAATCAGAGAGATCACTGTGTCATATCAAGCAGAGTTAAGACATCAGAAAATCAGACTAAGAAATCAAGAGACACAGGTCCAGACATCAGTTCACAAAGTTGATGTTATAAAGCTATTACTGAGCTTCAACAACTAAGGTCTTTAAGAGCATATCAAGGTTAGTAATTACATTACATCAACAATTTAAAATCAGGAGACAGAAATCTCTTTATCACAAGGTTCAAGGAGTACAAAGACAAATTAATATACCAAAGAAAAAATAAAAGATTTATGAATTCAAAATTGATGTGAAGCCTTGGCTTTAATCAATGAGAGGCACAATCCATGAGTGCATAGAGTGATGACTGTACTGTAGTTGTAGAAAAGATATGTGGAAGTCAAGTAAGAAGAAACAAATGTTGCCAGTTATGGATAAAAAAGGTTCTATTTCAAATACTGTATACAATAAAATGAATTGGATTAGGAGTTAGCAACATGCAGTAATACATTAATTACTGGACAAGAGCACATTGAGAATGGTGTAAGACCAGATGGAAATTATAAACTGATAACTGGTAAATTACCAATGAAATATTATGCACTTTGTAGCTAAGCATTATCCAACCACTAAGTTTGTTGTATGGCAAATCTGCCATTAAACTCTGAGTCCTCTCTGAGGAGTACAGAGAAGGTCACTGGTTGTGTTCTTTCATAGGTCACTTATGATGACTTACAGATCATAAATGTCCAATAAAAAATATAATAATAAGACACTGTCTCACCTGGTTCTGTAATGCCTTGTAGGTCTCTGAGTGTGTGGTGAGAGTTGCTGTAATCCTCTCTAGCTCTAAAGTCTTCTCTCTATATAGCAGCTGTAGTTCACTATGCTTATGTTTTGCTTCTTCAAATTCCTGCAATTTTTTTAAAGATTACAAACAATTTCAGCAGATCATTTTAGGAAAGTGCAAAGGATCTCAAAACATAAAGCATCAAATGTGAAAATAGGTCAGATGCTCACAACAATGCAGTGAAAATCAGCATAAAGTACGATTACATTAGTTATTGATATATCTAACAATGCTATGACTTTCGAAAAGGTAATACAGTACTGGAATTAATTCCCTTGTACAGTATTGTCCCTTTTATATCATGCAAGATAACATAGATAATTATTGTACTGTCTCTCTCTTAACCCTTGGCAGACATGTCCTGCATCAGTTGGGAGAAGGAGGGTCACACCATTATGGACATACTTTATCCTGCAACAGTTGTGGGAAGGAGGGTCACACCATTATGGACATACTTTATCCTGCAACAGTTGTGGGAAGGAGGGTCACACCATTATGGACATACTTTATCCTGCAACAGTTGTGGGAAGGAGGGTCACACCGTTATGGACATACTTTATCCTGCAACAGTTGTGGGAAGGAGGGTCACACTGTTATGGACATACTTTATCCTGCAACAGTTGTGGGAAGGAGGGTCACACTGTTATGGACATACTGTATCCTGCAACAGTTGCAAAATATTTCAAACATGTCTAATTTATATTTCCCGTGCTTTGCTTTTGCTAAGCATCTCTGTGGAGGCTTCTGGCAACTGCCCTGAGGCAGTGTAGGTGTCATCAGTATTGGGTGGACAAGGGCTGAGTCAAGATGTACGGTACATTTTCCACTTGTGTGATGCTCCCCACACAGAAGGAAATTGGCGTTATAATTTTTTAATTGGGAGACAAGGATGACCCTCCCTTTCATAGTGATAGTGATTTTAGTGATAATGGTGACTTTCCTCAAGATTTGACCAATGAATCTGTGGATATTTAAAATACGATATTTTAATATTACAGTACATTTAAAGCACAACTTCGGTGCTTCATAACTTACCAATAACAGAAGCTACTTATCATCCCCCCCACCTCCTCCTCCTTGGAACCAGGATTTTATTTTCTCTACAATGGTAAAACTGATCAATTTTCACAGTTTTTTTAAAACACTGATACAGTACAGTATTAACCTGATCAGCAGTCACGATTGTAAGTTGTGATAACTATCTGCAAAGGGTTAAACAATATACCCTAGGTCAGTGGTTCCCAAACTATGATCTACGGACCGGTGCCGATCCATGGCTTAAAATTTACTAGTCCATTGGTTATTTTTACTGTCACTTATTTTTTTTTTTTTTTTGTAAAATATAATAACCTTAAACATTGTGATTATTGATAATAATAATATTATACAATACATACTCAGTTAATTGGTAAAATCTATTTATATTTAATCTTTGGCCAATTGTAGCTCACGAGCACTCTGAACCTACCAACCTACTCACGCACCCGGCACGCATCCCTGTGTTGGGAACATGATGCATTCCTAAAAAATTCGTTTGGATACCCGGAATGGAGAGATTTTTCCTGGAATTTCTCGGAGTGCAAAAAAAAAAAATTACGGCAATTAGAAAACTCCAGGATTAAAGATTCCAATTAACAGAGAGATTACTGCATGTACAAAGATTACTCTTAAGAATAAAGTAGATACAGCATGTCCTTAAAATTCGCGGGGGGTTAGGTTCTCAAAATGGACGCGAATAGCCAAATCCGCGAATCACATTTGCTGACGGAGAGTTACATTTTACTCATGTGCAAAGAAATGTATATTCCCTTTATGTGTTTGCCCTTAGGACAATAACTTCTTTTACCTGTATTGTACGTGTGTGTGTGTGTGTGTGTGTGTGTGTGTGTAGACACACAAAACACATCCAAATAAATAATAATAGGAAAATCTTCTCACAAATAATTATCAGAAACAAGACAACTAAATGTATTTTTATGTTAGAGTCTACCCTCAAGTCAACTCCGTGCTTTGTTATAACTTTAATAACAAAGCACAGAGTTGACTCAATGGTAGACTTTCACATTTTTAATACATTTAAACCAATCACTTTCCCTTCCCCATCCCACATATTGGCATTAAATGGAGGAGATAAAGTTTAATAGTCATCATCTGGAAATCACTTATTAAATCACACATAAGTCCTAAAATATTTTACTAACCTTGAGAGAAATATTATGAGAAGCATCTTCCTTCTGTTTCTTAAGTGAACTAGTAAGGTCCTCTTCTGTCAAGTCCAGTAGCCCAGCCTAAAAATAATCATATTATTGACTTATCTTAAACAAACTCTTCACTAGTCTAAGGAGTTACAGGATTTTCTATGACAGACTATATTTTTAAGCAATCAATCTCTTTCCATTCAATATACAGAATAGAAGAATTAAAACACAGATCAGGAAAGGGAAAAAGTTAGATTCAGTACAGTATATTGTGTGGAGACAGAATTGTACCAAAGGATGCAGAGATAGGGATGTACAGCAAAACTATTAAGGTGAGTGGTACAGCAGAATCATGCATGCCTCTCATTACTATGTCATGAGTTCAATCCTGGGTGGGGTTTTCTCTAGGCTATCTGGTTTCTTCCAGTACTAACACTGGTTGCATGGGGATTGGCCCTCACTGAACCTTTAGGGAAACTAGAGTTATCCAACATAAATGTAAAATCATTATGTAAACATGGACTTTGAATACAAAAGGAAGGAGCAGATTAGAAGTGACAAAAATTATATGTAAACAAGGGTAAACAGGATGAATGAGAGAAATAAGGCGATAAAAGAAGAGTTTAGCAGAAAAGTGTTTACAAGGTATGGGTATACAGTAAAATACAGTACTGTACTGCCAAAAAAAGGGAAGAGGAAGCAAGACTTGTATTGCTCAGTGGGGGATGGTATGTGGGAAAAGGAGAAGGAAGGACTAGGTAAAAGATGCAGTAAAAGTGAGGAGGAGGGATGTCTAAGAAGCAACAGTATGGATGACTTGGTGAAGATGACTTAGTGAAGAGTAAAGTGTTCAGTGATTTTTGGAAAAGGGTTTACTGCTGATGGCCTTGTTATGCATGAGGAAGACCCAAGCAAAACATTCCTATACAGTATAGCAGTAAGAATAAATAAGTGAATAGCAACAAACAGAGGGAAAATGTGTGTGTATGTTAGTTTTGTGTACTACAGTATTAGTTTTTTATTCTGGGCACCCAGTAATAAGTGAGAAAAGACTTGAAAGAATAAACAAGTTTTGCAAGTTAATAAAACTTTGTAAAACAATTCTTGTATTGTTTACAGTGCCAACACTCCTATTAACAAATACAGGGCAGGCAGACACTTATTAGAAATAAAATTTCTATACAATTTAGAGCAGAGCCATGCCACAGTAACTCAATCTATATGCTTACATGAGCCTTCTTTACCTGTTTGCCTTTACTCAAAGGTGAATGTTACAATCCACTCTACTGTGACCTTTCAAGACATACAGTATCCCAATATACAAAAGAAAGAATCTAGTTTGCTTTTCATTATATAAAATTATAAATTAAATCAGTCACTACACTACATGACATTCCTTTTAAGTTCTAACATTTATCATTTATGTAAATTAGTGTATCATCTTACCTACATACAGTACTTTAGCATCTTTCTAATTATCTGTTCACACAATATTCCTACTTATACTGTACTGTATTTTATACAGCACCTTTGAAAAAATATTCAACTTCCGAGAGGTTTCCTCCAAATCTTCTTGAAGTTTGATGTTTCTCTCCCTTAGTGTTTTCACTTCAACCTCAACTTTAGCAAGGGCCTCCTTATCACTGTTCATGTGTTCCAAGAAAGTTCCTCTTTCAATCAGGTCACTCTGCAGACATATAAAAAGGAAAAATATAAAACATAGTCTGGAATATGACAAGAGAACTCTTCAAATATGACCAAAAGATTTATATTGTATAAATCAAGAATCAAATCCTGAAAACCCAGTTCATGGTCAAGTGCTGGAGATAAGTAATTGATTTACACTAGCCACCTCTTGTGATAGAACCTAACTTGGTATACTGAGATAGAAGTCATATGTTGTTTATTACATCCTACTCATAGTCATAGCTGGATTCCAAAGATAATACAGTACAGTAATCCCTCGGTTAACGAACGCCTCGGTTAACAAAATTTCGGTTAACGAATTACCTTCCATAAGATTCTTCAATTCGGTTAACGAAAAAAAATTTCGTTAACGAAATTCTTACAAAATCATGTCAACATGTTTTCGCTTGCTCACCAGCTGGAATATTAGTCTGCCAATACAGTAATCGGTTCTAGGGATTAAATTCATTCCCATTTGAATAAACATCAAGAAGGTTGTACTATTCAATAATTATCCAAGTTTTATATTAAAATTTTTAGGCATTTTAACACTTATTTAACATACCATAATTGCAGTACAGGAAACTAGTTTTTGGTGTGCCAATCAGCCACTTGACTCACCCACCAAGGCGTCAGTTTGTATCTCTGGTCAGTGGAGGTAACATCTTGCTTATGGCTCTCT
Organism: Homarus americanus; assembly: GCF_018991925.1. NCBI lineage: Eukaryota > Metazoa > Arthropoda > Malacostraca > Decapoda > Nephropidae > Homarus > Homarus americanus. The sequence continues at coordinate 1,273,244 of NW_024735516.1, read as the reverse complement.
TGAACATAAACTATTTTTTACGTTTTTACAGTACAATTATTGGTCATTCTGAAATTTATTTAACATATTGACAATATATAGGGCAGTGCAGTGTTGATTTAAGGAAAATAATCTTGAATTACACCAAGTGAACTTAAAATTTCATGGGTGAAATGATGGCATGAAGCATTGGGTGATTTCTCTTCCACCCCCACTTCCTTCTCTTCTCCCTTCTCCTCCACCCCCACTTCTAATTCCCATCATCATCACCTTGTGCGCACCATTTTCGCGCCTCTTACACAACATGGCGGATGGCGGGAGGTTTGGATCCAAAAATGGCGCGGCTTGCCAGCCGCTCTCCGCATAATGGCGTTCGCGACCGCGGAATGTAAGAATGTTAGGTTCTGGCAAGGCACCGCGTTAACGGTGAAATGCAGAATGCGGGACCGCTTAATGTGAGGACCAACTGTAATAATAATAATAATAATAATAATAATAATAATAATAATAATAATAATAATAATAATAATAATAATAATAATAATAATAATAATAATAATAATAATTCATAGGTCTAGGTCGTGTTACTCACTTTTTATCTTTTTTTCATTCTTGTATTTCTTTATTATTATTATTATTATTATTATTATTATTATTATTATTATTATTATTTTATTAATACAGTATTATTGTTATCATTATGATTTTATTTTGGTGTATTTTTTAATTAAAATTTGTCTTTACTATGAATAATTACAGGTATTATTATTATAATTATTATTACAGTGAACCCTCACTTTACGCGGTCAATTGAACCCACGGCGGCCCGCGTAAAGTGAGAAACGCGTAAAGTGAACAACATAACATATGGGATTAATTGAAATAAGAGACAAGGCCGACCCCCAAACTCCACTTTTTCAGACACAATACGTACGTTGTAGTAAAAATAACTTCTTAATTTTATGATGGTATGCACACACAATTAATAATTAAGAGAAATATCAATAATATTAGGTTTTTTAACACTTACATTAGTAGAAAAGATGGCTGGGCACACGGGGATGGGGGGGTTGGTTCCGAGGCAGAGGGCAGATTATTGGCCCTCACCTGTATCACTTGTATCAATTGTTTCACTATCCACCACAGAGGCTTGCAGGGCCTCTTTGTCAAACCCCTCAAAGTCCATATAAGTCCATATCCTCACTATCATTATCACTATCACTGACTTGGGCCGGCTGTGGTGGGTGGCGGGTGAAGAACTCGGTAATGTTTTGATGACTGGGCGACCTTGTGCGCACCCTGCTCGCGCCGCTCTCCGCGTAAAAGGGTACACACACCGCGGAAAGTGAGCATTCCGTGTTCGGCAGGGTACCGCGTAAACGTCGAAACGCGTAAAGTGGGACCGCGTAAAGCGAGGGTTGACTGTATTATTATAATTAGTATTACTATTTCATTTTTGCCCCCCAGGCCCCGATGTGGGTCAGTGATCTATGCCTGGGTGGGCTAATCCCTGTAAAAAAAAAAATAAATAAAAAATTGCTCCACAAAAAACTTTCGGTTTTCAGAGCTTTTCGGTTTTCGGAATTTCGGATAAAGGGTTGTCAACCTGTACAAATAAATAATAATGGGAAAATCCTCTCACAAATAATCAGAAACCAAAGTATTATAAATGTTGAGTCTACCCTCAAGTCCACTCCGTGCTTCGTTAATAAAGCACGAAGTTGACTTGAGAGTAGACTCACATTTTTAATACACCTGTTTCTGATTATTTGCGAGAGGATTTTCCCATTATTATTTATTTGCATGTGTTTTGTGTGTGTCTACACACACACACACACACTGTATACACAATACAGGTAAAGGAAATTACTGTCTCTAGAATGAATGGCTCCGTCCCGGCCACGAAAATGCCAGCAACTTTAAAACTACCCTTAGACATTCTTGGGTACACCCAGGGTGTTATCTGCAAATAATTGAGGTCAGCAAATTAAAAATCCGCGAATTTTAAGGGCATGCTGAGCTCCATTTGGGATAAGGTTTCGATGGGATTATTTTCATATTATTCGGGAAGGGTTTGTATCGGGTGTTTGAAATTTGGAAGAAAAGAACAGGATAGGGACAGACTGCTGCAGCTGGTGCAGGCCTCAGTAAACCCTGTCATTTTACCACATCATTCCACCACCCAAGACGAGTGAGCTTTCCCAGATGTGGTGACTAAGAGAACTCCCTATACCTGCAGTACAGATAGTCAGTTCTGAAGAAGCTGCCAACTACTGAGGCATTGGGTGAGGAGCTACTAGGACAGGTGCTGTAGGTGTTAGTTGGAGGAGCTGAGGACTGTGTGTGCAGATGGGAAGCCACTGATGCCCAGTGTGTTGTGGAGGAGTTGCTACTATGAGTGGTTGGGGGAGGTGCGGGTGTGGATGGTGTGCTGCTGACCTTCCTTGGTGACCTCTCCAGTACACATTTACAGTGTTTTAATACACAGTACGAGCTGGGGGTGACCTGGGCTATGGCCTCTCTGTAACGTCACTTCTTCTCGGTCGTGTCTCTTATATGGGGCCCCTAAGACGAACCGCTGGCCTCCACGTGGCAGGGTCTGGTAACTGGGAGTTAATCTCAGGCTAACAGTAGTCGCACATTTTTTTGCAAATAGTAGGTAGTAGGCAGCTACCAAACAGGGAGGTACTACTGCCTGGGAAGATATTGGAAGCATAATGTGTTGTCTAATGGTAGACCCTGCTGCCATATGGCATCACGAATATTGTGACAAGTCCCAGGTTGCTGATCTGACTTTCTGCCTCATTTACACACAATTGCAGAGTCTCAATTACTATTGACAACACAACATATTTATATTGTTTCTCACTTTTGATCTTTCTTTTTTTTTGTACTTATGGTTCTATATTTTTATTATTACTATTACTACTACTACTACTGAATTATTATTATTATTATCATTATTATTTTATTTTTTATTAAAAATTTTATTTACTATGAATTATTATTATTATTGCAATTTCGCCCCCCAGGCCCCGATGTGGGTCAGTGACCTGTGCCCAGGTGGGCTCATCCCCGTAAAAAAAATAAATAAATACCGTACATATTAATTTAAGAAACTGGAGTCTTTGTTCATCCTCCTCAGCCTAATCCATTGTGTGGTACTGTAACAGGAATCTGTCCCACAATAAATATTAAATTGGACTTGGCCTGGATATTCCCAAAGTGGATCTTCCAAAACATTTTTTTTTAACCATGGATGTCACTGCATACCTTTCCAATAATAAAAAATTAGACAAAAAGTGAATATCTGTACTGTATATGGTGTGGGGGGGAGGGGGGGGATAAAACTGCTTTTATACAGTATATATATATATATATATATATATATATATATATATATATATATATATATATATATATATATATATATATATATATATATATATATATATATATATATATATATATATATATATATAGTATACAGGATGGGTATCCCTTATCCAAAATTCCCAAGTCCAAAATGCTCTGAAATCTGAAAATCTATTTCATTAAATTTATGGTAGATAATACACTGAATATGGCATATATCATAATTTTTACGAAGGTAAATATGCATATGTAATGAATAAAGGTAAGACACAGGCTGCTTAGTGCCTCAGAGTCAGGCGTCATGGTGATGCCAAACAGACGGTAATGATTGCTTACCTTTCTGGGTCTTTGGTGTACTGTACATCTTATCATATATTTCATACCCAAAATGATTAAATTAAATTTTATTAAACTACCTGCAGAATATATGTATCCATATGTTGTAAATAAAATATAAATGAATTTTGTACATAGACTTGGGGCCCCATCCCTGCTGGGTGAGCCGACCACAATCCCCCACCCACAAGTCAATCCACAATTTTGAAGATATGCTCTGGATTTTGTTTCAATAATAACCCAGGTGAAGCCATTTACCTCAGTTAGTCTACTGTATAATACACAAGGAGAGTATGTAAGCCTGCAGTACAGCACAGTATATTCCATACACCAATATGCCAAAATAAACATGCTGGGGTACATTTATTAATTAAGGCTTTGAACAAAATCAATTTGGCATCTTAACCTGTTAAATCTGAATACACCATACATGATAATGTACTGTACATCCATGGTAACTGTGATAAATATTGTGTGGGAAACTTCAGACCAAGGAATGTAATCAATATAACAAAGAAATATTTTGAGCACTTAACCTCACAATACATCACAAGAAGGTGGACTAAATGGATGAATACAGCACAATACATGTTACTGGCCTGGATATTAGCAAGTAAATGAGGGGGGGTTAGAGTATGAACTCAACTTTATGACTGAAAGAAGGGTTTGAAAAGCATGAGCTAATGAACTTTAGCAGATGTAGTTAACTCTGAGAACTTTAATTTCTCAGTAGAGCACGAGTTTACCAATAGTCCTAATGGGTTTTAATCAATCTTGAATCAACTGTGTGAGAAAGACGACCTGTAGCAAAACTTAATTAGTTCATTTGGCTGGCTTAGAGTGTAACTGCCATTAAATTAAAGGCCATCTTTGGAGGATACAGTCAGGGTGTTTAGTGGTTTTTATACCTCACTGTTCACTTGCTCATGACCAATAATCATAAAATAATAAAGAATTATTTCACAATAAAATTTATAAACTGAGTAACTGGAAGAACTTTCACAACAAAACTAAAATATCTTGAGTGACCATGAAAAATGTGAAGACTTACCTGTAAAGCTGATTCTAGTTGTGCAATTTGAGACTTCAATGACTCATTTTCAGATGCAAGTCCTCTTTTTTCAAAAGTTAAATTAAGAGAAGTCAGACGTTCATTTTCCTTTTGGAGATGACTATTTTCATTCTGAAAGAAGGTACAGTAGTACTACAGTATTTACATACTATTCACTTGCCTAATCAGCTACAGTTTATATGTTTCCTTCCATACAGAGGCTAAGTCTTATTAGAACAGAGTCTAACCAATAAACATCAAACTTGCCAAGATATATTATCCACAGTTAGGATTTCCAGACAATACAGGTACTGCCATTTTAAACAGTTTATAGCTGATACTGTAATGCATAAGAATGGCTGCAACAACCTGGCTCCCCATGCTATGCTTATACTCTTTGAAAATTAAGTGTCAACCCCTTTAGTAAGCATGTTAGGATCTGTTAGCTAGAGTTGGGACAGTTCTAGTGTTATCATGTTATCATTTGGAGTGAGATGAATACCAGTTCTTCTATATGTTGTTTTATATGGTTAATTGACATATTTCACAGACTCTACCAATTCTGGGTTAAGCTAGAAATGGCTAGCCTTAACATTCAAGTTCAAAGACACTTACTTACAAACACCATACCTCAGTCCATATATTTTCAGGTCTGTTGATTTGCATGACCCAGGACTTGCTGCAGAAAGGTGATTTAACCCCTGGTGGATATATCCCTCAACAGTTGCGGTAAGGAGGGTCACACTCTTTTGGACATATTCTACATTTGTTGAAATATATTTCTTGCAGGCCCAATTTTAAATTTACCATGTTCTGTATTTCCTAAGCATCTTTGTGGAGGCTTCAGGCAACTGCCCCGAGGCAGCAGATCTTGGCCAAATCAAGATGTACAGCATCCACTCATGTGTGGTGGTACAATGGTGCTCCATGCAGGAGGAAGTTGGCTTTAATAATTATGCGCCAATCTGGAACTTTGATTTATCTGGACCACTCCCAACTGAACTAGTCTTTTATTCTTTTTCTTTTTTTACAGGGAATAGCCCACCCAGGCACAGGTTATCGACCCACAACGGGGCGAAAAAATATGAGTAAAAAGAAATTTAAAAAATAGAAAAGAAAAATATTATATTAATCTACACCACGAAGATGCCAGAAAACCGGCTTTTTGAAGTGAGACAGATTGTGTGAGGATGGAAACACAGAGGAAGGCAGAACATTCCACAGTTTGGCTGTGTGAGGAAAGAAGGAGGTACTATAACGGGTTATTCTAGTGTGACCGACGTCCACAGAGAAACTGTGGGCACCGTCGGGGAAGACGAGTGTTATGAGCCCACGGCCTTGCCAGCGGTACACAGGATGACAAATCCACTGAACATTACACGTTAAAGTACCTGTAAAAAAGAGAGTGAAGTAACATTGCGGCAAAGAGAAAGGGAAGAGAGATTATCAACTAGAGGAGGAGAGTTAATAAGACGAAATGCCTTTGATTCCATCCTATCTAACAGTTGGACAGAAGAAGAGCCACCCCAGATATGAGAGCAGTATTCTAAGTTAGGACGAATGAATCCCTTATAAACTTGAAGCAACTGCTCAGGAGTGAAGTAGCTATGGCATCTGTACAGCATTCCCAGCTTTCAGGAGGTAGCTTTAGGAATGTTGAGGATGTGTGGCTTCCATGACATATTAAAGGAAATAGTGAGGCATAGCATATCTATTTTAGAATTTGGCAGAATGATTGCGTCCTGAAATGTAATTGGTGGGACATCATCTAATTTGGAAAGTGTAATTGGTAAATACTGTGTTTTATTACTATTGAATTTAACCAAGTTTCTACCGCCCCATTCGGAGCTGCTGCACAGATCAGCATTGATAGATGAAGTGATATCAGCTCTAGAAACAGATTTAGTTTGAGAATTAGGGGGAAGGGAAAAATGTGAAGAAGAGTGAAGAGTAGAATCATCTGCATAAGAATGGATGGAATTAGTCGGAGTGTGAAGTAAATCATTGATAAAAAGAAGGAAGAGAGTAGGTGAAAGAACAGAACCCTGTGGGACACCACTATTGGAAGAGATAGAGCAACAGATCGATCCCTTGACAACAACTGCCATGGATCGGTTCTCAAGGAAGCTAGAAATTAGAAAACAAAGAGGGGGAGAGAAACCATAAGAGGAAAGTTTAAAAAGCAAAGTGCCATACCCTGTCAAATGCTTTGGAGATGTCGAGGGCCACAACATAAGTTTCCCCATAATCCCTAAGAGAGGATGACCAAAGATAGGTGCAGTAGGAGAGCAGATCACCAGTAGATCTCACTTGGTGAAAGCCATACTGGTGATCCGACAAAAGAGAAAAGGCATTCAAGGTGTCGGAGAAAATGAGTGTAAAATAATTTAAAAAATCTTAAGAGAGGGATGAAGTTACGGCAAGGGGTGATAGTTAGAGGGATTGGTATGGTCACCCTTCTTTGGGATGGGCTGAACCGAGGCATGCTTCCAAGAAGAAGTCTACTGTTCTACAGTACTTACCTGTAAAACGTTTTTCTTCTCTGTAACCTGCTGTAACTGTCCCACTGTATTTTGATGTTCTTGTTGCAATTCTCTTAACTGATTTTCAATTAACAGAAGTTTCCCAGTGATTCTTTCTGTTATAACAAAATGCAAAATGTAAATGTTCGAGTCAGTTGTACAACATTTAGGTCCATATTATAACAATCACACCAAGTATGACTGATGGCATTAAGTTTATAAACTGATTTATTCAATACTATATACTGTACAGTAGAACCTCTATACACCAGACTTTCCTTCTATTCACCAGAAATATTTTAAAGTCCGGAAAATCCAACATCAGTCCAGACGGTTTCCGTGTTCATATGTGCGATTGATTGTCTGTGCCAAGGTGTCTCACTCTGAGTCCTGCCTTCACACCTATCATATCAGTGTGCCGCATCTCGCTACCTACAATCATTTACATGATCTTTTTATGTACAGTAGAGTACATATTGTCTTTAATGGGGGTACTTGAGGGTTTTAGGAAATGGGTAAAATTATGTAGAGTACAGTACATATTTTAACCATTAAAGCACTGGTTATGTTCCTCTATGTCCACCATAGCAATCCTGAATGATGTTCCTCTGTACCCTTAATTTTCATGTCATAGTTTGAATGTCCAAGCGGGATAAAGTACTTTGTATAAGATATATATTTACTTGACAACTCAACTCCCACGTAATCTTTGTCTCAAGTCTAGTGGTCCAGTTACCCAACAGCTATCATGATCGATGCACATCCTTCAAAGTCTCATGACCCGCCTCACACCTCCACTCCCTCGACACTAGTGCTATTCATCAAGAGTCGCTTGATTTGAGTGGCACTGATATAGTATTGGGTGACAAAGACAGTGATTGGAGGAAACAGACCCAGATGATGTCAAGTATGCTGAGGCAGCCAGCGGTGAGAACAGTGATACAGACAATTGCGCTCACTCCCCCCCTCCTCACCCTTCATTAAGATCATAGTCATGGACATAAGGGACCACGTGCAGACAAACCACAACAGTACACTTGGAGTGACTGCACTACTTTTATGCTTGAAATACCAGTTTTAAACAATTTTCCCCCCTCCCCCCAAAAAATATGTCCACATAGGGGTCCCCCTGATGTGGGGCATAAGGGTTAATAAATGTGTACTGTAACATTAAAACTACTGTACTACTAGTACTACTACTACTACTACTACTACTACTACTACTAAAATATTGTATACTGTACTCCTAAACAGTGATCTAATCAGATATGATGTAGACCTAAGAAGAGTTACTAAGTATGAGAGCCAAGACACTATGTATGTAAACAAGCTGGGGGTGGCGGGAAGGGAGAGTACGTTGCCGCATTCGCCATGATTATTTATTGAATCAATATTAACTTCCCCTATGATCAGCCTCTTATGGTGTGTGATTCTTCATGATTAATATAAAATCATCACTCAGGATGTGTTCCTGGAGAGGGAGCTATCAGCAAATTAGCTTACAACAGGGTCATTATAACATAAAGTACTGTACTGTACTTAATACAGAGATACCTTCCTAACAACATTAGTTATTGCCTTTGAGTGATACATAATGGCTACTTGTACATTTCGACAACTGATTACAGTAATGAATAAACCAGGGAATATGCAAATGCATAAAACACTACAATATTATTAGTGCTGATAAATACACTACAAAATTATTTATTAGGTGATGATAATACAGTACAGTACTATTTACTAAGTGCTGAAGACAGATGTTGTGGTAAGCATGAGAGATGAGAGCGCTGGTAAAGGAGCTAGGACGATCAGCTGTTTGAGCTTTATAAACAAATGACCAGGAATTTAATATGACACAATGACTCATTTCGGACTGAATGTGAGTTTATTCTGAGGAGTGTTAATTATTTTGTGATAATATATTATCAACCCAGCACCAAATGAACCTAAAAATATGGAAATTATGGTGAAATTCATAAAGAATTGTTAAGGGATACTATGGGAGGGGGGGGCTCCCACCTGCACTATGAGATCACTCTTATTCCCACACACAATATACCCCGAAACTTTTATTTTTATTTTTATAGTACCGTACTGTACAGTATACAGTTTTCTCTTGATTCATAAGGCAAATTCTGTGATTATTTATAGATAACACTTTACAATACCGTATATCTCGGCCTACAAGGCGACGGGGTGTATAAGACGGCCCCCAAAATTTCCATTTAAAAAGTAGCTTTTGAGCCCTATTCGCTGTATAAGACCGGTACCCCAAATGTGACACTTACCATTGGGAGCTTACTGACCCAGTAGTCCTTTACCAACCATCCCATTGACCAGTGCTGTTTACACATCCTTGGTTTTTTAAAATAAAGCCAATTCACTTCAAGTAATGGCATCAAATTTTACTGGTTGGTGTAGTGTAAACACTAGTGACTCACTTAAAAGTTTGTTATTTAACTTGAACTAATGTCGGTGTCGAATACAATTGTTTCATTTACTTAAAATGGATTTACCGATTTATTTGTTTATTTATATCATACTGTAATATATTAAACACACTGGAAGTATTTTCTTTAATTTATAAGCTTGCTTCAGCGAGCTACAGTATTCTAATTCAATAGTGTTTCATTAGGATTTGAGTGAAAAAGATTACTGTACATACTTACTACATACATTTATTACACAAATATATATATACATATATATATATATATATATATATATATATATATATATATATATATATATATATATATATATATATATATATATATATATATATATATATATATATATATATTCACAATATTTTATAATTGCAGTCATGTACTGAATATTCTATGTAAAAAATATAAATTTTAAATGAATTATTTCTAGTGTGGTCGACTTCCTACACAAAGACAGGCTATAAATAGCCGTCTTATCTCCCCTCTGTTCTGAGAGAGAAGGTCTTGGTAAATAACTTTTGTTTGTTTATTTTCATTGTTTGTCTAATTTATCATGTTGTATCAAAGTAATATTACTAAAAGTTTTAGGCAGCTACCAAACAGGGAGATACTACCGCCTGGGAAGATATTGGAAGCATAATGTACAGTATTGTCTAATGGTAGATCCTACTTCCATATGGCATCACGAAAATTGTGACCAAGTCTTAGGTTGCTGATTTATCTTACTGCCTCATTTACACACAATTGCTGAGTTTCAATTGTTTCTCTTCCTTTGACAACACAACATACATACAATATAATGTTTCACCTTTGATCTTTTTTCCATTTATTTATGGTTGGTTATTTAAAATAATGCCAATTCACTTCAAGTATTGGCATCAAATTTTACCCGCTGGTATACACTAGTGACTCACTTAAGCGTCAGTTATTTAACTGGAACTAATGTTGGTGTGAGTAAAATATTTCCATTTACTTGAAATAGATTTGCCGATTTATTTGTTTATTTATTTAGCTATAATATATTGTAATACATTAAACACACTGCAAGTATTTTCTTTAATTATATACTTGTTTCGCGAAAAAGGAAGGCTACCATTATACCTGGTAGGTGAAGTTGACCAGACATTTATGATCATTAAGGACCAAACTCCGAATCCATGACGTGACTTCTGTTAATCATTCTCATCCTAAATTTACCACTGTCGGTAGTTTCAAGAATTAACGCAGTCATTTACTGAATATTCTTTGTAAAAAAATTAATTTTAAATTAATTATTTATAGGAGATAAGTATTATGATCAGTAAATATACAGATATGCATTACTGACCACCTCCGAACACAAGGACGGCTAAAAATAGCCACAGGCGGTCACTGTCAAGGTCGCTTTCCCTTTCTCGTCACTGGCAAATGGGGGGGGGGGTGATGATAGCAGCTGTGTTTATTACCGGGGTATATTGTTCTTTTACGGTATGTTAGACTGGTTTATAATACATTTTTATTATTTTAATATACCGGTAATCTTCATTTTAATCCAGCTTCCCAAATGTAAGTTTCAGTATAAAATAATTAGTGGTAGGACCTTGTGAGTGGTTTACCATGTTTCCATCACCACTCTTGACACGCTAAACCGCAATATTTAAGAGGTAAGAATTTTATCTCTGGTGCTTAAGACGACCCCCTAACTTTGGGCTGATTTTTTTTTTGTTCAAATTCCGTCTTGTAGGCCGAGATATACGGTATGTAACAATGATATCAGTGAAAACAGTTGTCGACAACCAGACTTAGTCTGAGTTTCACCCCAGAGAATTCTATCACTCATATTTTTTGTAATTGTTGACCTTAGTTGTTGAAGCGCAGTAATATCTTTCGCATTTTCCAGACTGGAGCCTGACCCAATTAGTCTGATGTATCAAGGTACAAATACTGTACTACAGTATTGAAATACAATTACTCGTATACAGTGGTATCTCCGTTAGCTGGAACAATTGATGCAGAGCACTCCCAGGAATCAGAGATTTCTGGGTAACGAGATGACTCTCTTAAAGCCGGAAAAAACCTCATCCCCGAATTTTCTGAATTTTTCGGGTAACGGAAAAATTTTCTCGGAAGTTCCAGAAATTGCCCATTACATCACCTCTCAAACCCGGAAAATATCCCTCATCCCCGGAATTTTCCAACATTTTCCAGGTAAGAGAAATTTTTTCTCGGAATTTCCAGAGAATGCGCCTGATTTTCATCTCTCAAACCTGGAAAAAACTCACCCATCCCCAGAATTTTCCGGGTACCAGGAAAATTTTCTCAGAATTTTCAGGAAAATGTGCCCCTTGGAAAATCGTTCGCAAAGCCAGAATTTTCTGGAAAATTCCGGCTTTGGGAATGATTTTCCGAGAAAATTTCAATTCCGGCTATTGGAGAGTTCCTGGTCTGAGGGATTCCGGCTAATGGAGATATTACTGTATAGCTATTTATTTGTTTGAAAGATTATTGGAAGAAAATCTAAGAAACTGTATCTTTAGAAGAGTCCTCAGAGAAACTAAAAATTAAATCATACTTCAAAATCAGGGATATGTAATGATGAATGACCACATGGTGAAAAATGAATGATTAATCCTGAAATCCTATTTTCTGGATGAGCTCAGAACTACTGTATTGTCGCTGGCTGAAACCTTCACCTAAGTGACCAGGAATAATGTAAAGGCAAGATGTACAGTTGTTTTTGTGTGGTGTCATTGCTGATCTGGTTTCCTTCCTCTCCTGTCCATAAGGGAAAAACCTTTGTTTTTAAACAACCATTTCTGGGGGTTATAGCTGCAACAAAGAAGTCTATACTAGAAGTCTATACAAGGGGGTACAAAGGAGTCTATACTGCTTTAGTCCCAGCCATGAATAAATGGTCTTCAGGGTTATAAACCAATGGCTTTGCAAGCACATATACTCAAGGGTGGCTGACCTTAAATGTTTATGGTTAGAGAAGATGGTAAACTATAGTGGTGGGCTGTCACTAACAGTTATTAAGGTCTAGAACTCTATATGTATATCAGTAAGGAAAGTTAAAATATAGCAAGACCAAACTGTATTACAATGGAGGAAAATTTTGTATGAATAAAGATTTAAGTTTCACTAATAAATCAACTTGGTACAGTGGAGATTCATAAAGACATAAAGTAGTTTAAAGTCTTGATGAAATTTTTTCACACTGAATTGACCTAAGAATACTTTTTTTTTTGAGTGGGGGGGGGGGGTTGAACTTATAGCACCTGCTCCTACCATTTAATTGAAAATGGGGTAAAGCTGATAAGCAGATATACAGTATATAGAGTACAGTGTTAAGATTTAATTGACTATTTCTTCATCTACATTTACCAAGTTCATTTTGTAGAGCCTCCTTTCTTGTCCTTTCTGCTTCAACTTTCTCCTCTGTAATTACCAGCTGCTCGTGAAGTGCAGTGTTGCGAGCAGAAAGAGTGCGAGTTTTACGTTCAGCACATACAACTGCTACAGAGTCATTTTCTTCACGCACTCCGCGATCCTGCAATTCGTCCTTCATCATAGCTATTTCTTGTTGCAGATCATACTCTGCATCTTCATATGCCTGTAAGACAGAGAAAATCTGTATTATTTAAATAAATAACACATTAAAGAGATAATACATTTACAAAATTAAAGCTAGACTCAGTAGTTCTTTGATAAAAGTGAGCATTATAGAGATGACACCCTCTTGTTCCAGGGACTGCTACAAGATCTGTTAATTCAGTGCATAAAATATCACATCAAGCAGGAAACTTGTCAATTTCTCTGCAGTGTTGTGTGGTCTTGTACCGTCCGCCAGCATTATCAATTACATATGATGGCTACAGGGATAGATGCATAGAAAAAACAGCCTTTGCAGGAATTTGAAATCCATAGAATTTAACCATTACCAGTGGCGTAGCGAGACCATACCGCTTGGGGCTAGACTTCCGAGTGCGCCCCACTCAAACCTACCCCCCACCCTCGCCACACCAGTGCCCACCACCCTTTGTCTGTGATGTGTCAGTTCCAGATTGACGCAAAAATGCAGAGTTTTGGCAGTTTAAGCATGAGAATGATTCGGTGGTAATCCTTTGAAGTGCTGTAACATTTTTATACATTCTGAGATTTTATTTGAGTATGGGACAATGTGTTAAGTGCTTGGGACATGACATGTAAGAGGGTCACAGTGACTACACATACAGTATTGTCATATGCTTCATTGTAATAGTGTTATTTTGAGATAGTGTGTGGTTGTATTCAGTGCCTCCCTATAAAGTAACCCTACCACATAACATTACTGTACCTGTTGTTTCTCAATAAGTTCTTCCTGAAGATCATCTCTCTCAGCTTCTAAAGAAAGAATTCTCCCTCTTGCTTCTTCTAGGATTTCACGGATTTTTTCTGGTAACACCTAAATAAATAAATTTTAATTAATTTGGGAAAAACATTGATTAAATTTGTACTTTAATAAAATAATAGTTTTACCCTCAAATTTTGGTCTCTTAGTTTTGGCATTGAATAGTTCTGATTACCTATTATCTGATAACTTCACTTAGTAATACAATAATTCTCCATTCTACTCTTCCAGTGAAGCTTTGGCATCTCACCTCTCTAATTTCTGAAGAAGAAAAAATATGTACAGTATGCCCCTTTACCATTTCATCACAAATCTCTTGAGATCACAGAAGTGTCTGCCATACTCAAAAAAATTCTCTCAACAATACTACTGTATGTTATCTTAAGTCTTCTTCATTTTAGCTCAAACAAGTTATCATTCTTTTTACAAAATACCTGTAGACACATTCCTAAAAAGTTTTACACTTCTTGAAATCATATTTAGAGAAAACTATTTACTTTTACTTTTACTTTTATCCTCTTCACCACTGATCGGCTCATTAGCCGTTTAGGTGATCGGTCACGTCTCTGTTACGCACTGTTGGCAAATACGTACTGGGCATGCACCGGCTCCTGAATGTACCTGAACCTGCTCCAGTGTTGGTCAAGTCTGGTCTTGAAAGAGCTTACACTCGGTGCCATCACAACACTTTCTGGCAGATTGTTCTAAGAGTTCACAACTGTCACTCCGAAAAAGTTTGCCCTACGGAAGAAAATTTTGTCCCAAGACGCGATGATTCTACATTAAAACCTCACTAAATATATCCATTAAATTTATTCTTTTATGCTGTTGAAACTTAAAATTAACACATACAGTACAATATACAGGGAAAATTTTTTGAAACACTACAGGTTAACTGCCAGCTGCCTGTCTCTCCTCCCTCCTGATGGCCAGCAATGTCACAAATTCAGAAATTTGTCAGGGCAAACTTTTTTGGAGAGAGAGTTGTGAACTCTCAGAACGGTCTACCAGAGTGTGTTGTGACGGCACTGAGTGTGAACTCATTCAAGACCAGACTTGACCATCACTGGTGCAGGTTTAGATACATTCTGAAGCCAGTACATGCCCAGTACTTGCCTATAGTGAGTAAGAGAGATGTGACTGACTGCCCAAGTAGCTAACAAACCCATTAGTGGTGAAGAGAGTAAAGCATTTACAGTACTCTGCTTACATATATTCTTGGCACTTGACATGACACAGCTCATGACATTTAGTATCTATAATACATACAAGCATGTATAGGACAAATATTGTTTTCATGCATATTTGTTTTAAATTACCAAAAACTAACAGCTGTATTAAGTGCAATAAACACTGCTTGACAGAGTAAATTTTACTGCTCGCCATTCCTGTTACAACCTGGCCCTCCCTCCCTCACAACCTAGTTATGTTAACGTTCTTCACTAAGTTCAATATCTATGAGATATTTTTGTGACTACTGTACTGTAATCATATACTGTAATAAGTAAAAATGTAAAATTACTTTACATCTGTACTTACTAGGGATGGTGGTTATATCTATACAGTATAAGGTAATGTTTAAAGACTGTATGAAATAGCTCCATACAGGCCTTGTGGTGCAGGGTATGATATGCTCTATTGACAAAATAAAAATATCGGGAATTCACTATAACAAACCAAATTTTAATATTAATGGCTTACACTAATCTGTTTAAGTAATCTCCCGAGAAGCAACACTAGCCCTTAAATCCCAGATTTAACCTTGCTTTATCCTTTTTGCTATTTTTCAGCTTACTAGCTGGTCAGGTGGCCAGCATATTACCTGTCATGAGCTGTTGGCAAGTACCATACTGGGCTTGTATGGGAGCTTGAATGTACTTGAACATGTGCCAGTGTTGGTAAAGTCTGGTCTTAAATGAGCTCACATTCGCTGTTGTCACAACGATCTCTGGCAGGTTATTCCAAGAGTTCACAATCCTTGCCCTAAAGTTCACTCTCAAACATGAGATCCCTCACCAATAAAGCCCCCAACTTTGTGCATAAGGTGAAGAATGTTCAATCTGATCTTCCTCTTGTCATAAAAACAAATCTGAACCTCTAATCTTTTTAAGAGTTTTGTTGTTTTGGGAAAGATTTACTTGTTTAGATTAGTAACAGCTACTGATGTCATGGTCTTTTGAATTACAGACCACTAGCATAGAAGGTGAATACTGTACCATACTCAAGTTCATGAACTTTGGCCTAAGTCATAAAATGAGATTTCAGGACTAATCCTGTAATTTTTTTGGTGTATACTGTGGTCATTTTTCTATACTACAGACTTTACTTCTTACTCTCTTCACTCTAATGTCCTTGCCTTTCAAAATGAATTCCATATGAACATCAGAATGGCTGTAATAAAGAGGAAGCACAAATGTAAAAAAAATGGAAGGGTGTTCAATAAAACTCCTAGAGAAAATTATGAATGGTATAATATTGATTTGAGAAAAGTGTGGATGTGTTTAAAATTCAAAAAAGACTTACAGGGTCTGGTTGATGAACAGGTTTTGAAGGTGAAGAACTAGGTTGAGGAGGCTGCCTCACTTGTGGGGTGACTGATGTACGTATTTGCTTTCGTCCACTGTCAACTCTTGGCCCCACATGACGAAACAACAAGGGCTTATTCTTTTTTGCAGTACTCAGTTGAATGCTTGCTAATTTCAACTTTTTCTGTGAAATAAATAAACTAATTAACTTGCTATGGAACTAAAAACCAGATGTAAAGAAATTTACATTTGGTAATTCTATTATTGTTTGTACCAGTCAAAATTATGAGAGCTGCAGACTGAGCTGAAGATTGCTTAAACAGTGCAGTAGCCTTAATGCTGCGTGTAAGTGTCTGGACACTGTCAATTCATCCTCCTCATTAATTCCCTGTAGCTAAATGGATATACAGTATTCCACTGAAGCATAAAAAATTTAGTAGTTCCCAGGAGACCAACCACCAAGTGGTCAATATTCAATTGCTCCGCCTATCAGCAAAACTGGAACAAAAGAGAGAGGCCCATCTCCTGTCTCTATTCTAACAGCCTTGAACTGTGTCCCCTTATCTGGCAAGATATCCAAGGGAATTAGACATGACATCAATAAAGCAAAGATTAAATATGGTGATTCCCCAAATGTGAAACAATTAACCACCTTGTCTGTCATTGAGCCAATCTTCTGTGTATCTGGAGTTTGAGAAACAAGTGAAATTTCTAAACATTTGGACTCCAAATTCCAAAAGTTTCACTGACTAATTGGGTTTAGAATAAAGGTATGTCCTAGTGAATCTATGAGTGCCTGGTGAACTATTGTGAACACAGGATGAATATTGATTTTTCATTGTGTAGAATGTCTTATAACATTGTTTTTTTACCTCCAGATGATCATTTTTCAACTGTAGATCCCTGATGGAGTGACGATGAGTTTCTAAAGCATCCTGATATTCTATCTCTTGAGTACTAAAGGATGTGCTTCCTTTCGTCATGTCAACTTTCTTTCTGTCCGCAATAAATTTTCGTAGTTTAGTTTGTAGCCTGAAACAGATATCAAGTTACACCTTTACAAGATATTCACTATGTAATAAACTATTGTTTGCTCCAAAGTAATTCATTTGATGCATTGTGGGTAATTACCATGGATCTAAAAAACAATTTAACTACAAATAAATGTGAAACAAATGATCATCATGCAAGCCAATGCCAAATATTCCTAAAATGAACATATGTATAATGTAAAAGAACTACAATTACAGTACAATAGATGGATACTGTAAATGGTTCGGGATAAAGAGTTGTGTGGTGCATAAATTTGCCATGAAATTATTTCTAAATATCATTTATGTTTCAGTAACATTCCAGTGACAGCTGTGAGTGAGGTGAAATAAGTTCTATATACTGTACCGTAATGATCAATACTTTGAAAATCAAACCATCATCCCTCATCCATATGAACCAAAACATTCAAACCCATTACAGTGCCTGTCATCTATACATCAACACATTTTGGAAACAAAATATAAACAATCATCCACCTTCTCTGCTATCGTTCCTTCCACTTGTAAAAAAGGGGAAGGAGCCGGGACTCACTAATGGCTGCTATGTTGATGTTATACCTAACCAGCTCTTTTGCCACAAGGGTGGTTTTTCTTTCAGGACGCTCATTTGTGCCAGTATCCAGGAGGGTCCTGACATTCCATGCAGCGACCATAAGAGGTTGTATAATTTGTATTTGTTTTGATCTGTGATTATGACTGTGTTTTTGACCGCATAAGGATGACCTTATTGGGTGCAATTGCCCATTCAGGCTGTTTCTTTAGGCAGGCTATGTTTAGGGCACCTTTTCTAGCCCCCTCCCAATGTGAGGTGAGCAGAGTGGCTCCTTGAAAGGGCTGCTCAGTTGCACAGACAGGACCGGAGTGCACTGCTGCCTAGATCCCAGTACATAAACAACCATCTTATCTATGCTGCCCAGGTGCAGAGTTGTGACTTGAGACTCCCGGTAGTTATCTCTGCCTGTCCTCGTCACCACTCGTCCATCGCCATGGGACTTTTGGGGGTATAGGGTCTTTGATGATGAGAAGTATGATGAGGTGGATGATGCCTGCTTGAGTTAATTCACGTGGTGAGGCAGGAGCGCAGTCGGCAACCACACATCTTGGCTCTTCCTTTCCCTGATCCAGTGGTGCAAGTGTTGCAATGACTGGGGAGAGGGAGAGTTGCAATGGACTGCCAATAGCCCAGTTTGTTGGGTTTCACCTTAGTAGCCTGTCCATCTTACATTGCCTTCATTCGCCAGTGTCGCCGTTGGGTTCACAAAGTGGTCACCCCTTTCACCTATAACGGTAGAACGTCAATATAACACTAGATACATTCCAAGAGAGGTCGCTTTAAACCGAATTCGCACTAAATCGAAGTGATGTTTCAATGGAATAATTTAGTTTGGTACTTGAGAGAAACACAAAATACTAAAAAGACTGAGTCTACCCAGATGCACCTCAGCCCATCTCCTAGAATAAACAAAACATTGTTTTTTGTAGTACCTGTATTATGTTAAAACAAACACTCATAAATCAACACAGCTAAAATTAGGGGAAGTGAAATGGTCTGCTTATGAGCGATCAGCTGTTGGAAAGATTGGGGAGGTGAGGTGATATGTTTGACAGTTGATGCCAAGGTCTAGTGCTTATTTATTTATCTATCCTTAAGAGTGTCTAAGTTTTTCTCTTATAAAATGCCACTGAACTGACATGGGAGAATATAATTAACGTTGCTGGAATTCGTATAAGATAGTGATTAGTTTGAATATAAACATGTAATAGTTCGCATTAGACATACAAATTTTAGTACTAATTAGGAAACTTATTATGCATGGCTAAAATTTTTATCTCTTTTGCAAAATATATGACGTTTATATTCAAATTATTCACTGTCTTGCAAGTATTCTAGCAATGAAAATTATATTCTCCTAACTTTAGTCTGTGATATTATATAAGATAAAAACTGTCAGCCTATAACCACCCAATCCTGGCTGGGAAGATGGGGGAGGGAGGGGAGGTGACAGTGACACGTTTGACAGTTGGGGCCGAAGGTCGAGTGAAGTATTTATTTGTTTATTTATGTCCTTTAGATTGACTTTTTGTTTTTTGTTTATAAAATGTCACAGAAGTGACCGGGGAGAATATAATGTGCATTGCTGGAATTCTCTTATTAGATAGTGATTAATTTGAATATAATCATGCTATAGTTTGCACTAGACAAAAATTTTAGTAATCATTTAGTGCATTATTTTGAGTACATGTACAGTACAAGTAGAGCTTTGCCCTTAGGACAGTGTAGGGTGCCCAGAGAAACATTAGGCGCAAATTTTAAAATATGATGCGCCAGATTGACTCGCACAAAATAGGAAAGATTCGCATTAAATTAAAACATTGTCCTTAATTGTGGGTGTTGCTTTAAATCAATAATCTTAAATTGAATCACTTTAAATCGACGTTCTACTGTACTGCCATTGGGTCTTACTGGAGCTCTATAAGCATGTCTGCTTGTTGTAGGGCTCAACAGCAGATTTTTCATTTGGAGTTTATTCCCGTGGCCTTGTACCTACAAAGGTTAATCCGCAAGGCAGTGGAGCAATGGTTGGTAGGCGCCAAGACGTGTCCACATGTCAGTGGGCCTATGCGCCATCCCTCTGGGGCCCACTGCTGCTCCGAAGTCCCCTGCTGGTCCAGCTTGGGCCCACGAGGCACCCAGTTACTGTGTGTTACCACGAGGAAGCACAGCAGCAGAAGTCTTGATGGTGAAGAGGCTGTATACTGGCAGGGGAGGACTTATGCAAGTTGCTTCCCTGTTTGCCACGGGGGCTAGCCAGCGGTGGTAGCTGAAAGCGAGAGGAGGCAAGCAGTACTTGCACCTTAACATTAACATAATGCTGCCACACAAGATGCATGGTTCATGTGATCTGGAAGCCAGTCATGTACAGTATTACAAATTCATAAGAGCAAAGTTACTTAAAGATCTATTATCTTTATCTAAATACATTCTTGCTGTAAATAACTATCTTACAAAATGATGAAACTTTTATACACATTATAAATTTAACAAAATATTTATAATTACAAGGAGAAATAATACAGTACGGTATTTGTGCAACTCACTGCTGAAAAGGTTAACAGAGTACTATAAAATTTTATGAAAAAGCTGAAATTTACTTTTTTATTTTGTCTTCTTGTTTGCAAGAAAATTTCTTTAGTGTGTAGAAATCATCCCTCAGACCAACATATTTTTCACACAGGTCTTCTTGGTTTAGGTGACTCAACCAGTACATCTCTTCAGGAGCAGCTGAAATGTAGGATGAAAGTTTTCATGTTACAGTATTTATATAGAATTTTAAAGTACAGTACAGTACAAGGCAATGCAAAAGCATCAAAATGTCAATCATTTCTTAAACTCAACAATACGTCCCTCGCCATCTGCGGGGGTTTGGTTCCTGAAAAAACCTGACGTTGGCACGAATAAAGGCTTATGAAAAATAAGGGGTTAGGTTCCATAGCCGCAGATAACACTCATCAAAGCTTAACTAAGTTGCCAGTTCCTTCAGTAAACAATACCTTTATTGTACACTGAGTTAAATTTGAGTCAAATGCATATAAAATAGCTCAATATAAATTAAACGGTAATACTGTATAAATGTTCCAGTACATCTCCATGGAGATGGCATGTTGCTATAAAATAAGAAAAATGAAGAGTATGGGTGTGTATGTGTGTGAAGTGAATGTGTTTGTGTGTGTGTTGACTTGGCAGGTCAACAAGTTAGATTGTCCCTGTAACTGCATCCCCTAACTCTCCTTCTACCAGGCCAAGCTGTGTTATGAAACGCCTCCTTACCAGACATATGATACGCCTCCTTACCCTTGGTACGCCCCAGGTGCATCCTCTTACACTACGTGACATTGAATCTCAGCACCCATTTCTTCGACCATTCTTGGAGATCACAGAGATCCTTCTGCAGCTCTTCACAGTCCGCATGGTTCTTGATTTCCAAAATAACTTGGCGTCATCGGCAAATATTTGTATGGAGGATTGTACAACGTCAGGCATGTCATTTATGAAACAAACAAACAACAGCGGGCCCAATACACTGCCCTGTGGTACCCCGCTTGTGACAGGTACGGATGATGATTTCGTGCCATTAATCACCACACACTGCTTGCGGTCATGTAGAAAGTCTTCTATCCACGCTAGGACATTTCCCCGAATTCCGTACCCTTCCAGTTTGATTTTCAGCCTTTCATGGGGTACACTGCCGAAAGCCTTGGCAAAATCTAGGTATATACAGTATTGTCGATATTACCAACCCGTTCCAGAATATGGGTCCAAATATCCAATACCTTGAGCAATTGTGTTAAGCAAGAGCGCCCCGGCATAGAACTGTGTTGGCAATCTTTTACATGGTTGTTTCGTAGTAGATGTTCCATCGTGGTATCTCTGATAATACTCTCAAGTACTTTATATATTATGCTGGTCAGCCTCACCGGTCTATAGTTGTTCGTGGAGTGACGATTGCCTTCTTGAAGATAGGATTCACATAAGCCACTTTCCAATCACTGGGGACCTTTTGTTCATCCAGGCATTTAAAAAACAGGATCTTCAGAGGCTCAACAAAATCGTTGCACAACTCTCTTAGCACTCTGGGATGCACCATGTCAGGGCCAGGACTCTTATGGACCTTTAGCTTTGACAATACCCTCTTCTGTGAACACAATGTGGGTCAGTGTTGTGTCGAACCGTCTGTCCTCAAACGCAGGAAGGTAAATTGCATCCTCTCTTGTGAACACCAAGGAAAAGAAGCTGTTCAATGACTCAGCTTCATCCTGGTCAGAATCTCCTGCTCGCGTTTTTAATTTTGACTTTGCATAGCGGTAAAACGCCTTTGGGTTTGACTTGACCTCACTTGCAACCAGCCTCTGGAACTCCTTTTCAGCCCTTCTACACTCTGCCTGTGCTTGGTTTCTGGCTCTTGCATACATTCTCCTGTCCTGCTATCGTTTGACCCAACCCACATCTTGAATTTCTGGGTTTTCTTCTTAACTTTGTCGACCGCCGCATGGTTCATGTGCAGGGATCCCCTAGTATTCCTAGAGGCACTGGGTTTGGTCTTGGGTATATATTTATCGATCAAATGGGTCACTTTACTAGTTATGATATTCAGCATAGTGTCTGCGTTCTTGTGCTTTAATGAGTCAGGCCAGTGGATACCCCTCATCTTGTTGTAATTTCCCATGTAATATTTGCACCTTGGCCTGGCCTTATCTTGAACTAGGTAACAGTTAAATCTGAATGACACCACTATATGGTGACTGGTGCCAACTGGGGCAAGGTGTTCCAGTTTGGCCACCATACCCTCCTCGTTTGTTATGATGAGGTCTAGTGGCTTGGGTGTTTGCTTCCCTCTGTAATGTGTCGGGTCTCTAACATGTTGGAACAGAAAATTATCTCTCAGTTTCTACAAAAAGAGTAGCAGGGTTATTCAAATCATTTGGGGTGAACTCATTTCTCCAGTCGATGTCGCCATAGTTAAATTCCCCATGATAAGGAGGTGGCTAGGGTTGAGCATTGCTGCATTGTCTATTAAGGCTCTTAAGTTCCTTTGATTTAGTGGGCCACAGTTTGGGGATCTGTAGATACACCCAACAATAAGTAGGTCCCCTCCCTTTAATTGAATTTTACACCACTTGGACTCTTCAAAAACATCCTCTCCCTGTACCCTCGCCTGGCTGGCTCTAAGGTCTTGCCTAGCATAGATAACCACACCCCTCTTGCAAGTTTCTTGAGAAAGGTTCATAAATGAGTCATATCCAGCAATACTAAACTCACATTCCTCTGGGTTGATTCTCCTGTTTTTATACAACAATTCTACAACTCCTACAATATCGGGTTGGTGTACCTTCAGTAGTGTTTCAAACTCCTCTCTCTTATCAAGGAACGAGTCAGTATTAGTGTCTCTGCTCTTAGTAGTAACTCCAGGCCCCCCTACATTCTCAGAAGTTGCAATATTTGCTAAGTACACTGTATTTTGCAGGGTGTGGTGAGAAATGTCATTGTTTACACGGCGCTCGCCTCCTCCAGGCTGGTAGGCGGAGCTGGTGCCACCTCCCAAGTGGGGGGTAGAGCGGGTGGAGGGTGCACTACTGCTCCCTGGCTCTGTGTCGGCACACTTGCTTCCACTACCCTCCCCCTGAATATAACCAATGTACACCCGTCCCCGTTCCTCCTCGACTCCTCCCTCCTCTGCTTCAAGCCCTGCAGGAGCTTCTTGTGCTGTTCCCTCTGCATTACTGTGCGATCTGGGTGAATGAATACACTCCGAGATGCCTCACTCCTTGCTAAGCTTTTTGCCTGCCGAATAACCTCCCATTTCTCCTCCTCACATCCTGAGGGATTGATGGCATCTTCAGAACCTCTGTACAAATATTCTTAAACTGCATCTTATCATGTGTTATCTTACTCTCAGTTCCATCCGCCTGCCTTTCAGGGACTCCAAAAACTATTACATTGTTCCCGTTGTTCCTCCTCTCCCCTAACAGTATGTCCGCTAATTGCCATTTCTTCGACACACTTCTTCAGAGTCCCTAGCTGCTGTAGAACCTGTTCTGATCCTGCATTACTCTCCACCACCTCCCATGGCCCTGCTAAGGCCTCAGCATAACTCCTCTTAGCAACTACCTCCATTCTATAGGCTACTTCCTCAGTCTTAGCAAGGATCTCTTTCCCAACTTGTTCTAGTTTGGCAATCAGCAAGGATCCAGATTCATCTATTTTCGTCCTCAGGGGACTCGTTCCGCTATGGCTTGCAATCGCCTCTTTCACCTTGACTATGCAGTCAGGGTAATACCAACAACAGCCTTCATGCTTTAGGGCAACTTGCATCATCCTAAACACTGCATTGGTCAGGCCTGTACCATCTATATCTGTCGCCCCCCCTGCAGTAATCACATATCATACACTTCATGGTTGTTGTTGTGGGGGGTGGGGGTGCAGACTGTGTATAGATCTACACCTATTTAAAAATAAAGAGAAAAAAACAGTACTTAGCTGCCCTCTGCTGGTTTTAACCTCCCCTGTTGCCTTTAGAGTTGTCATCTGTTTTTTCTTCTCTTTTTTTTTCAGTTCACTTCGCCGATTTGTCGATATCGGTGAGCTATCTCTCTGTACACTGCATTTTCTATGAATAACGGATTTTATACGCCCACTCAGTCCTTTAGAAACACAGATAAGGAAAAGAAAACTTTCTTTGAGGCGGTACATTCAATTTCATTCAGTACCAGCCATATTCAATGTAATTCCCACCCCAAACCTATTTTCTCAATATTTTTCCTTACAGATACACTGTACTTTAATTTATGCACTTATTAATAGTGCAATTGATTACCAAGAAAAACACTAATTAAATCAAACCTGACGTCATCTGGCTGTGTTGTGACAGTAACTAGCACTCAGAAAAACTGTGTGAGTAATGAGTGCCTCCTGCCACCTACTGGTGTAAGAATGATTCCAAAGAGTGCTCTTTGTTTTGTTAACTTATGAAGAAATGGGATAATTAAATTCATCACTAACCTGAAAGTCACAGACTTCCAAATAACCATTTGAAATGAGTAAACCCTCTCCTAAAGTTTAGGGCCAAAATCTTTCACCAAAGTGTAAGTGCTTTTAGTTACAGACATATGTGCAGGTATTGTTATTCCTACCGATGCTAATTTAAAGCCACAATGATCATCACAACAATGAATATAATACTCACTATATTTTGGATGTATAGCATGTCCATCCCGGACAGGAACTTGGTAATCATCACTTGTAGACATAACTGCATCAAATCTGAGAAAAAATATACAGTATATGAGTACAGGTATACATAATATACTGTACTGTAGTACACTGTCTTAATCTCTACATGCACTTGTACAAATAAAAATACAATATACATATATATATATATATATATATATATATATATATATATATATATATATATATATATATATATATATATATATATATATATATATATATATATATATATATAATATATATATATATATATATATACAGGTAGTCCCCAACTTACGACTGCTTGGACTTATGTCCATTGGTACTTACGACCTGCTCTGACCTTACAACCGTCGGGACATACGACTGCGGCAGTCGTGATCAAAAATATTTTCAAATGTCGCGAGCATTTTCTATACCGAAACGTTTCTATCCTGGGCGAGAGCGTGGGTACACTCACTTAGTGGAGCGCTTAGTTGGTGTTTGGCTATCGTATCCTATACTGATCGCGCTGTGAACTTTCATTATTATCGTATTTAATTGACTTTATAATGACTGGAAAGCGTAAAAATGAGAGTGCTGGTGGTGCTCCAAAGAAAAGGAGACAGGCAATTACTTTTGAGATGAAAATGAAGATAATAACTCAGCATGAGAATGGAAAAACTGTAGCAACAATCTCAAGTGACCTAGGTTTCTCACACTCGACCATATCCACTATTCTGAAGGACAAGGAACGTATTCATGATGTAGTGAAAGGAACAACACCTATAAAGGGAACTATAGTTTCAAAGAAAAGACAAGGTCCTATTCACGATATGGAAAAATTATTGGTGATATGGATAGAAGACCAGATACAGAAGCGTGTACCCTTAAGCCTTCTAACCATACAGGCTAAAGCAAGAAGCCTGTTCCAAAGCCTGAAGGAGCAGGCAAGAGATGAATGTGATCAAACCTTTGCAGGAAGTCATGGGTGGTTTGATAGATTTAAAAAACGCTACAGTCTACACAATGTTAAGGTGAGTGGAGAGGCCGCTAGTGCCGATGTTGGTGCTGCCGAAGCTTTTAAGGAGTTAGATGAAGTGATTGTGGAAGGGAATTATTTGTCTGAGCAAATATTCAATGTGGATGAGACTGGATTATTGTGGAAGCGCATGCCTGAGCGGACATACAGTTTCAAAGGAGTTAATGAAAATGAAGTTATTTCGGATATTAGTAACAAGATAGTGAAGTTAGGTAAACAGTTGGAGTTAGAAATTGATAATGAAGATGTTGAACAGTTGGTTGAAAGTGTAGCAGAAGAGCTCAGCAACGAGGATCTTATTGAACTACATGCACAGAAAATTGCAGAGGAAGAAGAGAGACAAAATCTAGAAGAACCTGCACCCCCCAAAAAGTTTTTAGTGAAACAAATGGCAGAGGCATTTGCTACAATTTATAAAGGAATGCAAATGTTTGATGGCATGGATCAAAATTATGAGCGTTATGCCAAAGTTGACAGAATGATCCAAGATGCACTTGCTTGCTACAGAGATATTCATAATGAAAAGAAAAAACAAACTGTGCAGTCTAAATTAGACATCTATTTAAGAAGTCCCCCAGTGCTGTCTCCTCATGCCCCACCAGTGCTGCCTCTTCACTCCCTCAAGATGATCCAATACCTTCAACCAGCAAGTTTCCACAGCACATAAACCTGTCTGAAGAAAGAGACATTGATGACCCACCCAGCCCTGTCTCCTCTTCTGCTTCATCCAATTAATATAATCTCCATGTATCCTGTAAATAGAAAATTATGGGGGCCCCGTGTGCATTCTGCTGACTACATTAAAGGTAAGTGCTCAGTCACACTGTATCCATTCCTCATTATTTATTACTTTTACTGTACTGTATTTCATTGTAGATTTTTTATTTTATTTTTTTAAATATTTGATTTTTTTTTTCTGTCGGACTTACGAGCAATCTGACTTACGACCGGGATTTGGGTCCCTAACCCTGTCGTAAGTCGGGGAGCACCTGTATATATATACAGTATATATATATAGTACTTTTTTTTTTAATAATAAATTTTAACTCTTAAGTCCCTGGGTTAGAATGCCACTCAGGAAAGGAACTGTTTATTCTGTTAATTAGGTAAAATCAAGTTTTCTTCTACAAAAAATTTCCCTTACATGGTGTCTTCCTATGAAACTGATATCTAACGTATTACCTTTTCTGGTACTGTACAGTATTATTATCGTTTTGGTCACCCAGCGAATTTTAGGATTTGAAGTTACCACGGTCCAAGAGAGCTCTTGTGTGTTCATTTGTTGGTTACTATGCTGCATTACGCATATGCTAGAGTCTGAAGCATGCGTTTGAGAAGCAGTGCTGTGACCGATTTTACTGATTGGGTTAGGTTAGGTTGAAATTATGTTTTATCAATGGTTATTGATATGCTCTGAACGATTCTGACCTTCATTTCTATCGCAAATTATATTTTAATATATTTTCCCCAATCCCAAACCCCTGGCTTCCACTGGGGGTCCCCCATTATCGTTGGATAAGAGGGGGGGGGGGGCGCAAAAAGTAGTGATTTCAATAGTAATGAAGGTCAGAATAGTTCAAAACGCATCAAAAACCATCGGAAAAACATAAGGTATTATTATCGTTTCGGTCATCCAGCAAATTTTACATTTTAAGTTTATATTAGGTTAGGTTGAAATTGTTTTTCCCATAGTTTTTTAAGTGTTTCGAACAACTCCCAAATAGGTGGATGACCGGGACGATAATTTTACCCCTTCTCCTTCATAGAATGTTTAACCTGGCCACCTAGTAGAGCGGTGGTGGGTCAGCTGGCGTCAGTACAGTTAAGTGTTATCATTAATATGGTGGAAATGAACCAGTAAAAAGCACATATTAAATAGAAATTATAATGTAGTAGGTGTTATGTACAATGCCATGAGGTAATGTGGTTATAAACTACTTTTTCACTCACGGCTGCGAGGTGAAACATATCTGTCAAAGGAATTTAAATGTTTACTAATAGTAGACATTCGTAAATGACGTTTAAACTTGTTTCATATCATTTCAAATTACATAATAGGTAAATGATAATTTATACGTATTAAATTATAATAAACATTATGATTTCAAAAATGTTAAAGTGATGACTAAATTGTATAAAAAAATCTAAATAATTAACAATGAATTCATATCAATACATCGCAAAAGTATTCACGAACAAAAGGTCTACTTGTTTTAGGACATCCTACATAGATAAATAAATATTATTTCATTAAAATTGTCAAACAAATTCACATTGCTTCATCCTGTACAATACATTGATAACAGCCTATTAACAGTTCTCTCTCTCTCTCTCTCTCTCTCTCTCTCTCTCTCTCTCCAATGAGACTCAAAATCTATCCTTTGTCTGCTGGAGGTTAAAAAATTGTGCTTGTAGAAGACGTTTGCATAACCATGGAAAAAGTAGACTGAGTCACACGAAAGTCTGGCCACTATGATAACCAAGGATGTATGCTAGGAAGCCAAGTCAGTATAGAAGGGCTGAAGAATTTCCAGAGGCGAATATACATTATTGTAAATACTTTTGAGTTTTGGGAGTCCCTTCCTGTTACCCGTGACTTACAGTGGCAGCAGACCGCATATTATACAGATCCTGGAAAATCTTATGTGAAGGGGTAATTATCTAATCCTAATTAATGTCCACAGCAGAGGACATCAGCCTGATACATCATTATCATCACCAAATTATATGTGAGCCCTTTCGCATCCACATCTTGTGAGTCGGTTGCACATTTATAGATCTTAAAGGTATAGTGTAGCCAGAGACAGTAACACACAAACACCACACTTTTTTATGGGGAATGACCCACCCGGGCACAGGTCATCGACCCACAACGGGGCCTGAGGAGGGGGGTGTAAAAATGTTAAAAGAAAAAGTGTGTATGAATCTACACCACGAACGGAAGATGACGGAAAACTAACTTTTTGAAGCAAGACAGATTGTAAGAGGATGGAGACACAGAAGAAGGTAAAGCATTCCATAGTTTGGCTGTGTGAGTACAGAAGGAACTACTATAACGAGTTATTCTAGTGTGACCGACATCCACACACAAACGGTGGGCGCCGCGGGCAAGACAAGTATTACGAGCCCACGGCCTTGCCGGCGGTACACAGGATGCCAAATCCACGGAACATTGCCCGTTAAGGTGCCTGTAGAGAGTAGAAAAGAATGAAACAACATTGCGGCGAAGAGAGATTATGGCTCGCTGTGCCATGGTCTGCCAGATGTCGGCCCACACCGCTGTCTATGATTGGCTAATTTGGTGATACCCGAGAACGACCAATGTCAATGAGGGTGGTTCACGACCTGTATGCTTATATAAGTTTTCTAATGTTTTACTTTTACTTTTTACTTTTATCCTCTTCACCACTGATCGGCTCGTTAGCCGCTTGGGCGATCGGTCACGTCTCTGTTACGCACTGTTGGCAAGTACTGGGCATGCACCGGCTCCTGATCAATTAGTGAAGAGGATAAAAGAAAAAGAAAAGTAACAGAGATGTGACTGATCGCCCAAGCTGCTAACGAGCCGATCCGTCGGTGGAAAGGATAAAAAAAAAGTAAAAAGTGATATTGTGGGGTATGGGATGTTTCGGTTCACACTCAGGATGGGATGGAGAAAGGAAACTCACAATATGCTCTCTGTATACATGTTGTATTGGATGTACAATGCAGCGTGGTCACAAGCGTGATGTAGAGAGAGCTGGTTGGTGAGGATGCTCAGAGGAGGACCAGCTTGTGGGTCGCCATGCTCGCCGGAGGGAGCGAGGACCGCCAGGCAGGCGGAGGAGGAGGAGGTGTTGCTGGCTGGTTGGTGTAGGTAGAAAAGAGAGAGGTAGGTCACCACGAGGTCAGGTCATAAATAGCGGAGCTAGGCGTGGCTTAGTAGTTGATCTCCGTCATGTAAGCCGGCGCTGGTTGACCTAGACCACGAGGCATACACTGGGGAATTCGCGGGATCGGCTACTCAGCGACAAACAGCGTTTGTGGGGGAGGAATCCACTACAATATCCACTGACCTTATAAAAAATGACAGGTTTTCTCCGGGTACTCAAGTTTCCTCCTGTACTAACAATAGACAACGAAGGTCGTAAAAAATAGATTGACAGCACGAATGGCTACTAAATTGATGTCAAAAAAATATAAATAAAAGAGTTCCCCCTTAAAATCAATTTTCTTAGGTAAATGTTCAGTGTGTGTGGCCTGCAGATGGCAGCAGTGGTGGCCGAGGCTAGCTCAGCTGATCAGTGTTGGTGTTACAGCTGACTGGAGGTTTACCTGTGTGAAAATGTTATCCTCTCTGGCTAGGGCCCTCACCTCCACCTCGGTATGTTACAGTTAAGAATCATCAAAATAAACTAATGGAGCATACAGAAATATTTAGAATGGATGAGATA
The DNA here is from genome assembly GCF_018991925.1 of Homarus americanus. NCBI lineage: Eukaryota > Metazoa > Arthropoda > Malacostraca > Decapoda > Nephropidae > Homarus > Homarus americanus. The sequence goes on along the minus strand of NW_024735516.1, from coordinate 1,242,357 downwards.
TGGTGGGCTAAACACTTGGAGTATTGGAGCAGCACCGGTGTTTTTATTATTATTACAATGTATATTTATTTCGCTGTACCAAAAGAAAGCCAGATGTGTTTAATCAGTTTTACTGTAATTTGTTTTTTTACCTTGCTATCTGCAGTCATTTTCGGTCCTTTCGGATGGATCACATTAGAAATAACTGGTTTTAATACTCTGTGTTAGCCCAGTGAGTATATGTTACAATATACGTGTACAGTATATGTGTGAATTTTTACCCCAATGAAATTAAATGAAATCAATCAAGCACCGCAATTCTTGTCCATGTCCGCCCGGGCACCCTAATACAGGTGTGGGCAAGTGGTGACCTATTTTTCCTCTTCTATTTCATATTCTTGGTTGTAAGATTAATAGTGTTACATCTGTGTGTCTTTAAATCTTTTGTTTCTTGTGTGGATTTTAGTCTTACACAGTTAAAACAAACTTATCAGTAAATATTCTGCTAAAATATCATAAAATGGAATAGTAGAGCTAAACATTTTTTTTGTGTGAATATTAAGAATATGGTCGGCACTTCATTCCCCGACATAATTTGATGGGATATATTTGGATACCCTGGTGTTTTAATTCACACAATGAAATTTTCAAAAAAAAAATTGTCTTTCAGGGAGGCTGTAGGGTTAAGCCATTATGGCTGTTCACATAAATCAATTTCACATACGTGAAACTAATGTTAATTTATTTAATTGGGTTTGGTTTTGGTGGCTGATTACACATGCTTTCATTATTGTTTTAACCTGCTGCCTCCCTGAAGAAGGAAGTTAAAAGGTTTTTTTTCTAGACCAATGGATTTACACTGTTTAAATTAAAACATACCCAATAAAGACATCTTTTAAAAATTACAAGGAAAGATAGTGACAATACAGTAGTCTCCTTTAACCAACACAGTATAGTACCAACTTCAACTTATTTTATACTAATGTCACACAGGTGCGGAGTGTTCGTAATGTGCATAGAAGTGCTGCTGCCTGTAGTGATAGCCTCTTTGTGGTAAGTACAACAGTAATATCTTGCAAAGGAGGCCCTTAGATTTGCTTCTTTAATTACATACAGTAGTCTGGTGGTGATAGCATTGTACATGCCACTTTCTATTTTCGCTACTGTATTTGCTGTGAGCTTAAAGTTTAACTTATATACTGTACTGTAAACTTTTTTTTTTTACCTTTAACTTCTTGCTTAAAATTATTAAAGGAGTACAATTTGTGAAGGACTACCATTATATACCAAGATCAATGACTTCATTCCCTTATTTCATTCTTTCGTCTGTAAATTTTTTTTAATGCTATGGTGCTTTCCTCCCACAGAAAATCCCCAGAAACCTGCCTGGTTTTGGTCCCCTTGCTTCATACACCAAAGCATCATCCACTTACAGCACATTTGTCCCTCAGAATCACATTCTCTCATCATTCACACAGACCACTGCTTCCTGAATGTACATCACCTTCACTTTTAGTGTATCCTTCACTCCATCCTTCTTGGTCTTCCTTTCTCCCTTTTATCATCATCCTCTAAATTATATATGCCTTTTATCAATATTTTGTTTTCTATACTCTTAGTGTGTTTGTAACACCTGGGCAAACCATGATTAGCTTTCTGCCTCACACATCTTTTACATCTCTCCTTTTCTAGGATGTCTTTGCTAGGCAGCTCCTTCAATCCCTTCTCCTTCATCCCTATTATGTGCTGGGCTGTAGTTAGGCTACAAAAATAGAAGGCAAAGAATTGTAGAGTATGTAAAAACATGCACCATCTCTTACATATTAATCAATCAAATACCGTACTTGTCAATTTCAGAGGAGCCAGTGGCCTCCTCTGTCTCATAGCTAGCTATGGCACTGATGTGCCCATCTTGTATCATTCTGTTCTTTATATTTCTCGCCTTGTTACTCTTTTTTAAACTAATTACAATACTTTTACAACATTCTCAGTTTTGAATGTCTCACCTTGAACCTTCCATTGTCTAATAATCTCATTTCTACCAAATAATAGTTAAACAGTTCCTCTTAGTACATTAACATCATTCAATGCTTCTGTTCACCAACACAGTGTAACAATCCTCTTTCTTCTCCATTATTCCACCCCCATATAATGTATGTATATAATTATACAGTACAAGTACTGGATATAGGGTTAAGGTATGGAAAATATATATACCCCCCATAAATATAATTACAGTATAGAGGATTTTGTTGAGAATTATTTATTTTTTTATACTGTATACCCAGCATATATTTTTTTTAAAGAATTACCGCTATCACTCTCTCCTACAGCACCGAGACTCTGCAGACAACAATGTTGATACACCATTTGAGTTTACTGCAGAAAATTTGAAGGTACAGTAAGTGAATAATGAAGAAAATGGTCAGGAATGGGATCAGAGGTTTGAGTGAAACTGCACTAGTACTGTATATGTAGCTATCTGTTATTGCCAAAACAACTAGGAGCCTTAGAGTGCAGCTAATTCAAGAGTTATTTTAACAAAAATTGCCTGCAAAGGTTTATTAAATATAATAAATAAAAAAACCCACTAAGATAAGTAATGAGTTCTGAAGATCAAAATGGAGGAGGACAGTGTTAAGGAGTCACAAGTTTAAGAATTTGAATAATCATTAGATTTGGGTAAAATACAGTACTGTACACACTACAAACTTATACGTCAGAACTCTTAAAAAGATTCTGTATCCTATACTGTACTGCCATCAGGAAGCTGCAGTGCTAGTAAATTATGAACTTACTGCATGGATTATGGTTATAAACAGAGTTAAGCAATGCTATGTATTATCTCCAACATTTTATGATATCCTTTCAGAATTACATGAGAGAAGTTGTAAGAAGCATTTAAGGAATAAGTTAATGGTAAAGTAATAAAAATTATTTCGTATGCAAATGAAAATTCTCTTATTACACATAATAAAGAGGCATTACAAAAACTGGCTAACAGTTTAGCCATATACAGTAGGTTGTTTCCATATAAGAAATAAATCCTAAAATAGGGAAAATGGTGGGTAACAGGAAACTGAAAACAGGTGGAACATTTTAAGTACTGTATTTGGGAAGTACAGTACTGTAACTTAAGTTGTGAACAAAAATGAGTTAGGTAAAAACACCAATTAGTAATCTTAAAGATCTATTAAACAGGGACATGAAGATAATGGCTGCTAAATTGAAGTACAGTACTGTACTGCACTGTAAATGGTCAGTACTAATGTATGAGTCAAAAGTGTGGACACCCTCAGCAGACACCAGGTGGCTTGAGGCCTTCACAATGTGGTGCATCAGAAGGTCGAGAATGAGTTAGTGTATTATTAGAGAACCAAGTGAAGTATATATGTACTGTCATAAGATCAGCTAAAGCAACATAAAAAACATTTGAAATCTATAAAATAAAAAAGCAGTACCTTAGAGATATAATTAAGGATACTGTAGTTAGAATGGGTTGATGTTGGTTATTATTTACACCATATGTTGGTAGCAACACTGTACTGTACAGTATTATTTTGGTGTAGTTATATACTGTATACTATACATTATGTTGGTACAGTACAGTAGTTAAGTACAGTGACACATGTATGTAAGTACAGTACTAAGTACTGAACTCAGTTATGTACAATATTAGGTTGGTGGTTATGTACTGTAAAGTACAGTACAGTACAGTATTGTTAGATTTTCAGTAGTCTATTGTATAACTGGGAACAGGTAATACTACCTCAATTGCCTTTCAGCTGTTGATCTGTATGTAAAGTTTTATAATGTATATTTGTTTATTTATAGTCATCAACTTAACTTGTATTTCAGCGAGCTCAGGCAATCATATCGATCTACCCAGATGGTCATAAAAAAGCTGCTGTTATTCCCTTGTTGGACCTGGCACAACGTCAGGTTGGGAACTGGCTCCCAATAACAGCTATGCATGAAGTGGCCAAATTATTAGACATGCCAAGGATGAGAGTATATGAAGTTGCAACTTTCTACACCATGTTTATGAGGTAAGGTTATTATTATATCATGTAAAATGGTAATGATTAAAGAAGTGATTTGAGTGATTACTAAAAATGGATTACCTCACTTGATTTTCAGGATAAAATGGGAAATACTGTACAGTGCTGTATTAGAAATGCTTGTTTTGACTGGACCCCCATGAGGAGGGTGTTGGTGGCAGAATGGCATTGCATGTTATCTCTCACCACCATTGTCTTGTTATTTCTCACATCCCAACAAATACATTAACTGTTAGCTGAATTCTAAGAAACAGTATTTTATCACGACTGTCTGTATGTTTCAGATCAAGTACTATACAGAACTGTATTTTGTGTTTTCACTTAGTTATGAAGAAGGTTTTTTGTACTTTTAATTAAGTACATTTAACCTAATATCAGTAATTCAACTTAATTTTTTAGTACCTTTTCCAACTTAACAGGAAAGACACCGACATTACCTTTTTCCCCAAAGGATTGTTTTCATTGGTGATTGTTGTCAATCAACATTATACCTGGTGGCTGCATGCTAATTAAATGAACATTGTTTCAGAAATCCTGTAGGCAAATACCACATCCAAGTATGCACAACCACCCCTTGCTGGCTGCGAGGCTCAGATGATATTATGGTCACCATCCATGAGAAGCTTGGTCTTAAGCCAGGAGAGACAACAAAAGATGGCCTCTTTACACTTTCTGAGGTTGAGTGCCTCGGAGCATGTGTCAACGCACCCATGATGCAGATCAATGATGACTACTATGTAAGTTAAGCATGAATTGATAGTTTTTGTTAGTGGGTGTTATATTACTGCTGGTTCTCATTGTGAAATGCCTTCGAATGCTGAATATAAAATTTCATCACACAATCCCTTCCCAAGTAGATATTATTCTACTGAAAGCATTTAATTTTTGTGGGTATGCCTTTAAATTCATAGTCCTCTCTGAACTTTTCCTGGTAATTGAATTTTTAATCGTTATTGAAATTATATTGGTGTACAATAGTACAGTAATTATTGTATACTGTACATTGGTAGGGAAAAAAGATAAATTCTGATACTCCGAATCCTCTGCTGCAATGGTACACTCTCTGCCTCCTGCACACTATCATGTCTTAATACCCCATTACAACCACTTGTACATAAAAATTAATAATTAAAAATAAAATTGCTTTTCTGCTCAAAAGATTGATAAAATATGGTACTGTACAGTATACAGCATATGTCTTGCCCATCAAGTACAGTAATGGGTTGATAAAGAGTTAAATTTCTGGCACCCAAATCAATTTATGAACATTCTTTGTTTTTTGTTTTGTCTTTTTGCTGTTATTCATAAATTGTCATCACTGGAAGTAATTAGTCTTCAGGTAATGCAAGTACACACTTGATAACTGTGGCTCTTCTTTAACTGCTGTCAAGCTCTTGAAACATCTTGCCTAATTCTCATTACAATGTACTGTTTGCTTCACCTTATAATAAAATATAAAAAAATTGGTGTGGAATTGTCACAACTGCTATGGTTAGGAAAACAAGGGTGAGGCTTATTTCCTGATGGAGTTAGAAAACATAGTTGATATGGATTGGAATGGTGTACACTAAGCTACCTGACAAAGACATATCTAAACCTGTCAGGAGCTTTACATGATCTCTCCACATTATATAACTTTATTATTATAGGAAGACCTAGCAGTAGCTGACACAAAGGAAATACTCGACACCTTGACTGCTGGGAAGAAGCCTAAAGCTGGGCCTCGAAATGGTCGCTTTGCTGCTGAACCTGCTGGAGGTCTCACATCTCTCACTGGTCCCCCTCCAGGCCCAGGATTCATGGTAAGCTCTCTTATTGTAATTATCCTTCCCATTATGAAAGTATTGCATAAGGGGATGGTACATTTTCCAGCCTATGTTCAAAAAGTGGAATTCTAAGATGCCTTTCCTTAAAAGGTTGTTCCTAGTCAAATAGAGCAACATTGTTGAGCACTTATTGGTGGACTCTTCAAATGTGATACGTATTATTGAAGAGTATTGGTTTAATTTGGTAAATTAATTCACCACAGTAGCATAGCTACGCATTCTAATGCAGTGAGGGGGGCCGCAAAGACCTAAATTTTATATTTTCTAACAAATGAGCATGAAAAAACATTGTTTATCAATCATCTACTCATCAAGCATAATAATATACATATAGGCAATACACAATCTATTAAGTGTGAGAAACACACGTGATAATAAGGATAGGGAGAGGCATTTATTAAGAAAGTTGGGGGTTTACACATTCATGGAGATTATAAACGTTGTGCATTACATGCTGCAGCCATAATCATAATGAACTCTGCAACAGATGTGACCATATTTGTTTAAAGTTAAAACACCAATATAAAATATTTCCTCGTGGTCATTTCTTTCCTTGAATATACTGTATTTAATAATAACAAATATTTTTACATATAATATACAGTAGTGATACTCATGTAAAAGAAAATTATGGTGAATTGTTTTCTCAGGTTCGAGATGACTTGTGAAGTTCACAACAGAGTTATGAACGTTGACATCATCAATTGGATTCTCCACTGGTTTGTAATATTGTCTATATGATTTTATGAACTAATTGATGGAAAAAAAGTGTGAGTCTTATGTAAATAGTTTCATAAAGTTGTAATCAACCATTGTACTGTATTATTAAACCTACTCTTATGTTATTAATTGTAGTACAGCATTCTCTTAAAATTCGCTTGGGTTTGGGTCTCAAAATGTTTGCAAATTGCCAAAGCCGCGAATATAATTTGCTGACGGGGAAGGGGGGGGGGATTCCTTCGTGTGCAAAGAAATGTATCTCCCCTTTGTGTTTGCCCTTAGGACAATTATTTCTTTTACCTGTACTGTATATGTGTGTGTGTGTGTGTAGCCATACACACACACACACCCACTAATAAATAATAATGGGAAAATCCTCTCGCAAATAATCAGAATCAAGACAAAAAAAGTATCGAAATATAGAAAAAATGCGAGAGTCTACCCTTAAGTCAACTCCATGCTTTGTTATTAAAGTTGGGTTGGTTAGGTTGCCATGCAAAAAAAATTTTCTCGTAAAAATTACTGTATCTAGAATGAATGTCATCTGAGCGCCAGCTGGATTGATACATAGATCAAACTTACAAAATTTCTTTCTTAGCCATGTAGCCAGTCCAACATGAAGGATGTCGGTAATTGTGATGTAATACTATACTTTTTTTCACAATACTGTATGTGTATAATATGGTGTGTGCATGTAAACGAGTAAAAATAAATGAAGAAAGTTATGTATATCTACTCGAAAATATGCGTTGAAAAACGACCTTAACACCTCACAGCCATAGTTTTTTTAAAATAATATATACAGTACCAGGAAATGTGAGGAATAAATAAAAATAATACCAATAAATAAGTTACAACAAAAAATACTATTGCCAAATCAGTAAATAAAAGCCAAATGAAAGTTTAACACAGTCACCATTTGCATACACTACCTGCTGCACCATACTAACGAAGATCAGCTGGGACTTCAATTCCCTAGCAACGCTCCCCATCAGCTACACTCTGCACTCTCCTCCCGTTACGTGTTTGCCCTTAGGACAATTATTTCTTTTACCTTTTCTCACAATACATATGTATTTAGGATGGTGTGTGCATGTAAATGAGTAAAAATAAATGAAGAAAGTTACGTATATCTACCCGAAAATACGAGTAGAAAAAAACCATAACACTTCACAGCTTGGCCCAGTAGCCTGGTGGTTCCTTGATGAGCTAACCTTGGTACAATGCTATGATTAATCACTATTAAACACTATTCTATCAGTAAACATAAATAATAACAGTACAGTACGTATACCCAGTGAAATATGGCCGGAGTTTGAGGAGAGTTACAAGTACAAACGACGCGCTAACTAGCAGTCACTCTCTCCCGTTGCCATGCATATGTATGGGAGAAATACATGACCTTCTTTTCTCTATTCACTTGTTCGGGCACCTTCCCGCAGCTAGATGAAGGTGATTGAGGGCGTTTGGGAGCCATCAAAAGCACAAGGAGCACAGTTGTTAAGAGAGCAGAGTAGCAAATGTGCGAAACAGACAAGTGTTTAACCCAGACTGTCACTGAGGTGGAGTGAGAGCACATGGCTCAGTCACCTGGGACAAGAGAAAAACCTTGCGGGATGCCATAAAACTCGCAGGCTCCCTGTCCTGGCTGTGAAATTGCCACCAACTTTAAAACTACCCGTAGACATTCTTGGGCACATCCAAGGTGTCATCTGCAAATAATCGAAGGCTGCGGATTGTAAGGGCGTGCTGTATTTGTACTGCATTACATGCAGGCCTCGAGAGAGACATCTTGGGGCCCCTGAGGCCTCAGTTATTCATTCCTCCTTTCTCCAGGGCCACCCGCCACTGTTACACATGCAGTATACCCTTGCTATTCATGAGTTTGCGATTCGCAATTTCGACGATTCGTGGTAAGCAAATGGTGGCTAGCTTGCAAGCCTTTTCCTATAGCACAATGACTCACCCCACACAGCATCTCGTGTTGTAATCTCAAAACTTTAGTGTTTCTGTGTGAAATGGCCCCTACGAGACTGCTTAGTGGAGTGAAATGTAAAAGGCAGAAGTCAGTGATGACCATGACAAAGAAAGTTTAAAAGGGGATGAGTGCTGCTGCAGCTGGTCAGTTGTTTAGTATAGGTATACAGTAGTGCACTTAGGTAGTATAAGGTGCTATTCGGGATTTTGCTATTTCGTGCCATTTCTTAGAACCTATCCATCGCGAATGGCAAGGGTTTACTGTACATGTCTAACTTCGTGAATGAGAAACAGATAATATAACAAAATTCATCCTCATTTAAACTCCCATAAACACATTTTTTGGTGTGATTGTTATATTTCAATACAGATTGTTTATGTATCTTTAAAACAAAATTTTTGGCATAGCCTAAAGGCTGCACTCAACTACCTGCTGGCCTGGTGGGCTCTCATGTTTAGGTACCATTTACACCCCTTTCCTGTACCTTGATTACATTGGAATAAGTGAAAAGTCAGGTTGCTTGATTTTATGGAATGGGCTGAAGAGGGAGGGAAGGACTGGGGTGTGGGGAAACAAGGTTGAAAGGAAGGAGTAGAGGAATCATTGTGGACATACCATTGGCAGTTGATTGATGATGTGCCATATACAGAATGGATCTGTTGTATGTCAAAAGTGTCACACTGAGGGTACTCTTGAAATTCAGATGATGAGGTAGGGCAAGGGTGGGTGGAGGAAGGAAAGGGGATTTGAGGAAAAGATTGGGTTGGGGTGTGGAGAGTTAACTGTAATTTAATGGTAATCCTTTCCAGTTACCAGAATAATAAAAGAGCTGTCTACTGTTTCAAAATATGGTACAACATTCCTGGATGAGCCTATGAAGTGAATTGGTCAGAAAAGACCCATAACTAATAACTACTTTGGCCTAGATAACGAACCACATGTAAAATGTATGTAAAATTTTACTAAATTCCCAAGGAAAATAAGAACAAATGAAAAATTATGTGTTAAAAACCAGCCATGTATAGATACCGGTATGTCCCTTCAATCATTATGGATGATACAGACTAACCTGCACAATCTGAACATCAAGTAGAACTACTGTAGTAGTTTTATCTACCTAATACCTAACCTGGAACAGATGCAGACTGCTTTTGATAAGTATAAATTCCTCAATAAAGCTCAAAATCAATTATTGTATATATATATATATATATATATATATATATATATATATATATATATATATATATATATATATATATATATATATATATATATATATATATATATATATATATATATATATATATATATAAGCAAGCCACAGAATATAAATAAAATTGTGTTTTACATATTTCATATTCAAATAGGTACTGTATATGACAAGACTAGACAATTCACACTGCAAAACAATATTATACCCTGAGGGTTTCTCCTAAGGGTGGTACTTTACCTGGACAATGGGCCTTGGAGTAAGTTTCATTGGGGGTTGAGAAACATATGTATGCAGAACCAGGGTGGGACTGGACCACCCCCCCCCCCTTTTATAAAGAAAAATACTTTTAATTTGCTTATGAAACCAATTTCCAGTTCTACAATAATTATGAGAAATACTGTAATGCAAAAATGCAATGATGTAAACAATGACTAAAAAAAGAAACACTAATGCACTGTACTGTTGTACACTAAAACAGCTGTAGTCATTTATCAAAGCTGCTAGTGGCCCATGACATGAAATTCCTAGGGTTAGCATATATCCTCGAACTCAGTGAATTGGGAGGGAAGGTGTGGTGATGTGTAAAGTTAAAAGGGGAGTTCGAACCGTGCTGTGATGACCTGGGTAAGCCAGCCACTCATTGACCAGTAGCTGCCTAACTCGGCAGTAATAGTGACGAAAATGTCTGAAGGAACATCTTCATCAGTGGTCCGTTGTGGAGTCAACTAACCCTTGAAAAGAGGTACATGTCACCAACACTTGTTTTATGGCCATTTTCCACATTTGTGTGGGTTAACTGATGGCACAGTACAATATCTTGCACCATCTCTTGTCAGGTTCTTATCGGGGGGGCTATTTCTTACAACCTCTTCCCATGTCAATCTTGGCCTACCCCTGGGGGCTCTACCTTCCACATTCAAACAGTTCAAACTCATGCATTTCTTGACTCCACTGCTCTTTCATTTTCTCTTCCTGACCCGTATCATCTCAGACTAACTCTATGCAATACCTAGCCAGTTGTATACTCTGTGCTTAGCAACTCTCTCTGGTCTGAACAGGGTTTTCTATCTCTCAACGTCATGTTACACTGTAGGGTTTCGTGATATTATGTGGTCTAGCACTCAGGATGGGATTGATGGAAACTCTAAGGTGGTGGTTTTCTTATATAAAATATATTATATGAAAGACAGTCTGGTGCTGGAGATGCCATGTGGTGAGAGGCTTGCTCAAGAGACACGTTCAGTGAGTAGCGTGCTTTAGGAGTTATCTGTGCAGGAGCTTCGTTAGAGATGTTGCATGTTCAGGAACGTAGGGTAGAATGAATCTCAATGGAGAGACTGCGAGCTGATATACACAGCAGCCGTAGCAGCTGGTGACCCCCCCCCCCCTGAGCAGTTGGCTGGTTGCAAGAATACTGTCGCATTGGAATGCTGATGTAGTTGCAGGGGAGAGATCCACTACAACACATCCATTTCACCATTCTTATTTCAACTCACGCAAGCCCACCTTCGTCATCATCTTCATCTGCCCATGATTCACTGCCATACAGCATCATGTTTCTGATGCTGGTTGCACGCAACTTTCTTTTTACGTGAAGAGAAGGTTCTCTCACTGTCGTTAAAGGCAATACCTACCTAAAGTCAGACAGCTGAGGGACGACTATTAATTCACCGAAGGCACAGAGGTCACGACCTTCATGCTGTGGCCAAAGTTAATTATTGTTTTCTTTACCCCTAATTGGATTTGGATTTTATGAATTAAAACGTTTGGTAATGTCTGAGAACAGCACTGCCTGCAGAAAAAGTTGTTCGATATATGGTAACAATGAAAGCATCTTTGGTCAATTTATAGTATCACACCGGGCTTTATTTTTATATTATTTTTTCCAGTGTATTTTGATGAGTTTCGAACGAATTTTATATTCATTTCCACAGGAAATTACATGTTTTTGTTTTAGATAATCCTCCCCCCCCCACCCAACAATCATAACGGAAAAAGTTGGATTTCTTTTTTTAGAATGAAAAAATTATATTACCAACCAACCAAGAAAACAACATAACCTAACCTAACCCAACCCGTTGTTCATGCCCCAGACGTTTAAAGAGCGAAGACGGAGGCTGGAGAGATGGTGAGCAGGGGATCAGACCAACCCCGCCATTAAGTAAACAAACCATGGCAACACTTGTGACTGAGCGAAAGTAATAATCTTTAATAATTAATATCTCGGCTATCTTTAATTTCCGGTGGAAATATCATATAATAAAAATGCCTTAGAATTGTGTAAACATTACGAAATATATGGTTTTAATGCGGAAATAAAGACCGGTGTGATACTATAAATTCGCCGCAACGTTGTTCAAGTGTCATGGCGTAATTTGACATTTTTATGGACATGGAGTACACTCGAACCCCGCGGGTCGGTTGTAAACAAACATGACACGCGGCGACTCTGCAGATTTTTCGGGGGGGGGGGGGAAGTATTTTCAGCAAATAATTAATTTCTTCACGTACGCTTTAAAGCACGTAGAGGCATCATTTCAAAGGCATATTATCAGTTTTTCACCGTGTACTTTCCTTCATGCCCTGCCCACACAGGTGATTTATGATTGTAGATAGAAAAAACAAAACATATATATATACGAAAATACTTATAATTAAAATAAAAAGTTGTCGTCTCTTTTAAAATACAGTGCGACTGAAGTATGCAGACTACAAAGATATCTTGCGTCTACCTAACCTAGCCTTACCTAATCTAACCTAACCTGACATAACCTAAGCTAATTCAACCTAAATATCTTATAGACCGCACGCTCTCGTAGCATCTAAAATACTTATTATATTGTGGAAAAATGAAGGAAATCGAACAACTCCTGGTAGCAGTGCTGTTCTCAGAAATTACCAAACGTTTTATTGAAATCTCTGACGAAACAAACCTTTAATAAGTACGAAGAAACAGGTTGAAAATGTCCAGTATACGTCGGTGTGTAATAAAAGGTGACGGTGGTCTTCGCGGACACTGCAACAACTGTAAGTAAACCTCTGAGACAGTATGCCTCAAGATCCACGGCCGTCACACTTACACTTACTAATACAGTCGAGTGCGCCGGGTCGTGGGTGGACCCCACAGCCGTGCTTGACACTCTCAGCAGTACAATTTAAAAAATAAGAGAAATAAGATGGGACATGTAGCAAGAGTCGTGGTAACAAGGATAAGATACTATTTTTAATCCTTTATTGGTAGTGCCCACAGCAGAGGGAGGGGGGGGGGCATTTTTAAAGCATTTTGAAGCAAGTTGGGTTAATTTCCTGATGATTTATATGACAAACCTGTAACCAATAATAACCAACAACCATCTCGAAATGTCTGCTGACGCTCATTTTATGCAGTCTCAGACTGTAAACACCACCACTACCCGTCTACCTTAGAGGCCAGAGAAAAGTCAACCTCTCAATAATGCAGTTATTCATTACGCTAACACACGTACGACTCCTCTATGTCGCTACCGTCCGTGAAAACGTGTACCGAACGCGTACACTTCACCGTTCTCACGAATCGCCGAGTCGTGGGGGACGCGTTTTTAAAGCGTATACCAAACCTGACTTCATTAGTATTTATGACCTCTTTCTTTACTTAATGCAATTAATACTGATAACGTTCCAATCTTCAGAAATGCAAGTTAACATCAGAGTATCAATAGGATATATAGTATAACATGAGCAGGATACTGTTGTTCTGTCGAAAATATAAGGCTGGAACTTTTAAGTGTTTAGTAATTTGGTTATTATTCATAGTGGACAAATGATAGTGTGGTACAGTGAAGGAAACACGACTAAGAGATATAGCTTTACTCCTGGCGAAACTCCATCTCTTTTTTAAGTCGTGTTTCCCTCACTGCCTCACTACCGCCATTTTGGTAATTATTCGTTTTAGGACCCTCCACGACTCTATGGTCAATATTATGTTTTTATTGTATATATCGATGTTAAATGAATTTCGCATTCAATTCTTGCTCAAATTCATGGGAACCTTTAGCAACCCAACCCGAATTGTGTGGTAAAACGCGCCAAAAAAATAGATGAGGCTTCTCCTCCTTGAGTTAGAAGGAGAAATCACGTTTAAATCATCACTAACAATCTGAGAAATCACCTGGAAACGACCAAGAGAACCAACTGCAGACAATCTGATTCAGGAAAGGGAAGTCCACCTCGACAGCGATACACCTGGCATGTGAGAACATAACCTGAGCCATAGCGAGTGGTAACCAATGTAACCTAACACTTCGGGACGCAGGGAAGGAGTTTGACAAAGTTTAGCACGGCGGCTTAAAATATAAGATCTCCAACTCGGACTACCCGTCAACATCGAAAACCTGCTTTGCAACTTTCTTGACGGCAGAAACGCTAGACTAAGAGTGGGACCACATGAGCGGAGTCCCTCAGGGCAGCGTCCTCTCTCCCACCCTCTATACAGTATATCATCTCCACAAGTGACACTTCACCTCCTACTAGAATAGGAGACGAAGATGTTATGTATGCAGACGACATTACTTAAATAACAACACATCGAGAAAAGTCACGAGCACTACAGGTCGACAACACCAGATGGAAAATAGAAAAGGTACATAACTACGAAAAAAAATGGAAAATCGAAACCAGTCTCCCCAAATTCACAGTGATAACCTTATGCCAAAGGCAAACCCATCCATTAGTAATCAATAATGCCCAGATAGAATACAAAAGCAGAGGCACCCTTCTGGGCCTGAAAATACCCACGACAGGTTACTCCCATTAAATTCACACCAGGAAGGAAAAGGAAAAAAGAGAGCTGTAAAAACTATACTGGTTTAACGCGCCTCCTGAGAAAATAAAACTCCGCCTAGTTACATCACTTATCATACCAATATTAACTTACCCAGCAGTACCTCTGCACACTAGGAGCGCCACTCAATTATTAAAACTACAGGTAGTCCAGAACGAAGGCCTGAAATTCGTCACAGGTGAGAGATACCCCTTCACCAGAACTAGCAGCTACACACCCTGTTCAGCAGTCTGGCAAAAAATAGAACAACCAGAGCAAAAACTCCTACAAGGACTACCACCAGACAACGACAACAGCTAAAGATGGTTCTCAAATAGTTACCAAACCTCATGAAGTCCATTACCACTCCCGATCTTTACGGCCAGGCAATAGATAACCTCCCTAGACCAGCATCCGCCAGTAGGGTCGGCAGAATATGATATATGGCTCTCAAAACACCCATATAAAGGAGAGGGTAGGCTGTCTAGTGCCTGTGCTGACAGAGAGACCAGCGAACCAGAATCCAGCTCTAAGAAAATCACCCACAATAACTAACCCCCGACACAACCCTAACACACTATTAGCTTAGTTACCCCCCCCCCCTCCCACTTCCAATCTTCTTTCACCCCTTCTTTCTGTACAAAAAATATCTTTTTTTTTAACCCGGAAACATGTTCATATTGGAGTTTGTCAGGGAGTTACACCGGATGGCTCCTGTTTCAAGGTGTTTGTCATGTCCACTGAAATTCCAGATTGCTGTACAGTATATCGAATGACCTTTTACATGAATCACCCGTAAATTCATTTTTGACAGTATGTGCAGTACAGAGAAAATTTGACAATATAGGCTGTATCCCCTGCAGACTTTTGGACAACACTTACTCTATCCAATAGTACTTTACGAAAATTATCGGATGTGTCATATTACAGATTTGTAGAAAGGCGTATTTTAGACTGGAGGGCGGGGGGGGGGGGCTTCTGTCGTACTTAAATACGAAACTTACTGCCCATCGACAACCATTACTGTACAGTACTTATAGATTTAGACATCCTGCTGGACTGTGCTAGGAGCCGACGGTGAGTGGTATCAGGAAAAATTACTTTGGTTTTGGTGAGAGTTGAACTGAATAGATAGACAGATAGGAAAATACCCAATATAACTGTCATACAAGCTTACATTGCTTCAGCATGTGCATAAGCAGTACAGATATACAATTTACAGACAGTATAGAATATACATAAACAGTACACGTATTCAATGTACAGTGAGAGAATGAAGTATCTTCCCAGCTTTGCCCAAAGTATAATGAAACCTGACTACTCAACACAGTGAATGGTGTCACTGGTGACCTCTTTCCAAGGTTCCACAGGCCTACCAACTGTTTGGGCTCCACACATACGTGTCGAATGGCTCAACCGTTCTGCCATGTATTCGTCAAAACCCCAAGAAGTTATTTCATTCTCTCACTGTACATAAGCAGTGCATATACGTATGCGGTATACATACAAAGTATAACGATTGCTTTTATGCAAGCAATGTAAAATACTAGACACTGTAAGTATACAAATAATATTGCACTGTGTCTCGTACGCCGCCATGTCTCATCAGGTTATAATTGTACAACTATTAATTACGAGACAACAACAGTACAGAGACAAGCACACAGTTCAGGTGTACAGCAGATCTCGTAAATATGGGCACAGAATTCATACGTACAGAGACTAGTACACACACAGGATAAAAAACAGGAACACAAACAAGTGCGCATGTACAGTAAATATAGGCACATACTGTATGTAGGTACAAGTTCAGACTCAACTCACACCCTGAGGGTTTCAGGATGGATGGACCTTCAAAATATCCATATATGAGTATAATATTTCCTAACACTACAGATCCTAAAGAGTTAATGATAAGTGACTGAAATCTAAGAGGTTCATCCTGGGAAAATGCAGGCTTGGACGTCACCAGAAGCTTGGGAGAGAGAGGATGGGATGCCTGGTGGGAGGGAGAAGAGAGGATGGAAGGGGGGAGGAAGGAGGATGGGAGGGGAGGAGAGGATGGAAGGGTGGTAGGAGAGAGGATGGGAGAGAGAGGAAGTAGAGATGATAAGAGGGAAGGAGGGAGACAGGTGAAGGTGGGCGGGATGTGGGAGGCAGGAACAGGCAGGCAAGAGGATGGAAGGGAAGAGGGGAGGAATGAATGCAGGAGAGGATAGGAGAGATGGAAGGAGGGGGAAGGGCGGGAGGAAAGGAGGAATGCAGGAAAGAGGATGGGAGGGAAGGAGGCAGATTGGAGAGGGTGGGAGGGATGGAGGGACAGGCAGCCAGGAGAGGATGGAAGGGATGGAGGGAGGTAGGGATGCAGGAGAGAGGATGGGAGGGAAGGAGGAAAGGAGGGAGGTACACGTGGAGGTCGTGAGTATTGATCTGGGCCATAGAGGGGCGGGCCAGGTCCTGCTTCGGTCCACAGATCGAAAGACTCCTCCCTAGGGGCGACTCTCTGGTCCAGTTACGCAAACGGTAGATGGATGGCAGGCCGTCGTACAGGCATCGGACCGTCAGAATAGACAGTGGACCGTCTGATAGAAAATATACGGATATGTAGAGTGCCATATGGATGGCGGACCATCTTCACTGGACTGGCAGAGTGGGCAGTCTCGTTGGGTCGCCATAGACGCCGTGAACCATCATATAATATATATATATATATATATATATATATATATATATATATATATATATATATATATATATATATATATATATATACTAATGCTGTATATATATCCCGTATGGAAATATTCCATTCATCGATTAAAGAGGAATTGGTCAGGAACTGACTGGCTGGAGAGAGAGAGAGAAGGTGGGAAGAGTGTCAGGGTGAATGAGGGAAGGATAGAAGGAGTGGAGGGGCCCGGAGTGGTGAGTGAGTGAGAGTGGAAGGAGGGGCTGGGTAGGCAAGGAAGGATGGAGGGAGGCGGGGTGACAGGGGAAGACTGTGACGCAGTGTTCAGCTTGGCTCCTCACGCAACAGGTAGACTGATCCTCCCACCACTTGTTACCTGGAGGAGAACCTCCTCTCCTTGTCTCTTAACTGGGGACGACCTCCTCCCCTCACCTCTTACCTGGAGGGACGACCTCCTCCCCTCACCTCTTACCTGGAGGGACGACCTCCTCCCCTAACCTGTGACAGTCTCAAACACGGACACACAGACATACGTAAATACACACAAAAGAACACAGTCAAAAGTACATACATAAAAGATATGTGCACATAAAGACGTAAAAATACACACACACACACACACACACTAACTCTTGCTCTCAGCACATCCCAGGTAATCCTAGAGTCCTGCCCTCAGCACATCCCAAGTGGTCCTAGACTCCTGCTCTCAACACATCTCAAGTGATCCTAGACTCCTGCCCTCAACACATCCCAAGTGATCCTAGACTCCTGCCCTCAACACATCCCAAGTGATCCTAGACTCCTGCCCTCAGCACATCCCAAGTGATCCTAGACTCCTGCCCTCAACACATCCCAAGTGATCCTAGACTCCTGCCCTCAGCACATCCCAAGTGATCCTAGACTCCTGCCCTCAGCACATCCCAAATGATCCTAGACTCCTGCCCTCAGCACATCCCAAGTGATCCTAGACTCCTGCCTCAACACATCCCAAGCACCACCCTGCCCTCAGCACATGTTCCTGGGTGGTCCCAGACCTGCCCCAACATCCCAAAGCATCCTAGACCTCTGCTCCCCAGCATCCCAAGTGATCCTAGACTCCTGCCCTCAACACATCCCAAGTGATCCTAGACTCCTGCCCTCAGCACATCCCAAGTGGTCCCAGACTCCTGCCCTCAACACATCCCAAGTGATCCTAGACTCCTGCCCTCAGCACATCCCAAGTGATCCTAGACTCCTGCCCTCAGCACATCCCAAATGATCCTAGACTCCTGCCCTCAGCACATCCCAGCCTAGAGACGGAGTATGGCGTCGCCCCGGCTACGCCCGTGATCAATATATGAGATGCCGAGCCTAATTTATTCTAGGCTACCTGGACTAATTACCCCATCCTTCCTTCTTAACCCCCTGAGTACGATGTCAACCCCTGGAGTACGATGATTTCGCCCCCTGAGTACGATAATCTAGTCCCTTGAGTACGATAACAACCCTTCCAGTACAATCATATAACCCCTTGAGTACGATGCTTGAAACTGGTGATTTTCATAATAAAATTTGGATCCAAAACAAAGAATATTTCAGTTGTGTATATTTTACTTTCTTCTATTTTCTTTCTTGATTTATTATGTGTTATTAGTTCCTTCTTCGTTTATGTCTCTCTCTCTCTCTCTCTCTCTCTCTCTTTCTCTTGGCATGATTGTATCCCTAATGGTGATGTTCTATTCTTGTTATTACTCCATCTTTTATCTTTTTGTGCCTCTTCTTCTTCTACTTCTTCTTCTTCTTCTTCTTCTTCTCTTAACGTTACTCTTTCTCTGTCTCTTCTCGGTTCTATGCCTCGTCCTCTTCTCGTTAGTTTTACTTTAATTTTATTATCTTCACGTTTTATGTATTCCTTTCTTTGTGATCTCTCTATGGTCACACTATTGCCTAATTGAAAAAAAAAATGCCAGGTCAGGACAGGTCAGGTCAGGTCAGACTATATCAGTAGTCCTGGCCAGGTTAATAGTAACTAAAGTCAACTCAATGCAACGTCCCTAAAGGAATTTACCTGAGTGGACATTGTTTGTATACCTGCATTGTCTATGTAAACACACACTCTAAAAAGTATCTTTACGGAGAGGTTCAATGTATTTCAGAATGAACACTGTGACTCCTATTGTCTCGGTAGGGTTGTCAAAATCCTTCGTCCGTTGTGTCATATTGTCTAACACAAAATCATAAAGATATTTTTGGGGCGTGTGTACATACCTGCAAAATCTATATACATGCTGAATCACTGTAAACTTGTATGAAGAATTTACTGAATAAATATATCTATCTATTTGTCTGTCTTGATAATTTCCAATATGGTGATGTGGGAGGATACACGGGAGTTCGTCTTCATGTGCACCTTTGCTTGGGTTTTTAGAAGCATGAAGGCACTTGGCGATATTAACATCCTGGATCTTATTAAAGTACACTCTAGGTCTAGGACTAAACTCGTGGACAGCCGCACGGAACCTCTGGCAATGAGGAAAACCCCAAGTTAAAACTATGATATAATAAATACAATAATAAGATTAAAATTTTAAATAAATAAAATTACTTATTTTAAGGTGATATGTAATTAAGTAGCCATAAAGCAGTTAAAAAAAATTCCTGGAACTCAACTATTTTTGTTCACATCCAGTTTGTATTACAATAAATATGTGGCGTCCACTTCCAGGTTGTTTTGATTGCTAGTTAATCCCATCACAACGATATTAACTCATCTGTTTTATTCTAGCTACCGCCAGACGATTTTATTCAACTGGGGAAGTTCCATTTCATAACCAAGGAGGTTAAATAAAACTCTGCTGCTTCTGCTTAGAGCATGATTTCATCCCACTCTCATCTTATTGTAACTATAATATTTTCATCTAGCCAGCGCTACTCAGCTGAGGAATCCCCGCAGGTGTTGGTAAATCATTATTCTTTAGTGTAATCTCTCTCAACTGATATACTGTACACTTTCTGTCCTCACCCCTAGTACCCCGTCCCCCACAAACACGTACCCCGACGCACCCCTCCCCTCCCCCTCTCTCTCGCTCACTAGCGAATGCTTTGAATTCACACTTCAGAGTTCAGGGTTCACACCTTAGGGAGGGAGAGGATTAGCAACGCTAAATGGTAAACGCAGAAGTGGAGTCAACTGTACATCATGTGACAGTAAACAGTTTATGTACACCATCAGTGACAGTAAACAGTTTATGTACACCATCTGTGACAGTAAACAGTTTATGTACACCATCTGTGACAGTAAACAGTTTATGTACACCATCTGTGGCAGTAAACGGTTTATGTTACCGTGAAAAACATTAGATACACTATACTGTATATATACAAAATAATAGGGCACAAGAGTAACATGCAGCCTCCGTATAACATCTAAATATATATATATATATATATATATATATATATATATATATATATATATATCTATCTATATATATATATATATATATATATATATATATATATATATATATATATATATATATATATATATATATATATATATATATATATATATTTCCTAGGTATTAATCTCATTAGTTACCAGAATGGTCATCAAACTATAAACTTATTATCACGTAATATAAATATCCGCCTCTTAGGTTAACAGAATAGTGTTTTTATCCCTCAGTACCACCACCTACTGTCACCAACTTCAAACTGAATCCAGGGATGCACCTCACTGTCGCCGCCTCACTGCTCTATAATGATCAACAGTCCTTTACGTAACGTCTCTCATTACAGATAATATAACAAAAAACAGTTTCAATGGGTCTTTGTTTGCCTATCACATTATTACTACGAATTAATTGTTATTGTGCCGCATTTTAACTCGGCTAATGAGGTTGCAATCACTGCATATTATTAAATCCTTGTCACCAGTACTTTTTGGTGTTTTAAGTATCGTAAAAATGAAAATCTTAATACTACATTATTATTTTGAGAAACAGAAATCAAGTTAGGATGAAACATATCGTTAGTTTACGTCAGGTTACTACCAAGAGTGTAGTGGTAGCGTTGCCAAGTCGACTGTGTGAACGTAGTTATTACCAAATTCTCAAGTCCTAAAACCCTCTCAACATTGACCAATAAAGATGAATAAATGCAACAAAATCAGCTACTTTAAAGAAGAAGTAACAAAGATATTTAGTTCAAAACACTCGACTCATGGGAGGTCAGGAGAGCCAGTAGTCATTTTGCTTGAGTCACGTGATATTATCTATACCAAAATCACAAATTGTTACTTCTTTGGCTATATTGTTCCTGAAGTGATATATTGTGGAAGAAATGTTTTGTGTTTGTAAGTAAATGTGTTGTGACTGTACAGGTAAGTGTGACCCGAGGCAACATGTCTCACCTTTTATCATTGAGGCAGTAAGTCGTTCACTCTCCTGTCGTTGGTTTAAATTCATTGTATATTGCCAGGCTGCTCCATTGACACCCGCACAGGATTTATTGATCTGTATATCAGTGAAGGACAGGACCCGAAGGACCTCACAGGCTTCCTTGGCGCCACACGTCTAACTGACACAGATGACTTTCATTTATTAACATAAATGACACAATAATTAGATACTCGGAATAAAATGATGGCTTTAATACATACTGTAGGTGTAATTTATTAATAATACAATCCTTAATTTCATTTCAATCCTTAATGAGGGAATTAATTGCTTTTGCCGCGGTCAATGGATCTAAAAAAAAGTCATTATTGGTGTTCGGTGTACGGCTCCCCCAGCACCACCATCACACACTACTCAACCTTCCCATAATCTACACTTACTGCCACGCTGTGACCCACCTTGCAGCCTCCTGTGATAAAATTATGATAATTGAAGTGGCATCTGGCTATGACGTATCGGAATCTGTTGGACTTCGGGTCAAGGAATTGTCTTGTTGAAAATTCTGAGTTCTACAGTATTTTTCATCGTCTGTGTGAGTGTTGTGTTGTGGGGTGCGTGGGGCTGCATCTCTCTCTCTTGTTTTACTGACCTCGCCCAAGACCTAACAAGTTGTACTCAATAAAGATGATGCCAGAGACTTCATGTCGAAAACTATATCCCCTGTGTTTCCTCAGCGCTTATCAACAGTCTGGTGTCCACCGCACAACACTGTACTCAGTAAAAACTACAGAAAGCAGCTCCAGTTGTTTTTAGAATGGAGTTACCTAAATAGTGGCCTAATCAGGTCATAGTTTTTCCTCCGAGATATCATAAGAGAAGGACCCCCAGAACACTGGTCACTACACAGGTGGTCATCACAAACACCCAAACTGTTGACGTTGGTTGTACTAGGCGGTCATAGTTAACACTACTACTGACTGTGTTTACTGCCCGTTCATTAGTAAGTGTCGGGCTGCCATTAGAAAGGATAATAAGGTCTAAGTTTATTATGATCATCAGGCACAATGGCGCCAACACAGTACACCGAACACACAGTCTTTTTATAATATGTTCTACATATTAGTGAATGTTAGAGTTAATATTTAGTGACCTTCGTTGTGGACAAGTGTTGCTTCACCCTGACGTTCATCTCTTCGGCACAGATGATACCTGTCTCGAGCGGCTCAATCGTCTTCTTTCACCTTCGCCTCTTCGTGTTGAAGGATCTTCTGCATTTTGGTTAAATTAAAATAATTTATATTTATGGTTGTTTATGCACATGTCCTCTGAAGTCCCAAAGTAAATTACTGACTTATTAGTTTTAAGATTTACCTGTGTTGTTGAGGCTATTTTTGGATATTGGAGTGTAAGTGACCCTTCCCCGGCCACTAGAAGACGTTCACTTTAGTCTCGAGAAATTACACCCAAGGAGCTCTTTTCAGTGTGTCCTCCTCCAGGCCACTCGTTGAAGGAGGACATGTGAACTGGGAGGGACATTTTGACTTTCCATTTTTTTTATCTTCGTCTTTTTGTATTTTATGGAACCAAGAAATTGTCTGAAAATGTTTTGAGTTGGAGGATCGCGTTCATGAGGACACTCAAGTAAAAATTATATCAGTTGTATAAGTGGTAGGTCTTGTGGTGTGTGTGTGAGGCAATGGTGGTGTGTGTGAGGAAGGAGTGGTGTGTGTGAGGCAGGGGTGACGCGTGTGAGGAAGGGTGTGAGGCAGGGGTGACGCGTGTGAGGAAGGGGTGTTGAAATCCAAAGAAATATTATATACATAGAAATACAATGACCTAAAAGTACATAATACTTATCCCTTATTATCAGAGTACACGGGGATAGTGAATGATCAAATTACCACACTTGAGGGTCATACACAATAACTGCACAAACACCCAATAATCTGTCCCACAGTCTACCACACCAGAAGAGAAAAAAGTGAGAGTGGGTTCCATAGTTACGACTGTCTATTAAGGACAGCGGCTGCAGTACACCGTAGTGTTTAGTAAGGCTTCGATATACAAGGGTGGCCGACACTGCACTCGACCGTCTTCACGACACTATAAACGACACTCAACTCGCTCCTGTCCCTTTGTATTCACGGCCTCCCTAAACCAGGACTTTCCCGAGTCATCACGCAATGCCTCGGCCACTACCGCACCTCTGCTAGACTGAATAAAAAGTTCCCCCTGAGAAGTCACAGTTGTCTTACACCAACCCGCTACTACACGAGTGACAACCCAGGAGGCGGCCTCAGGTGCACGGGCTGGTCACCTCCTCCCTTTTTTTTTGTCATATTCGCCACTTATCAGCTTACTAGCCGTTTGGGCGGTCTATCCAGTGTTAGAACAGGAGGAAACCGGGACCGGGAAACCTGTGGTGTTTGGGAGGGTCACACTGGACCACCCTTCTCACGTGTGTCCGGGCCGAGGCTCGAGCCCTTGACATATTGGTGAGAGTTATGCGCGTTACCGCTGTACCACCTTGGGAGAACAGGACACTAGCCAACATTAACACAACTATGAAGTGAAGTAACTAATTAGAAAGCAGCTATTATATGAAGTAACCCAATTTGCTGACTTAAGTGTTGAACTGCCACATGACATTTGCCTTCAGTGTGGCGAGGTGAACACTCCCAAAACTGTCAAACGTAATCAAATCCTCCTGCCACGACATTCTCCCGACACAGAACAACATTCACACACAGTGTAAACTTTCACAGGGACTTCAGACTAACCGAAAGTTATTATTATCCCCGAAGACCTAAATCATATGTATTTGGCAGTTTCAACAAACCTAACAACTCTGAGATCCTTTGAAGTCTTCCAGTGTCTGTTGCTCCATCATGCACAAGAACTCCCAGCTGGGAACAACACTACTGAGGATTTATTTAATTTTTACGGATATTAGCCCACCCAGGCACAGGTCACCGACCCACATCGGGGCCTGGGGGGCGAAAAAAAATGTAACCAAGTTTAAATATAAAATGAAAAAAACAAAAAACAAACCACAAGTGACAAATGCTATATATATATATATATATATATATATATATATATATATATATATATATATATATATATATATATATATATATATATATATATATATATATATATATATATATATGTCGTGTTGTCAAAGTAAGTGAAACAATTGAGACCCTGTAATTGTGTAAATGAGGCAGAAATTCAGATCAGCAACCTGGGACTTGGTCACAATTTTCCGTGATGCCATATGGCAGCAGGGTCTACCATTAGACAACACATTATGCTTCCAATATCTTCCCAGGCGGTAGTACCTCCCTGTTTGGTAGCTGCTTACTACCTAAGGATATTCACACCAATATGAATGGCTGTAATTCCTCATAACAGTGAAACATTTTCACCTCAAATGTGTCATTCACCCAAAATTTAGATTCAACTCTTACAAGGATGTTGCCACTTGTCAATTTTTCAACCTATTCAGCTCCTTCAGGCCCCCTATAATAACCTTATTAGTGAAGGGATTGAGGGAAGCCAGTGAAATAGCCAGTTTAGATTAGCTCCCTGCCCTCCCAGGCTTATGTCACCTCACGATTAACCATACTGACGCTAATCTAACCTAACCTAACCTAACTCCCCAGGTAACGATAGGGTGGTTAATCTTCAGGTGAGCCGAAATATTTCGCAAGGATCGGTTATCCAGTCCATTACTTCCTCTCATAAGACCCGGCCATGGCCACACACCCAAAACCCCCAGTAGTTAAAGATTTATGTCCACTTGAAACCACAAAATAACCAAATTATTTTCCTTGGTCTAGTCACCTGGTGATTAGCAAGGTTAACAAGCACGCGCCGTCAAAACACACACACACACACAGGGGAAATTTTGAGTGTTGAGTGATGTGATCTAGGTAGTGAACGTCACCTTGAGGGAAGAGACATAATTTTATTAGTGCCGTGAGTCCCTCCTTCAGTGTTGTGGCCGCGGTAGATCTTCACTGCCAGGTGTTGAAAGGTTAATTATACCAGGGCAGGTAAGTGCTAGTATTGCCTCGCACATCCACAACACTTGCCCCCTATGGGGACATCTTTGTTTTACTCCTCGTGTGTGTGTGTGTGTGTGTGTGTGTGTGTGTGTGTGTGTGTGTGTGTGTGTGTGTGTGTGTGTGTGTGTGTGTGTGTAGAGGCTTGGTGAACTACGGTGTTGATGGGAGAGTATTATGACTGAACCATCCACAGCTGTATGTATGGGAAGGCTGGTATTGAAACGGGGAGATCCAATAGATTAAAAGAATGAGAGGGACCAGAGGGAACACGATGGCAGACTCGGTCAAGAGTTTTAGAACTGTCAAGGTCACCAATATAAGATTCACCAAAAGTTATCGAGAACACAGTCAAGGTTAGGAGAGTGACCAGGAACCATATTAGGCGAGAGAAAAGAAGTATAGTGTTCTTCAGGGTGTTTGGGACGAAGTTATTTATTTTTGGTGAGTTTCATTATCTTTTGAGATGACTGAAGTTAGGGGAGGAGAGCAAGAGAGGAATACGGTATAGTGAAGATGAGGGGACAGTAAGAGATGAATAAACTAGAGTAAAACACCAAAAAGAGGATAGAAATTAAATTCATGATCAGGTCATGAGGCTTTGTTTGAATCTCAACTGGGAGGAAGAGGAGGAGGAGGACAAGACAATACTAAAACCGGCAGGGCATTTAGGTGGGTGCAGAGATCAAGGGTTTAATTTTGGTCGATAATGAACCTAGAGTCTTAGCGGTCGTGGTGGCTGTTGCAACATAATGACGGATGAGTCTGGGGCTAGCAAAGGTATTTTAAGACGTCTTACTAAAGGGGCCAAACCAAAAGTCATTTGTGGGTTGTGAGTAGAGCGTTGTGGACCAGAAGACAGATATATATATATTTTTTTTTGGTGTTGTTTGTATTGTTTTCGGCAGGTTTAGTAAAGGTCACGAGTGGTAAAGTTTGTATTGTGAATTTCTTGGTTTGGATGACGTCTCCATTGAGTGTAAGAGACTTGTTTACATTCAGTTGTTCCCGGGGCCAGAGATGGTTGAACCAGAGGGCGCGGACTGAGGGTTTCTTTGTAAGTACAGAATGAGGGGGATAAAGAGTTCCATACTGACGTGAATAGTTGGTGAAATGTTGCCTGCAGAAGTGAATAGATCTATATTAAAGGTCTATTTTGAGTGAGAGTAAAATTCCCCCAAACCATCCCAGCCAACTGTAATAATGCTGGAGACTGAGTGAGTGTAGGAAGAGGCGGAGGAGAGAGTGACACACAGACGCAGGAACCAGACAATAAACAAAAGAAATACGAACCTGGCAGTAGGTGCAAGAGGTGTATTTAATTGTTATCTTCTTTGTGTTATATTTGTTTCATAATACATATTTGCTACTGTAGTTATGTAAGCTTCTTTCGTTCGCAAGTCCTGATATAAGGAATCTATCTTGATATCAGAGTGCCGTTCTCGGACTGTTTTTACCAATCCTCTAAGGTTATTTTAATCTCTCTGGGGACCCATTCATCCCAGTCTCTGCCTTCCCCTGGCCCTCCTACCCTCAACTTTGCCCATTAATATTTGTTATTACCCTCTCACCCCTAATTACATGACCAAAGTATCTCAATTTTCCATTTCTGTACAGTTCAAGTATTTCTCTGCACACCACATTGTAAACTGAATCATTTAACAAGTGATAAGTGTCCATCAATAACATCACTACATCTGGTACCCTGACGAAGGATCCAGCGACAACAACAGATGTGAACTCAGGTAAACTCGCCACTCATTGCCACTCGCTTACCTGCCGTCTAAAAGGTTATCTCACCCCTGGTTCAGACTTTGGAAATTATTCAGAGCATTTAAAGCACACCGGGCACAGTGTCGACCACCAGGTCATCAGGCTCTACCACGGTGGTATGGTGGCGGAGGCAGCACGTGGCCCTCTCGTGGTTGTGGAGGCAGCACATGGCCCTCTCCTTGGTGTAGTATACTGCAGGTGTTGAAGATGACCTCGTCAACCTGCCAACAACAACACCTGGTCAAGACAGCCCCACCATGGCAGGTGTTATGGTCACCTTAGACACACTCACACATGTGGACGGTGAACTGGTGACCTGCCTGTGGTCATGATAGAAGTACTGGGTCTGTCGTTCGAGGCGTGACGACTATTTGCTCGTCAATTTTTGTGGCATTGTATAAACCACAGTTGAGGAAGTATCGTCTTAGCTCGCTCTCTCACTCTACCTTCACTATTGGACACAGTACCTTCACTAGAGGACACAGTACCTTCACTAGAGGATAAGTACCCTCACTAGAGGACTGAGTACCTTCACTGAGGACACACAGTTGCCTTCACTAGAGGACACAGTACCTTCACTGTGGACACACAGTACCTTCACTAGGGACACAGGCACTCTAGGGACACACAGGTACCTTCACTAGAGGACACAGTACCTTCACTAGAGGACACAGTACCTTCACTGGGGACACACAGTACCTTCACTAGGACACAGTACTCACTAGAGGACACACAGTACCTTCACTAGAGGACACACAGTGCCTTCACTAGAGGACACACAGTACCTTCACTAGAGGACACACAGTACCTTCACTAGAGGGACCACAGTGCCTTCACTGGGACACAGGTACCCTCACTAGAGGGACACACAGTGCCTTCACTAGAGGGACACACAGTACCTTCACTAGAGGACACAGTACCTTCACTAGAGGACACACAGTACCTTCACTAGAGGACACAGTACCCTTCACTGAGGGACACAGTACCTTCACTAGAGGGACACACAGTACCTTCACTAGGGGACAAGTGGTACCTTCACTAGAGGACACACAGTACCTTCACTAGAGGACACACAGTACCTTCACTAGAGGACACACAGTACCTTCACTAGAGGACACACAGTACCTTCACTAGAGGACACAGTACCTTCACTAGAGGACACAGTACCTTCACTAGAGGACACACAGTACCTTCACTAGAGGACACACAGTACCTTCACTAGAGGACAAATGTGACCTTGTTAGGAGCCGACAGGTGTTGATATTAGGGTCAATCAAGGGGGAAACACCTTGTTATCAGTCCACGTGATGCTCTAGCTGCCTAGCAGATAACAATAACAACAACTACAGGAACAACAACAATATAACAATAGTAATAAAAATTATGTAAATTAGGTGTTTTAAGATACTTGTTATTCGCTTTAATTTTAGTTTTTGAGGTATGGGCCAGATGTATGGAAAGCGCCCTTACAACTATTACACACAGCGGCAGGGGGACTTACACCACAATGGATAGAAAATCTCCCCAACGTCATAGCAATTAAACGTGTTTTCATATTAATATTCTAAAATGGATGAGTGACGGAGAAGATGGATGAGTTACGGAGAGGATGGATGAGTGACGGAGGTGAACGAGTGACGGAAATGGATGAGTGACGGAGATGGATGAGTGACGGCGAGGATGGTGGAGTGATGGAAAGCTAAAGCGCCCCAGCGTCTCTCTCTCTCTCTCTCTCTCTCTCTCTCTCTCTCTCTCTATATATATATATATATATATATATATATATATATATATATATATATATATATATATATATATATATATATATAAATATATATCTGGTGTATGCGTCAGAACATATACCCGTATGTATAGGTGAGGTGACGTGAGTACTGTGAGTGAGCAAACAATATTTACTGGTGTGTGGGAGAGAAGGTCGCCAGAAAGGACAAAGTCTGACCTATGACGTCAGTACTTAGAGGAAGTCGCTGCCTTTGGTAACATTGCTGTCGCTCGATATCTCCACCCGCTACCCTAACACACCCCCTACACCAGCGAGCGGGAGGTGTGGCCCTATACAACGATTGATTTATCCCCAGTAACTTTCTCTATGGTGTTTGGTGTTCCTTCATATATTCCATTAATTACCTATGGCGTCACTTATCTGTGTCGGTGCTACTTATAGCAACTTAAGCCTCACTCAGCAGTTTTGTCGCCACCTAAACAGTTTACATAATTTATTCACATTTCGTTCCCACCTGTTGATCTGTCGGTACGTATTTCACTCGTGGACATAAACCATTAAATCACAATGGTTTCTATGACTATAAAAAAAGTTATCAAATAGTTATTATTGCGAGACATTTAATATTAAGAGAGTAAATGTGTTTTCAGAGGTTGTTTAAAGAAGTGTGTGGAGTCATTGCTCAAAACCACACCATGCCTCCACACCCTGATACTTTACGGAGGTCTGGGAGTGAAGCCCATGGGAGGTTAGGTTAGGTTAGGGTTTGCTTTATAATTGTCTCTATGATACATTATATGAGTGAGTGGGGATAAGGAGAGATTATGTATGGATGAGTGGGGATAAGGAGAGGCTATGCATTGAGAATTTTTTTACGGGGATTAACCCACATCGGGGCCAAAAATAAAAACAAATAAATACAGAAATGGAAAAAATAAAACAAATCAAAATTGTGAAACGATATGTATGTTGTGTTGTCAATAGTAATTGAGACTCTGCAACTGTGTGTAAATGAGGCAGAAAGTCAGATCAACAACCTGGGATTTGGTCACAATTTCCGTGATGCCATATGGCAGCAGGGTCTACCATTAGACAACACATTATGCTTCCAATATCTACCCAGGCGGTAGTACCTCCCTGTTTGGTAGCTGCTTACTACCTAATCCTAATGGATGAAAGACGGAGTGACAGAGATAATTAATAAGTGACGGAGAGGATGGATGAGTGATGGAGAAGGTGGATGAGTAACGAAAAGAATGGATGAGTGATGGAGAGAATAGATGAGTGACGAAGATGGATGAGTGACAGGGATGATGGATGAGTGACGAAAAGTTGGTGAGTGATGGAGAGGATGGATGAGTGACGGAAAGGATAAGATGAGTGACGGAGAGGATGGATGAGTGACGAAAAGGATGGATGAGTGGCTAAAACAAACATGGTGCACGAAAATGAGCATAACATGATAGAAAATTTGCTCTTCTATACCACATTCGTCTCTCATTGGCTGGTGAATCAGCCAATCAAATGCCGTCGTTCGACCAATGCATACCTGTTGTCTGTGGATCTGTCAACAAGGAGCCAGTTTACATTAGCAGCGGCCTAGGATGAAGGAGTAAAATTAGTGTGTGGTGTGGTGTGGTTGTGGCATGGTGTGGTTGTGGTGTAGTGGTGTGGTTGTGGCATGGTGTGGTTTAGTGGTGTGGTTGTGGCATGGTGTGGTTTAGTGGTGTGGTTGTGGCATGGTGTGGTTTAGTGGTGGTGTGGTGTGGTTGTGGCATGGTGTGGTTTAGTGGTGTGGTGTGGTTGTGGCATGGTGTGGTTTAGTGGTGTGGTGTGGTTGTGGCATGGTGTGGTTTAGTGGTGTGGTGTGGTTGTGGCATGGTGTGGTTTAGTGGTGTGGTTGTGGCATGGTGTGGGTTTAGTGGTGGTGTGGTGTGGTTGTGGCATGGTGTGGTTTAGTGGTGTGGTGTGGTTGTGGCATGGTGTGGTTTAGTGGTGTGGTGTGGTTGTGGCATGGTGTGGTTTAGTGGTGTAGTGGTGGTTGTGGCATGGTGTGGTTTAGTGGTTTAGTGGTGTGGTGTGGTTGTGGCATGGTGGTTTAGTGGTGTGGTGTGTGGTTGTGGCATGGTGTGGTTTAGTGGTGTAGTGGGTGTGTGGTGGTTATGGCATGGTGTGGTTTAGTGGTGGTGTTAAAGCTTTCATTAACATTTTGATAGCTTACTGTACTGTACGTTACTCACCATAAACCTCAACCAGAACCACAATAACCAGTGAAATGGGACAGGTGTTGTGGTTAAGAGCCATCAGATAAACAAAATCCGTTCAAAAATAAGTTTAGTTTGGTTTGGCTTGGCTTGGTTAGAGGTTAGGTTAGGTTAGGGTTAGGTTAGGTTTGGTTTGGTTTTGTTTGGTTTGGCTTGGTTTTGTTAGGTTAGGTTAGTTTGGTCTTGGCTTGGTTTGGTGGCCTCTGCCTGGTTAGGCTTGGTTAGGTTGGGCTGGCATTGCTAGGTTTGGTTAGGTTAGTCAGGTTAGGTTAGGTTTGGTTAGGTTAGGTTAGATTTGGTTAGGTTAGGTTAGGTTAGGTTAGGTTAGGTTAGGGTAGGTTAGATTGGTTAGGTTAGGTTAGGTTTGTTAGGTTTGGTAGGTTAGGTTAGGTTAGGTTCGAACTTATGGTTCTGAATTAAAAATGGAATTATAAAAAGAAAGTGTTTACGAAAGAAAGAACGACGAAAACTTAAAGTAGAAATAAAGTATTTAGGAAATAAAAAAGAAATAAAAGAAAAAGTACGATTATGAAAAGGAGAGAGAGGCATCAGAAGAGAGGGGGAAACATAGGAACAACAAAGACAGCGAGAGAGGAAGGGGATGAAGAGGGAGAGAGAGAAAGAGGGGAGAGAGGGAGGGAGGAGGGTGGGTTCTGAGGATGATGACGCAGTAACAAGGGCAAAATCCATGATGCACCATCCCCCCCTTCCAGCACTATCAACGTCACCATCCCCACCACTACCTTCATCAGCATCACTACAAGTCTAGCTCACCACCACCATCACCACCACCCAACCTCACTATCACACTTCCAACACCATCACCACCAGTACCACTATCACAGCCGTCACCATCACCACCACTACCATTATCATCATCGCTACAAGTCTAACTCACCACCACCATCACAGGTCTAACTCAGCACCACTAATACTACTACTACTACTACCACTACTACCACCATCACCACTACTACTACTACTACTGTTGCTGACGACTCATTCACAGGACAAAGCCGCCCCCCTCGGCTTCTCCCTGCGTCGCTTCCAGCTATGCTCCTCCCCCCAACCCCCACACTTCCCTCTCTCTCCATCCCCTTTCTGCGTCACTCTCAACTAGACCTCCCCCACCTTCCTCCATCCCCTCCCTCCCTCCTCTTACTTCTACTACCCTCCCTGGGACTGGAAGGGAGGGAGGGTGGGAGGTGAGTCATCGAGTAGAAGCCCCCGGTAACAACAACATGGCCACCTCATCACCCAGGTACTCAGGAGCGGATCACCTAACACACGGAGGCTGTTTCTCTAGGATCCCTCACGCCATCTAGCTAAGGAGAGGCGGTAGCTACGAGTGTGTCTAGGTGTGGCGGGAGATGCTGAGGAGTCCTGGGTGAGATGGGAAGGAGAGCTGGGAGAGAAGGGGGGGGTGCGGATGCGGGTGAAGCGGCTGTAATAGGAGATGGAGAGGAGAGGGAGGGTGAGAAGAAGAGGAGGGAGGGAGGGTAAGGTGTACAAGAGAGGAGAAGTGGGATGGTGTTGTTGTATGAAGAGGTGGTGGGGGGGGGATGTTGGGTAAGTGGGGATAGAAGGTGGGGGTAGGAGATGGGGGAGAGGGAGAGGGTATGGAGTGAAATTTTTTTTGTGAGAGGAGAGAGAGAGGGGGCTTAGATTAAAGTGGGTGAGGAGGGAGGCAAGGGCAGAAGGAGAGTGAGACTAAAGGAGGAGTAAGTGGAGGTGGGAAAAAAAAAGAAGAGGGAGAGAAGTTTATCGATGAGTGCGTTGCCTGCTCTCACCTCCACACACTGACCATTAATCCTCACTGCTCCAGAACTCGAATACAGTAATGATGCAAAAAAGAATATATATATATATATATATATATATATATATATAATATATATATATATATATATATATATATATATATATATATATATATATAGATAGTCAAGATGTTTGTGTTTTTCCCTGGTTCTCCTCTTCGTTATAAAACACTTTCTGCTAACAAGTCCATTGCTGAAATATATATATATATATATATATATATATATATATATATATATATATATATATATATATATAGGGTGCGGAGGCCGAGTGGATACAGTGCTCGCTCACCTCCTGTCCTAAGGATCACTGGTTTGAGATCATGGCGCCCCCAGTGAATCTAAGTTTACAGTTGGGGAAGTGTAGGCAGTCAAGTGTGGTGCCGGCCATGCTGTTTCCTTGTGAACCAAAGGTTATGTATAAAGTGTGTTGTATATATATTGTCCCTAATGGGCCGCCAGGTCTATGTGAAAGACGTCTATTTTCACACATTATTTTTACTATGTTATGTTAGGCGAGGTAGCAGGGAAAATTGTCTTTATTCCCAGAGATTCGTAAGCTAGACTGTCACCCTTGTTAATCATTTGAAACCACTTCATCAACGTCACCATAATGATGGCCTTAATGGCGTCCAACCTAGACTGAGACTCCCCTGTCACTATAAGCGCCGCCTGTGAGCAGGTCTGAACACTAACACAAGTCATGACGTCAACACCATCCAACCAATTAATTATCAAATGGGTTGTTGCAGACCAATCAGAGGTTCAGTTACAAACGATGTCCTTGCCTGTAACACAATACTGTGCCTATGTTTTACACAGAAAATATTACTGTACTGATGCAACTGTTGTTAAATTAAAGCGGCAGTTATTTTAATATTTGTCTATAATGAATATGGGTGGCCAGGCAGTTTGTTGTGTTTCCGTCTAACTAAATAATATCATGAAATTATGCTCACACATCAAGACAAGGCGGTGTTAACCCTGGTCTAAATACACCGACAAACTCATCAACTCTACTTTCTGGGGCCTTACATCAACTAAGATCTGTCCCTCGTTACAAAGTTTTCCACCACATAACGACTGTAAGGCTACTCTGGTCTATACCCCCACAACTTGTGAAAAACAATCTAGCAGACATGTTTGATGACGATGCTGAGACGTCATCAGAACTTTTGGAGTCTGTCACCAAAAGGCAAAAGCTGGACAACTGGACGTAATTTCTTTGTTTGTTCACCTTACCTAAGTTGCATGAACGATATATAGTTAAGAAGCTAGTATGTGTATTTGTGTGCGTGTGTGTATGTGTTTAAATATTGTTGTGTGTGTGTGTTCATATACATGTATGCCTGTGTGAATTTGTCTTAGTATATTGTTTATGTACATACAAATCCGTGAGAACAGGTGTTTAATGAGTCGACTAATACATTTCAATACTCATCAAATCAAGTGACGCGGCGTGTTACCCAGACCCGCCGCACCGCCCGTAAACCTCCCTTGTGTTCTAAAACTCAGGCCACCCCGCTTAACTAGTCCTCCCTCTACATACGTTTACCAACTTACATTACCGCTGGAGGATGTATCTACTAAGTTGTGTTTTATCATTATTATCGTCATTTTTCTTTTCATGTCGTTCGTGATTGTGTTGTATTGTAATGGATTATATTCATAGGTGTTACTTGTAGGTGGTGTGTGGGGGGGGGTCTTGAATTAAGGAAAATAAACAAGCAAACTCGTAAATAAGTACGAGTATATATGAAAGTAAACAAGTAAATAAATGCTTAAGTAATCAAGCACACAAGTAAGTAATCAAGTAAGCAGGAATACTAACTTCTCCATCATTCACTGTCGGGGGAGTAAGGGTTGTGAACTCATGAAACAATCTGCCAGAGTGTGCTGTGAAGGCCCCGAGTGTGAGCTCTGGCGCAGGTACAGATATACATACTTGAGCCAGTACATGTCCAGTACTTGCCAACAGTATGTAACAGGGAGCCAGTACATGTCCAGTACTTGCCAACAGTGTGTAACAGGGAGCCAGTACATGTCCAGTACTTGCCAACAGTGTGTAACAGAGGCCAGTACATGTCAGTACTTACCAACAGTGTGTAACAGAGGGCCAGTACAGTCGATGCTTGCTAACAGTGTGTAACACAAGAGCCAGTACATGTCAGTGCTGCCAGCAGTGTGTGACAAGGGCCAGTACATGTCAGTACTTGCCAACAGTATGTAACAGGGGAGCCAGTGCATGTCAGTACTTGCCAACAGTGTGTAACAGGAGGCCAGTACATGTCCAGTACTTGCCAGCAGTGTGTAACAGAGGCCAGTACATGTCAGTACTTGCCAGCAGTATGTAACAGGAGCCGAAGTACATGTCAGTACTTGCCAGCAGTGGGAGCCAGTACATGTCCAGTACTTGCCAACAGTATGCAACAGGGAGCCAGTACATGTCCAGTACCTGCCAACAGTGTGTAACAGGGAGCCAGTACATGTCCAGTACTTGCCAACAGTATGTAACAGGGAGCCAGTACATGTCCAGTACTTGCCAACAGTGTGTAACAGGGAGCCAGTACATGTCCAGTACTTGCCAACAGTGTGGAACAGAGATGTGACCGACCATCCAAGAGGCGATGAGTGGCGAAGACGATAAAGTAAAGTAAAGTATGCGCTAACTTTTTCACCTGTATAACAGATGAGCTCGGCTATGTTCCTCCCCTAACACAACAATGCTTGATTATTCCCTGTTGCCTCACACTATACCCTGTCTCATGGCACACCCGACACTTTGTTGTCTGACCAAACACACACACACACACACACACACACACACACACACACACACACACACACACACACACACACACACACACACACACACACACACTGCTGTTTCCTGGATAGTCGCCCTCCCCTCCTTCATTTCTAGGGTATCCTTCACCCTATCTTTCCACTTCCTTCCTTTTATTCACTCCTATCATCCACATCCTTCCTGTTCTTCCCTCATTCCACATTTCTCCCAAACAAAAATCGGGAAAAACTCACATTGACTCTCTGACTTGTATTTAATTTATTCTTGCGTTTTGTTCTTATTCCACATTTCATAATCTTTGTATCTTCTCCATTCATCAGTTTCATTGTTTCTTACACATATGTACAGAGGTCATGTTTTTCACACACACACACACACACACACGTAAGGTTGGCTTATTGATTCACCTATGTTAAATATTTAGCTTGGGTTGCTTTCGATAAACCTCTCTCTCTCTCTCTCTCTCTCTCTCTCTCTCTCTCTCTCTCTCTCTCTCTCTCTCTCTCTCTCTCTCTCTCTCTCTCTCTCTCTCTCTCTCTCTCTCTCTCTCTCTCTCTCTCTCTCTCTCTCTCCATAGGTTTTTCAATGAATCCTGCATTTTTTTCCAGGTTCTCCTCCAAATTCACCTCTAATACCATGGCCTCCCCTGTCACTCACTTTTCCATTTAGATCATCACCATCACTCTGTCTCTCTTGGTGTAGCTTACAGTGTAGTTAAGATCTTCTCAGAACCTCTTTCTCCTCCTCGTCTGGCACACATGGATCTACGATCACCCATCTGTTACAACATTTGGTTTATCTGAAGATTAGAAACCTCAACTTATTTCACCAGAGGGTTAAAAATACTAACCCAACCTAACCTAACCTAACCTAAAATAACCTAACCTAACATAACCCAACCTAACCTAACTTAACCTAGCCTAGCCTAGCCTAGCCTAGCCTAGCCTAACCTAACCTAACCTAACCTAGCCTAACCAAAGGGTGTTTAGCCATCAGGTGAAATAAGCTGGGTTGCTTATCTTCGGGTGATCTAAGTATCTTTAACCCTACCCATAATATTCCGAGACTGCCACTTTTATACCGCCATGTGACCCAACTTAACAACACCTCCCTGGAACCCCCATGAGTAAAGCTCAAGTCAGCGAGAACATAGATGAAGGTAACACTATCGCAGCCATCAGGTGAATCACCAGCTATGATAACCTTGCTGCCAGAGATGCTCACACAGCCTAAGCTCTCAAAGCTGAATACCCAGCCAGAGAACCCAGTGACCTCACCGCTGACACGACCAACACACAACCATTATTCCCTCAAGAGACAGGTGAGCCCTGTCTCCCCTGTCTGGGGCAGCCACGAAGCTAAAACTTCAGCAATGAAGAACAAATGGTTATCCCTTTCTCGGTACTGTTACATTAATTCCTTAACAAACTCAATAAACAAATCACCGTTTACCTGTGTAGAAATCGAAGGAGGACAGAGCAAGATGTAACAAACTTTACCTGGACGACACACCGTGGAGGAAAGCTTCACTCTCGGTCAGTTTCGGTGGTGTGGGAGTCCACACAGCTTTAAATATTGCATTACTAACATTCCTGTCATGGGACACAGAAGCCAGTGAGCTGGTGGGTGAAATTCTCTTAGGGACTCAGCTGGAGTACAGGACCCCCTTCTACACTAAGAGAGCCACCTGATGGGATACCCAAACTGCACCATTACCAACACCAGTCCTCACGACACTCACAAGCACTCCAGCTAAGATAACTCCATCGTCACAGCAGTACTTAAGGAAGTGCCATCAGGGCAAGAGATGGCTTTAAGCTGTAAGTGTTCCCCACGCCGAGGACCTCTGACCATCCCAACCTCCCCAGCAGGTGCCCGCCTCCACACTCGAATCGTACACATCAGCACTGTTCTTCGCTTCACTGCCTCAGTCAGCAGTGTACACAAGTGTATCTGCAGGAAGGTGAAACTTGACTGATCTCAACTCCATTGCCTTACCAGTAAAAATTCTAATGGATGACACACACGTCACGGTGCAGTCAACCGCATCAAGAGCCTCACTACAGCACAGCGTTCAGTAGAGCCTCGCCTCTTCAGTACCGAAGACTCCCGAGAGCGTCTTGACAGGGTAACCTCCTGTGTCTAGAGTCTAGAAAAACAGCAGACAGTTGATGTACTTTTACCATGGTCGCCACCTACCATGGCCTACTGTACCATAGTCGCCACCTGCCATGGCCTACTGTACCATAGTTGCCACCTGCCACGACCTACTGTACCATAGTCGCCACCTACTATGGCCTACTGTACCATAGTCGCCACCTACTGTACCATGGTCGACACCTACCATGGCTTACTGTACCATGGCCGCCACCTACGTTAAATTCACTCAGAATGAAGTACATACAAATACGGGCATGAAATATATACTCTTAAACGTGTATAAATGATGGCTATGTAAAAATAGAGTTGTAACTATGGCCCACACGCAGGGTCAAGAGGCAGGACTCCACAACCTGTAGTTCAGTTTCCATGGCCCCGACCCTGCCTATTCCACTTGCCCGTCTCCACTACCAAGGATACATCAATAACGAGCATGAGGACATCAGAGGTCGTGTCCCGGGTCACAGTACACACAGGGAGATCAATGTGACTGGAGGTGTACATATTTGTGCTTGGATGTGTGTGTGTGGTGTGTGTGGTGTGTGTGCAGGGATATGTATACAGTATATGGTCATAGCGTGAGAGATGACGAGGCCTTAGGAAAGAAAGGTGCGAGAAATTTATATATGGGTGTTAATTTATAGACAATTAACACAGGTGGCTGGTGTGGCTGTGCTGAGTGAATGTTTTTGTTCAATTGTCAGACAGCGTACATGAGGGTAAGTAAACTAGTCTACATTTTAAGGATATAGTTAAACCTCCATCAACACGATTAGTAAAATATTCCAATTCAGTCATAGAATATCAGTCATGTAGTGCTTACTTGTGCTGTTTAGATGGCCTCGTAGTGTTGCTTAAACTGGTAAGTCATCTCTGCATCTCCCCATTCACACATTAATCTTAAGGATCTGTTTTAGCGCAGGTTGATGACTAAACAAGCCAGTGAACTCCTCAGATACAGAACACTGACAGAAGAACAAACAGACATAACACTGTGATGCCTCCATGATCCAGTCTTGTGTGTTTTGTTTAAAGAGTCCTTGGCGAGGAAAGAGGAATCTAAATTAAATGATTCCCGGGTTTCTACAGACGCTGACCTATATACTCCGATAATGTAGAGTAGTTGACATTTCCGGCTTGCTCTCCCCGATAAGGTCATCTCTTGTTAAGGTATAAACATTTGACGTCTTTTGTGATAGAGGATATAGCCCACAGTGTACCGGTACTAT
This sequence comes from Homarus americanus, assembly GCF_018991925.1. NCBI lineage: Eukaryota > Metazoa > Arthropoda > Malacostraca > Decapoda > Nephropidae > Homarus > Homarus americanus. Next base: position 1,202,842 of record NW_024735516.1, on the reverse strand, counting down.
CTGGGGGAAAACTTCAGTGGTGTTGAAATATTTGTTTGACCAATATAAGTAGGATAATATATGATAAACTTTCTATGTGAGCCGCTTTATCTATTTAGTGATGGATAACCCACATTGGCCTTAACCACGATAACTTGCCTCGGTGGTGTGGTGACAATCATATTCCCAGTTTATTTTGGGGGATAAAACAAACGAAATTTAGTTATTTATCTTATAAATGAAATGTTGTAATAAAATCATGTATCTAATGTTTTGCCGCGGGACTGAGTTAAGCCTTCAGATGTAAACTGCACCAGAGTGAAAATGGACGCTGATGAGGGAACCGCCAGCCATAACAGCGGCCACGGTTGAGAACATAATCCACTGCTGTGATGATGAGAATGACCACTTGGTGTTGATACAAGTGTGGCCTCGTGGCAAACCTTGCTAAGGGTTGCTAAGACATGCACAAAGTAAGGCTAAGGATTTTCTGGAGGGAAAAATCCCATCAAAACTGTACCACATGAAGAAACTTCTCGATGGGATCATTGCCAAAGGAAACACGTCCAGTGATAATTGGTCTGATGTGCATGCCAAGTTCGTGCAAGGTGACTTTGCAGTTCAACTCGGCTCCACCAACCCCATTGGTCGAATCCCCGTAGACTAACGATCGAGGAGACGGTGAACAAAGATACTCAGACGCAAAGATGAACAAAAGGATTCAACTTGGAGCCCAGGGGAGAAATCGAGTCTAGTCAGCTTCCGCCATGCAGAGCCTCCCCATGCATGTCCTACTGGCCAACTACCAAACAGCAACCTGGTAATGTTGTCTATAGTCAACCCTCAGTAAACAATGATGGGCGATAGTTGATGATGGCACACCAGCTGTAGACTGGATGAGTACGGCCTTGGAACTGTCAGCTAGTGTGTGCGCTTCCACAAACTGCCAGACTGTACCTGCTTTACTAACGGACTGACTTGCACTAACAGGTGCAAGTTACAGACCTGCACTAACCAGAAACAAGAGGAGAGAGTCTGCTGTTGAACTTAAGGTCTCTACTGACGACACAGATGAAGCGTGATGTGATGAACTATGAGTCGTACTTCAGCTATACGACTACTGACCCTAATACACTGCCTTACTTACTGTTGGACTGCAAGTTAAACCTCAAAGTGTGTGTGTGTGTGTGTGTGTGTGTGTGTGTGTGTGTGTGTGTGTGTGTGTGTGTGTGTGTGTGTGTGTGTGTGTGTGTGCAGCTTTCTAAACAACCTAAATCTCATATATTGGTATTGTTGGCCACCATATACACTGCAAGCTCATGATATGTGACGAGAAAGTAATAAAGTTTAATTCTATAGCCTATGTCGCCTTGGTTGTACGTACTTATACATTGTGGTCTCGGTGGATCAGTCAATAAATCATGAAGGAGATATGGGTAATAAAGAGCTGATATCGACCACTAAACTACCACTCACCAATGGTTATCATGTCAGAATACACATAAGGACGTTACTGAAAACCCTTACTAGAACTTTGCCCCAATAGATGAAATTATGACTGCATGTTTATTTAGTTGAATTTCTATTTGGGTTTCTCTTAACGTTGTTCCATGTGGCTGTTTTATGTTATTCAATTTCCTTCACAGTTTATAATCATTCAGTAACAGGTGAAGTAGTTGGTCATGTATTTAGTGAATATTAAGATTTTTGGTGAACATAAATAAGCCTTAAACCCGTTCTCTGTCATGCCTTTCACCCCTCACCAGCCCTCCACCCCTCACCAGCCCTCCACCCCTCACCAACCCTCCACCCCTCACCAGCCCTCCACCCTTCACCAACCCTCCATCCCTCACCAACCCTCCACCCTCACAGCCTCCACCCTTCACCAACCCTCCATCCCTCACCGGCCCTCCACCCCTCACCGGCCCTCCACCCCTCACCAGCCTCCACCCTCACCAGCCCTCCCACCCTCACCAGCTCTCTACCCTCACCAACCCTCCACCCTTCACCAACCCTCCCACCCCTCACCGGCCCTCCACCCCTCCACCGGCCCTCCACTCCTTACCCTTACACCAGCCTACCACCCCTCACCAGCCCTTCACCCTCGCCCTTACCAGTCCTCCACCCCTCATCCAACCCCGCCCTCCACCCACACTGGCGGTGACTCATACCTCCCAGGGGTGCGTCCCAGCCCGCTCTCTGGGGGTCCTGTCTCCCTCTCCCTCTATCTCCCGCCCCCCTCTCTCTCTCTCTCTCTCTCTCTCTCTTTGTGCGCCTTTCTATCTATCACAGTCCTCCCCTCTCACTTTTTCTTTGTCCCTATTTCTTTTTATTTATTATTGTCTGCCTTCTTTCTCCTTCTCCCCACCACTCTCTCTTTCTTTCTCCCTCTCCTCCACTCTGTCTCTCCCTCCCTATCCCCCCCACTCTCTCTCTCTCTACGTCTGTCTTATTTCTTCCTCTGTCTGTCTGTCTGTTTCTCTCTATACATCAACTGTCTTATCAATTTATCAGTACATCTTTATAATACTCATCTATCTTTATCATTATCATTTATCTACGTCTTTCTCTTTGTCTTCGCCTATGTCTCTCTCAATCTGTCTATATATCTATCTATCTGTTGGGGAATATCTTGCAGTTTTTCCTTAAATAGTTAATTATATAGATTTAAAGAGAGAGAGAGAGAGAGAGAGAGAGAGAGAGAGAGAGAGAGAGAGAGAGAGAGAGAGAGAGAGAGAGAGAGAGATCATCTGAAGATTAGCTCCCAAAACTTATTTTAATAGATGATTAAACATTCTAACACTAGTTGGAGGGTTAGGTTAGGTTAAGTTAGGTTAGGTTAGATTATGTTATGTTCTGTTTCATAGTGGACCCGGTATCGTGGAGTCATTGATCAAGTGTGAATCCTTGAACTCGGTATCGTGGTGTCATTGATCAAGTGTGAATCCTTGAACTCGGTATCGTGGTGTCATTGATCAAGTGTGAATCCTTGAACTCGGTATCGTGGTGTCATTGATCAAGTGTGAATCCTTGAACTCGGTATAGTGGTGTCATTGATCAAGTTTACGAATCCTTGAACCAGGTATCGTGGTGTCATTTATCAAGTAAGAACCCTTGAACCCGGGGTCGTGGAGTCATTTATCAAGAGAGCTCAGGTTCTCAACTGGCAGGTTAATATTGTTATTATTACCTACTCTGTATCTGTGTTTTTCTGGCTAAATAAACTGTTTCAATTCAATTCTGTTTCAATTTAAGTAAGAACCCCTGAACCCGCTATCACGCTATCATTATTATTATTATTATTATTATTATTATTATTATTATTATTATTATTATTATTATTATTATTATCATTATTATTATTATTATTATTATTATTACTATTATTATTATTATTACTATTATTATTATTATTATTATTATTACTTACACTACTACTACTAGTTTTACTACTACTACTACTACTATTAATACAACAGTGAAACAAGGAATATTAAAACAAAAACCCAAAAGACTAACAAAACTCTACCATAGACACGACCAGGAAGAGAGGAGCAGACGAGGCCATAGCGAATGACTCAAATGTCAGCCTCACAGATTATGGAAGTTCAGTTGAATACCAAGAGAGGAGAAATGGGATACATATGGCTACCACACACCAGGAAAAGATCATTCCTAGTTCTATTCTTATTCTGCTTCTTGTTGGGATATTAATAAACTGGATGGTCGGTTAGTTCTCGGTTGAGCGTTAGAGTTATTTTTTTTTCTCAAGCGTATTCCTGCTTTAGCCGCATGTAGGAGTACCAACACTACCACAATGGAGTATTTATGTCATAGTTACATACAGGAGTACCAACACTACCAAACAGGTGTACCAACACTACCACACAGGCGTACCAACACTACCAAACAGGTGTACCAACACTACCACACAGGCGTACCAACACTACCCCATAGGTGTACCAACACTACCACACAGGCGTACCAACACTACCACACAGGCGTACCAACACTACCACACAGGAGTCCCAACACTACCCCATAGGTGTACCAACACCACCACACAGGAGTACCAACACTACCACACACAGGAGTACCAACACCACCACACAGGCGTACCAACACTACCACACAGGAGTCCCAACACTACCACATAGGAGTACCAACACTACCACACAGGAGTCCCAACACTACCACACAGGAGTACCAACACTACCACACAGGAGTACCAACACCACCACACAGGAGTACCAACACTATCACACACGAGTACCAACACTACCACACAGGAGTACCAACACTACCACACCACAAAAATTCTGAGCAAATTTTGGTTCACATCATCATTGAAGAGGTCAGAGAGAAGGTTGACCAGTCGCCATGTCCAGTAATATACAGTATTACAGGAAGACGGACGCAAGGAGAAGAAGAAGAAGAAGAAGAAGAAGAAGAAGAAGAAGAAGAAGAAGAAGAAAACAACTTCGTCACGAGGGGAAATTGGAATATGTCTTGTGACTATAAATCTGAGAGTCATCATTACTGGTCAGCAAGATGGAGTAGTGAATTATCGAGTGAAGGAATGTGGATCACCTGAAGCTTCTCCTCCCCAGTTTATTTCACCTAAAGATTAATCTAACCTAACGCTAGCCTAACTTAATCTAATCTAACACAAAGTTAATCTAACCTAACGCTAGCCTAACTTAATCTAATCTAACACAAAGTCAATCTAACCTAACGCTAGTCTAACTTAATCTAATCTAACACAAAGTTAACCTAACCTAACGCTAGCCTAACTTAATCTAATCTAACACAAAGTTAACCTAACCTAATGCTAGCCTAACTTAATCTAATCTAACACAAAGCTAACCTGACCTGACCTGACCTGAGCTAACCTAACCTAACCTAACGCTAGGCTAACTTAATCTAATCTAACACAAAGCTAACCTGACCTGACCTAACGCTAGCCTAACTTACTCTAATCTAACAAAAAGCTAACCTAACCTAACGCTAGCCTAACTTAATCTAATCTAACACAAAGTTAACCTGACCTGACCTAACCTAACCTAACGCTAGTCTAACTTAATCTAATCTAACACAAAGCTAACCTGACCTGGCCTGACCTAACGCTAGCCTAACTTAATCTAATCTAACACAAAGTTAACCTGACCTGACCTAACCTAACGCTAGTCTAACTTAACCTAATCTAACACTAAGCTAACCTAACCTAACACTAACTTAACCGATGGAGAAGACCTGACCTGGGTGAGGTAACAACACACACACACACACACACACACACACACACACACACACACACACACACACACACACACACACACACACACATATATACGAGTAAGGAAGGTTAACACGATGAACCTAATGAGGGTAACTGATCAGGAATTCTTTCACTCCCTTAGGTACAGAGAACTGTATATGGCCACAGGAGTCCATGGTTCAAACTAGACTGGTGCATACGGTATCTGCCATCACCCTAAGCGGTTTACTGCCCCAATAATGCCATAGTCTGTTGCTGATAAGTGATTCGCCAGCATCAAGACAGACTATGGATCTCTGGAAAATTGAAGGGATGTGGGGGGGGGACACTTGAACCCTCTCGTCACAGCCTTCTTCATTATTGGGACTCTTCTCCAATACCTCTCCATCTATATCACCACTTCTCCAACCACTATCCCTCTCACCTCTCCAACCACTATCCCTCTCACCCCTCCAAAACCCCACTGTCTCCATCACCTCTCCTCTGTGTCTTCCTGTTTACCTCATAAAATTTGGATGAGTGTGTGAGAGTCGCCCCCCACCACCTTAGCATATAAACTAGGCGGCTCCTCCTCTACCTCCCTGTCAGCCCATCCTCCCCGTTAGCCCACCCTACCTGCCAGCCCACCCTACCTGCCAGCCCACCCTCCCCACCCTTGGAAAACACACACCTTCAGTCTCATACCCTCGCCTCAACGCTCCACTAGTTTATCTTTATTCATTTAAGGGAAAATTGTACAGGTATTGATACAGATTATAGGTTCAGGTGAAAATAGAGGTAGAGGTAAACAATTCAGGTGAAAATAGAGGTAGAGGTAAACAATACAGGTGAAAATAGAGGTCAAGATAAACACTACAGGTGAAAATAGAGGTAGAGGTAAACACTACAGGTGAAAATAGTGGTAAACAATACAGGTAGAGGTGAAAATAAGAGTACAGGTACAATTGAAAAGGTTCTATTTACAGTATCTATCTATCTATCTATCTATCTATCTGTCTATCTAATAAAGAAGCACAATAATACAGCAGCAACAATAATAACATTAAACCCAAAACATGACAAGTATCGTCTATTAAGGTCACGCAAACACAATGGCTGGAGGACTGAGGTACACTATAGTCACACCCCCATGCACCAACTGTCTCCCTTACCTCTCCACCTCATGTCTCCATCTCCTCATGTCTCCCTCACCTTTCCTCCTCATGTCTCCCTCACCTCTCCACCTCATGTCTCCATCACCTCATGTCTCCCTCACCTCCCCACCTCATGTCTCCCTCACCTCTCCACCTCATGTCTCCATCACCTCATGTCTCCCTCACCTCCCCACCTCCTCACCTCTCCACCTCATGTCTCCATCACCTCATGTCTCCCTCACCTCTCCACCTCATGTCTCCATCACCTCATGTCTCCCTCACCTCCCCACCTCATGTCTCCCTCACCTCTCCACCTCATGTCTCCATCACCTCATGTCTCCCTCACCTCTCCACCTCATGTCTCCATATGAAACAGAAAGTCACAGCCCCTATTATTCACTCTCTTACACATGTTAAGGCTAAGATAGGTGTACAAGGTCCCCGTCTTTCCTTATCTTCAGTTATGTAGATGTTATTTGGCGTCCCCGTCAGGTGAAGGTCTGCCCCGTGATGGAAGGGCACCCCCGTCAAGTAAAGGACGGCCCCGTGATAGAAGGGCACTCCCGTCAGTTGAAGGTCGACCCCGTGATGGAAGGGCACCCCCGCCAGGTGAAGGTCTGTCCCGTGATGGAAGGGCACCCCCGTCAGGTGAAGGGCACCCCCGTGATGGAAGGACATCCCCATGACCCAGTGTTGAGAGGACAAGGACACCTGGTACAAGGGCTGAAGAAGACCGCCCGAGGAAGCAGGAGACGCCATAAAAGGTTTACTGCACCACACTATCTGACGACATGACGGACATGTTCAATACCACGCAAGAAGATATATCGGGAAGAGACAACGGCATAACCAGGGGCCACCAACACGTGAACAGATGAAACTGAGACGCAACAGCTCCTCTATGTGTGCAGTGGACATATGGGACATCCTATACCTGTGTGGGCGGTCCCGGTTCCAGCTGTTCTAACCTTGGAGACACGACTAGAAAAGAATTACAGAGGAGTGGGTGTCGTCTAAATATATAGAGCCCAACTACTGTCCAGCTGGTGTTGTGAGGTTGAAGGTGACATGCGTGTAATTGGGTCAATGTTGTGGAATTGTCGCAGTTAGCCTATCTATGGCGTGAACCTTGGTGAGACTGTGGTGAATACTGAATCTGTGTCTCGTGTAAAGCTGTAATGATTCACTTCTAAACAGACAAAAGGGCGAATTTATTTATCCTCCTTCCCCCTGCTACCCCTTGATACGTGGCGCCGGACACGTGGTTCATGTTGTGGGCTGTGACATAAATGTTTTAGGCAGGAATGTTTTAGTGGACAGTTGGGTGCGTCTCGTTCGTGTCCTTTCGTGTAAGAAAAAGAGAGTGACGCAGGTCGACTGTACCTGCGACCTGTACACTGTCTTTGATGTTCCACTGAATCCTGCCACCAAATACCTGGCTGTTGCTGCTGCGGAGGAGGAGGAGAACTGGTAAGAGGAAGGAGAGGAGAATTGGGAAAAGAAGAACTGGGAAGAGAAGAACTGGGGGGGGGGAAGAGAAGGGAGAGGAGAACTGTGAGGAGGAAGAAGAGAAAGAGAAAGAAGAGGAGAACTGGAAGTAGAAGAAAGAGAAAGAAAGAGGAGCATTATAACAGAAGGAGCAGGAGGAAGAGAACCAAGGGGAGGCAGAGGAGGAGGAGGTTGCAGGTAACTCGATATACAGTAGGAGTCTGAACACATATCCCGTGTCTTCATTCCACATAATGAACACTGTTTGGTTACCAGTGGGAGTTACTTAAGCCAACATGAAGAGCTATTTCGATAACGGACTTGAGGAGATTATCATTTCCATCGCATTTGGAAGATTGAAACAAGAAGAGCACGTATGATAGTGAGTCAGTCTATAGTCGTTTTATGTCACCTAGTTTCTCAGTTGTTTAGGATAGCACCAACGTTTAAGTGGGTCCCATAGGTTTCCTGAACACTGACACCAAATGAATGATGTTGCCAGACCAAAAACAAAAACAACAAAAACACAAGGGGAAAGAAATGGCACATGGATGCTTTTAACTATACAATATCGTTTAAATAGATGGAGTTCTAATCTTAATCTTAACTAAAGCCTTTTCATCAATGCTTCATGAGGATCGTAAGTGTAATAAACATTTTAGTCTCAGCAGGGGAACGGCATCTTGTCCTCGCCTTGTGACAGGGTCCTTGGTGTAGTGTGTTGCCAGTGACAATGGTCTGACTCCACCTTCCCTCTTCCTCAGGACAGAAGAGGAAGGCGCCCACGGGAAGAGGATCCTGATTGCCTTAGAAATCTGACCAGACGGGTAACTGCTGAGAAATTTAGTGAATCTGGACAATGTGGGCCCCGGGAAGAAGGTCAAGGCCTTTTGGATCACCTGAAGGTTAGACGCCCCAGCTTATTTCACCTGAGGAGGAGGGATAGTGTAGGGTAGAGTAGGGTAGGTTAGGTCAAATGAGGTTAGGTTAGGATAGGGCAGGGTAAATCAGGTTAGGTTAGGATAGGGCAGGGTAAATCAGGTTAGGTTAGGATAGGGCAGGGTAAATCAGGTTAGGTTAGGATAGGGCAGGGTAAATCAGGTTAGGTTAGGATAGGGCAGGGTAAATCAGGTTAGGTTAGGATAGGGCAGGGTAAATCAGGTTAGGTTAGGATAGGGTAAATCAGGTTAGGTTAGGATAGTTTTATCTGCTGTCGTTAATAGTAAACCCAGACAGTTCACTTTTGCCTTGTTATCTTTCCTGAAAATGGGTATAAAAGTACGAGCCCAGTCACAGTTCGAGTCCAAGTACAAATCAGGCGCCATTTTGGTTACCTGAACTGTATTACCAGACCAGACAATTGACTTGTTCCTCATCCCAGGCGACTCTTGCAGACCTCTCTCTCTCTCTCTCTCTCTCTCTCTCTCTCTCTCTCTCTCTCTCTCTCTCTCTCTCTCTCTCTCTCTCTAAGCACATGAGTATAAGACCAATAAGTCACTGCAGACCGGACTGAAGAGTGAGTGAAAACGTATCAACAAAGACTGCAAGACTGTAGACTGTGGGAAGGAGAGTAGAGAGTAGACTGTTGAGTGTATCAGACTGTATAGCTAACTGGTACAGGTATACTGATAGCTTGGAGTCTATCTATAACAGTAACACTATACATCCAGCTGGTGCAGGATGAGGCCAGCTGGTACTACATGTGGTTAACTACCCGGTCACCCTACACTGGCATCCTCTACCAAATAAACACACATCTGGACACTGTATAATTAAACCAGCCAATCAGAGAGCAAGGTTCCCACACCAACCCCCCAATTAGTCTTACCACATTTATGAAATATATGGTGGTGGTGGTCTGAGCCATCACTAGGGCCGTGTCATCAGATATTTCGTCACTACGCCTTCACAACTGTCGCGGTTCTCACCCAAATATTTCTCCCATTTGTTGAAATAATTTAATTTTAAACGATCTTTTTTTTTTTAAGGAAGTTCGTGTCCATGTTTTTGCTCCGTCACTCTTGTAATAATAAAAAATATACAACTATTACTACTAACAACAAACACAACAATAATAATAAAAATAAAAATAACATACACAATAATAATAATAATAATAATAATAATAATAATAATAGTAATAATAATAATAATAATAATAATAATAATAATAATAATAGTAATAATAGTAATAATAATAATAATAATAATAATAATAATAATAATGATAATAATAATAATAATAATAATAATAATGATAATAATAATAATAATAATAATAATAATAATAATAATAATAATAATGATAATAATAATTATAATAATAATAATAATAATAATAATAATAATAATAATAATAATAATACAGTAATAATAATAATATCAGTTGGAATTACTTATATTATTATTATTATCATCATTAAACATCTAAAGTGTTTACCTTGTTAGAAATGAAAGTTCAGGGTCAAATTCTGTTTAAGGAACCCAAAACTAAGAGAATGGTTATAAAATGAGGGAGAAGAGAGGAAGGTTTAAGGAAAATCCAGAGAATGATGGAAGACCGCAAAGATGATGAAATCTGTATAAACAACCTTGGTTCATACATTACACAGAGGTTATCAAAACAGTATGTGTGTGTGTTAGTTCACCTGTATATAATGAACAAAGGTGATCGAGAAAGAACATCAGAAATACAATCATTAAATATTATGATACGAGTGAATGGCAAAAGTTATAGAAGAATATCACTTAAATAATAAAACTGTAAAAGGTGTATGAGCTGGTTTTAATACACCGAGGAATACAAACAGTGTATATATGTATTAAGAGATGAGCAATGTAAGGGAGACGATGTATGTATCAAGGGAACAATTTATTTGTGGCATTTATGATGAGGGAGGAAAAAAATATATGGAAAAACAAATATCAAAGAATTGTTAGAGGTGAAATTGCATGGAATAAATGGTTGTTGTTGAATGTGTGTGTGTGTGTGTGTGTGTGTGTGTGTGTGTGTGTGTGTGTGTGTGTGCATCAAGATAAGGAAACATCAAGGACTCCGGGGAAGGAAGGATTTGGCTGAAGGATGTGTTGTGTCATGGTGGGGAAGGAAGGACTTGGCTGAAGGATGTGTTGTGTCATGGTGGGGAAGGAAGGACTTGGCTGAAGGATGTGTTGTGTCATGGTGGGGAAGGAAGGACTTGGCTGAAGGATGTGTTGTGTCATGGTGGGGAAGGAAGGACTTGGCTGAAGGATGTGTTGTGTCATGGTGGGGAAGGAAGGACTTGGCTGAAGGATGTGTTGTGTCATGGTGGGGAAGGAAGGACTTGGCTGAAGGATGTGTTGTGTCATGGTGGGGAAGGAAGGACTTGGCTGAAGGATGTGTTGTGTCATGGTGGGGAAGGAAGGACTTGGCTGAAGGATGTGTTGTGTCATAGTGGGGAAGGAAGGATTTGGCTGAAGGATGTGTTGTGTCATAGTGGGGAAGGAAGGACTTGGCTGAAGGATGTATTGTGTCATGTGGTTCAAGTAGGAGAGTGTTACAGTGAGATATACAGTGAAACCTCCATATAACGAACTTCTCTCTACATAAAAAAGCCCGTTAGATGGGGAGGGGGGCAGGGGGGGGTTCACAACTAATAGACCTTCGATATAACGGACTTTCATATTTATATAGTCCATTAGATAGAGATTCCAACTAACATACCCTCGATATAACGAACTTTTAAATCTATATAGTTCGTTACATGGGAGTTTCACATCTAACAAACCCTCAATATAACGAACGTTCACATATATAAAGTTCGTTAGATGGAGGTTTCACAATTAACAGACCCTCGATATAACGGACTTTTCTCCCCATATAGTCCGTAAAATAGAGGTTTTATCGGACTTTTGATTGGTAGATATATATAGAATACAAATGAGAGAGAATTTAATATTACTTTGAATACAGGTGGAATGAAGGGAAAAAAATAGAGGGAAAATTGATTGTTACTTTAAATACAGGTGGAATGAAGGGGGGAAAAAGGAGCTTCGGTTACCTTGGAGTGGATCTGTCAGTGAAGGGAACAATGGGTGACAAATTGAATCATAGAGCAACTGAGGGAGAGAAAGTAATAAATGCAGGAAGATATGAATAAGAGAGAGAGAGAGAGAGAGAGAGAGAGAGATTAATTGGGGAGATGGATGGAGTGGGTGAATGCTGTGTGTCATGGGAGGTGATGATGGTGGTGGTGATGATGTGTGTGATGATGATGATGATGATGATGATGATGATGATGATGATGATGTATTGACGAGCAGATGAACCAACATTATCATATACGTGTGTGTGTGTGTGTGTGTGTGTGAGAGAAAGAGAGAGATAGAAAGAAAAATTGACATTCCTGAGAGAGGTAGCATAAGGGTGGTTTATCTTCAGGTGAAATAATCTTGGAGGGATAATTACAGGTGATGTAAACAAACGACCATAGATGGTGAAACATGTGTGTTTTCTCTTGCCACCAGAGACATTAAGACGCAATAAGCTCGCTAGAATATGACTTGATTGGGTTATGGCTAAAATGGAAAATTTGAAATCAATAACAATTTGTGGAGACTGAGCCGTGAGAAAGAAGGGGAGGGTTCTTCCTGGTGGATGAGAATGCAGCAATCATTTTTCTTTAAAATAAATAACAAATGCGTCCATAACAGATAAATGCGTCCACCACAAATAAATGCATAACAAATAAATACGCCCCATAAATAAATACGCCCCATAACAAATAAATACGAGGAAAACAACGAGAAAAACACACTGTACAGACACACTATTCTCAGATATCTCGTAACGGCGTTAAATTTGCCTCTCGGGTGGAGATAAAAGGAGAAATCTAGTTAGGATGAGACTTTCAGGGCAATTTTGTTACCACTCGCTACCCTTAACCCTTAATCGCTTACCCTTAACCCTAAGTCGCTTACCCTTAACCCTTAGTCGTTAACATTAACCCTTAGTCGCTACCCTTAACCCTTAGTCGATAACCTGTCGCTACCCTTAGCCCTAGGTCGCTACTTTTTAAATTCTTAGTCTACGAGGCAGAGGATAGACAGAAAGTTAAATTGACATACAGAGGAAGACAGACAGAAAGATAGATGAAGAGAGAGGGAGAGAGAGAGAGAGAGAGAGAGAGAGAGAGAGAGAGATGAATTTTGTAGGTCTTGTGTGTGTGTGTAATAATAATAATAATAATAATAATAATAATAATAATAATAATAATAATAATAATAAAAGGTTTATAAATAGAGTTGCAGCCGGTGGCTGAAAATATACAAATTTACATTTGATTTAGACATAATGATATGCGTTGAATACATTTACAGGGCTGTACAGTACATAAATCAGGAGTTGTTTATTATCTTAACAATAGATGGGATGGTGCTGTTCTTATATCTATCAGTGCGGGCTCTTATGGGCTGAATTTTGTTGTAGTGGCAGACTGCGCGAGGTGGGCTGAGGACTGCCGGTGGCAGGAAGTGGCGATGACAAGGATGGTGCAGTAGTCCACTGCCAAACCTTGCTAGTGCTTGGTGGTGGAGGTCACTGAGGGATGGCATTTCCAGGGTGGAGAGAGCGTTGATGTAGCCGGAGTAGTCTGTGCCGAGCATGATTCTGCAGGCCTTTTTCTGTACCTTCTCTAGCGACGTTATTGGGTGGAGTTGAGAGATGACCAGCCTGGTGACGCATACGTTAGTTTGGGGAGAATAAAGGCGTTGTAGATGGTCCTCAGCTCTGGCGTGGGTGTCCCAAGTGACCTAAGTCGTCGTAGTATGTAGTGTGTGTGTGTGTGTGTGTGTGTGTGTGTGTGTGTGTGTATGTGTGTGTGTGTGTGTGTGTGTGTGTGTGTGTGTGTGTGTGTGTGTGTGTATGTGAGAGCCAATTAGATATACATTTTTACATCATAGTTTAGGTGGAAGACTTAACGTTTGATAATTGGTCTCCGGGATCGATGTACTGTTACCGGGGTTAGCGGAGCCAGACAGTGGAAAATTTTATTAATTCTGAGATGTTTGTTGCTGATGCTATAGTCTGCGGCCGTCACATGAGTACGTCTGCGGCCATCACATGAGTTGAGTACGTCTGCGGCCATCACAAGAGTACAGAACTTCTACGTCCGTTACAAGAGTCCTTCTACGTCCGTTACAGGAGTACTTATACAGTCGTCACAAGAGTACGTCTGTATCCGTCAGAAATGTGAGAGCCAATTAGATATACATTTTTACATCATAGTTTAGGTGGAAGACTTAACGTTTGATAATTGGTCTCCGGGATCGATGTACTGTTACCGGGGTTAGCGGAGCCAGACAGTGGAAAATTTTATTAATTCTGAGATGTTTGTTGCTGATGCTATAGTCTGCGGCCGTCACATGAGTACGTCTGCGGCCATCACATGAGTTGAGTACGTCTGCGGCCATCACAAGAGTACAGAACTTCTACGTCCGTTACAAGAGTCCTTCTACGTCCGTTACAGGAGTACTTATACAGTCGTCACAAGAGTACGTCTGTATCCGTCAGAAAAAATATCTTTCTTAATAAAATATACTTCCTGAAAGTCACTGAAATCTCTCTCTCTCTCTCTCTCTCTCTCTCTCTCTCTCTCTCTAAGATATACATAACACCAGCCCTGTGAGCCAGTCAGGATAATGAAGTAAGATAGAGTGAGGAGGACTGGATCGATGGAGGAGAGGGGAGAGAGGCAGGGCAGAGGGGAGAGAAGCAGTGGAGAGAGTGAGAGAAGAGAGGGACAGGGGAGAAGGATTGAAAGGGGAGCAAGAGAGGGAAGAGGGCAGTGTAAAAGAGAGAGGCAGGGGAGTGGGGAGAGAAGCAGTGGAGAGGGTGAGAGGGACAGGGGAGAAGGATTGAGAGGGGAGTAAGAGAGGGAAGAGGGAAGTATGAAAGAGAAGCAGGTGGAGTGGGGAGAGAAAGGGAGGCAGGAAAAGGGGGAATAAAAGAGGGGCATAAGAGGAGGGGAAAAGATTAAATCAACGAATTATTATTATTATTGTTATATTATTATTATTTTTATTATTATTACTACATATACATATTATTATTATTATTATTATTATTACATATATTTAAAAACAAATATTAATTCAGAGAGAGAGAGAGAGAGAGAGAGAGAGAGAGAGAGAGAGAGAGAGAGAGAGAGAGAGAGAGAGAGAGAGAGAGAGAGAGAGAATACGAAACAAAAAAAAGAAACTGAAAGAGAAAAAATATGAAAAAGAGAAAAGAGAAAACGCTATTAGGTAATAAGATTTTTCAAGGACAAAGAGAGAGGGGAGGGTCCAACGAGGAGAAAGAGAGAGAGGCAGAGAGAGTGTGAGGAGATGCCAGGTACTAAAGAGAGAGACCACAAAGAGAGAGGAGGTACAACGAGAGAGAGAGAGAGAGAGAGAGAGAGAGAGAGGAGAGAGAGAGAGAGAGAGAGAGAGAGAGAGAGTTTAAAGTTGACTGCTCTGGTTGTAACAGCCAGAGAAACGATTGTAGACTCTCTCTCTCTTCTGCCCAACATGACACCTTAAGGGTTCTCTGATTCATCAAAACGCCTTAAGATTTAGATACCCTAACGTAACCTAAATTAATGTAATATAACCTAACTTAGCCCAATCTAACTTAATTTAACCTAACCAATTCTTATCTAACCTAACCTAACGTAACTTCACCTAACCAACCCTAACCTCACCTAACTCCATCTAACTCAGTTTAACCAATTCTAACCTCAATCTAACCCAATCGACACCAACTTGTTCTTAACTACCGGCCGGACCCCCAATATAGACAGCGCTATATAAAGGTGATCTATAATTAGCAACACGCGCCAGTCGGAAAGTTTATCGAGAAATAGTAGCAGGAGAGTTCCAGCCATCACGGAGGAGTCAAGCCTGCCATCGTAAAGGAGTGGTGGCAGTCATCATAAAGGAAGGAAGACTTCGTATGTAGATGGACTGTAGGATAAAAAGTAACAAGTGGTGACTAGCATACACGGTGACTACTATTTTGAGGTGGATGACTTTTGCAATAGACACACAGGTGACTACTACTCAGAAAACTCTGTATGAAGGTACTAGTTGTCTCATAACTGGGAATCAGCAATTGGCTTCCAGGCAGAGGAAAGAGACGTGCATAAAAGAAAAGTACTGTCCTGCAGAATGTTGTTGAAGTGTTGTAATAACATTATAACAACAACAACCTGGAGATCATCAAGGTGCCGGGAGAACATGATCCCTAACCCAACAGCACACGAGGTCAGGTGTATTCAGTAAACTTCTCCATTATAGATCAGCCCTGAAGACCAAGCATAATGAGATCAATAATACAAAAACTGGAATTGATTAAAGAAGTAATAATTAATTTTATTGAACAATTTTCTTAGTGGAGGCCACAACTTGAAACCTGCCAAAACATTAATTTATACACCACAGAGAACAGGATGAACTTGTTTTAATGTGATGAACCTGTTTCCGTATTGAAGCCATAGCCACAGCTCTGCTCTTTACTGGAGGCCTCATCACATCATCTTGGCCACGCTACAACGTGTGAACAGTGTAACCTTTACAATATAACTGGATTGTTTCCTCCGGAAATGAAAGGATTCTGAACAAACCACCGGCTTCCTTCCTCCAGCTGGACCAGTAATATGTGTGGTGGCCGAAAGGTACATCCGGGAAATAAGACAAATTGTCGTGTAAGTGTGTATGTGGTAGTTCACACATAACAGCCTCACAAAGGCGGTACACACAGTGGAAGTGAGAAGAGGATGAAGCCTGTGTATACCACCCAATGAAGTTATGATTAACTGTGAATTGTTGGGTTCTATACGGGAAGCCATCCTGTGTAGTACATCTGTTACTGAAGTCCACGGTAAGTTCTTAGTGAGTTTTGTGTGTTCACAATTGTATTACAGCCAGTCGATAACTGTAACAACGAGTATGTGATTATGTTTATTAGTTTTCGTCGCTGCCTGACAGCCTATAGGCCTAACACCAATGTTCACTGTCCTTATGTTATCTTTCCTCTGCTCCACAAGGTCTGACCAGTCACCCAGCACAGTAATATTCACCAGTGGGGCACATGTCATTATAAGTGTGCAAAATGTGGTAAAGGCATCAAATTTGGTACACATATAATAGTCCCCAAACCGATCATTTCCAGATAGGGAGCCACTGTACCAGTGCCCCTGGTGGCCCACAGTGCCACCTATTGGTGGTGGGCCAAAGCAACCTGACTCTCACATAAGATATGATCACATTTTTGGAACATGACAAATATACATATTTTGTTCTTAATTTGTATTAGTGTTACTATGTTTAGGCATTCCTAAATGAAACATTTATGTGATGATAGAGTAATTTAAATTTTGCCAAATATAAAATAATTGTTTTGTTTTTTTGTAAACTGAAAAAAATGGCTGCTATAATTTTGGCTTTTGTAGTTTACGATTTTTTATTTAGATTTGGCAGGATTAAAATATGTTATGTGAGTCAGGCTGCCTTGGCCCACTACCAATAGGAAGCACTGTTGGAAATTATTAGTTTGGGGACTATTACATGTGTACCAAATATGACGCTTTTCCCACATTTTGCACAATTCATCTAATATCTGACCCAAATCTGCCCCAGTTAACCATGATTCTCACTTGACGGGATCATATTAATGTATAGCGGGTGTGTTGACTGCAATATGGCTCATGTTAGATAATTGAGAGGATCAGCGGGGACATGCATATATTATTTTCAATAGTATTACTGAACTGTGAATCGCCATATAATTATTATCATACATAACAAATATACAGACCACTTAAAGATTAACCACCACTTTATTTCACCTAATTATTAAACACCCGAATGTTATCTAGGGGGGTTAGGTTAGGTTAGGTTAGGTTAGGTTAACATTAGGATGCTTAATCGTAAAGTAAAATAAGCTAGGGGGAGGGGCCAGTGAACTAATCTTCAAGTGATCCTTAAGTTTACCGGATCAATATCTACGGCAGTTAAAGATTTATATCACCCCATTACATAAGCTGGAAGGTCAGAAGCCACAGGTCGGATAGCAAATAAAGGAGCGAGACGTCTGAATGTCCTCGTTCTCTACAGGGGAGACTAAACAAGATGAGAACAATTATTACCCCACATCTAATACAGGCTTTAAACAGTACATTCTGAGCCTTGTGTACTTCTAAATAACTGAACTAAAGACACTACACTTATTTGGTTCAATTTAATTACCTCTGAGTCCCTCCTGGCGCTTCATTAATTACCTGATACTAATTTTGGAGTCATTAGTGTCCGCCTGGTTACTTTATACAAGAGGTCATTTAGTCTCTGGTAATATTCAAGCCATTATTTCATTAGTTCAGGTCCCTCGGTCTTGTGATGCTGCCACTACATGATAATTTATGGATCACCTGAAGATTAGTTCCCCAAGCATATTTTACCAGACTGTAGTGAAGGTGGTTAGTGGGTGTAGCAAGAGACTGTAGTGGTGGTGGTTAGTGGGTGTAGCAAGAGACTGTAGTGGTGGTGGTTAGTGGGGTGTAGCAAGAGACTGTAGGTGGTGGTTAGTAGGTGTAGCAAGAGACTGTGGTGGTGGTGCTGTAGTGATGGTGTTAGTGGGTGTAGCAAGAGACTGTAGTGGGGTGGTAGTAGGTGTAGCAAGAGACCGTAGTGATGGTGGTTAGTGGGTGTAGCAAGAGACTGTAGTGTGGTGGTTAGTGGGTGTAGCAAGAGACTGTAGTGGTGGTGGTTAGTGGGTGTAGCAAGAGACTGTAGTGATGGTGGTTAGTGGGTGTAGCAAGAGACTGTAGTGGTGGTGGTTAGTGGGTGTAGCAAGAGACCGTAGTGGTGGTGGTGGTGGTGGTGAGTGTAGCAACAGACTGTAGTGAAGGTGAAGAAGTGGGTGTAGCAAGAGACTGTAGTGGTGGTGGTTAGGTGTAGCAAGAGACTGTAGTGAAGGTGGTTAGTGGGTGTAGCAAGACTGTAGTGAAGGTGGTTAGTGGTGTAGCAAGACTGTAGTGAAGGTAGTTAGTGGGTGTAGCAAGAGACTGTAGTGGTGGTGGGTTAGTGGGTAGCAAGAGACTGTAGTGAAGGCGGTTAGTGGGTGTAGCAAGAGATCAGTGAAGGTGGTTAGTGGGTGTAGCAAGAGACTGTAGTGATGGTGGTTAGTGGGTGTAGCAAGAGACTGTAGTGGTGGTGGTTAGTAGGTGTAGCAAGAGACTGTAGTGATGGTGGTTAGTGGGTGTAGCAAGAGACTGTAGTGAAGGTGGTGGTTAGTGGGTGTAGCAAGAGACTGTAGTGGTGGTGGTGGTGGTGAGTGTAGCAACAGACTGTAGTGGTCACCTTAACTGTTGTACTCTTTGTGGAATAAAACAGTATGGCCATCATCAACTTGAAGAGGGAGAGTCCCATTAACTGTTGGGGGAGTACCACTAGCAGCTGAGGGAGGGTGCCATTACATACCTCCAGGGAGAGTGCCACAATCAACTGAGGGAAAGGTGTTACTATATGCTGAGAGAGAGGGCCACTACCTGCTGAGGGAGGTGCACCCTCCCTCAGCAGGGAAAGTGCCATTACCTACCTGCAGGGAGAGGGTTTCACTGCCTCTCTGCTGTGGTAGAGAGCTATTACCTGTTGGACTCATTATCCTCCTGCTGGGGAAGATAGCTGCTTAGGAAGACTTCCGCTACCTACAGGGAGAGGATACCACTACCTGCTGGGTGAGAGTGCCACTACCTGCTGGAGGAGAGCACAGCTACCTACTGGGGGAGTGGCACTACTTGCTGGGGGACAGTACCGCTACCTGCTGGGGGAGAATGAGTGCCACTACCAGCTGGGGGAGAATGAGTGCCACTACCTGCTGAGACAGTACACTGCCTGCAGAGGAGAATAAGTGCCACCTGCTGGGGACAGTACTGCCTGCTAGAGACAGTACTTCCTGCTGAGGCCTGGGTGCACTGAGGACAATGCCGCTACCTGCTGGGGAGAATAAGTACACTGCCTGCTGGGGCGCCAGTGCCAGTGTTCTGTACACCTCAGAGACTGCCTCTAGGGACCTCTCATTACTTAACCATTGTCTCACACTCACCCCACCTTTCCTCTCACCCTTCCTCACCTCCATCTACCTTCCCTCTCCCCCACCCTCTCACCCACCTTCCTCACCTCTTACCTTCCTCACCTTCACCCCACGCCCTCCACACTCTTGCTTCCACCCTCCTCCCTTCCTTCACCTCTTCACAACCTTCCTCCACCCCCACCCTCACCTCCACCCTTCCTTCCCTCCACCACCTTCCCTCTCCACCCACTTCCTCATCTCTCTCCTGTCTACATTACCTGTCTCCCCACCCACCTTCCCTCCTCCACCCCACCTTCCCTCACCTCCACCCACCTTCCCTCACACTCCACCCCACCTTCCCTCCACTTCCCACCCCCTCTCACCCACCTTCCCTCACCTCCACCCTTCCCTCACACTCCCCACCTTCCTCCCCCTCCACCCACCCTCTCTCACCCCACCTTCCCTCCTCCACCTACACACCCCCCTCACACTCTTACCCCTCCCTCCTCCTCCTTCCATCTCCTTCCCTCCACCTCCTCACCTTCCTCTACCTCCACCCACCACCTCTTCTGTCCTCCTCCCTATTATTCCTCCACCACCTTCCTCTCCCTTCCTCTCCTTCTCCCTCTTCCTTCTCCTTCCTCCTCCACAACCCATCCTCCCTCCTCATCTGCCCTCATTCTCTTCTCCTCTTCCCCCTCACCTCCTTCCTCTCCCTTCTCTCCCACAACCTCTCCTACACCCCTCTCATCCACCTTCCCTCACTTCCATCTACCTTCCCTCACCTCCACCCACCTTCCCTCACCTCCACCCACCTTCCCTCACTTCCATCTACCTTCCCTCACCTCCACCCACCTTCCCTCACCTCCACCCACCTTCCCTCACTTCCATCTACCTTCCCTCACCTCCCCCACTTCCATTAACTCAGTCTCTCACCACAGCCAGCCGCCTCACCTGCTGGGGTAAACAGGTTCAAAATTAGCCGCTACAGGTAGAAGGACCAAGCATTTCTCCAGCAGTATATAAGATAAGTATTACAGCAAAACCTGACTCACGATCATCTTCGATTTCATGTAATGATGGTTAGTAACATCGTCGTTCGTCCTGGGAAGCATAGAGCCGTGCCTAGTAACATCGCGGTTCATCCTGGGAAAAGCCCGGCGCCTGTTAGTAACAGCGTAGATCGTCCTGGTAAAAGAGGCGGCCAGCTGCCCCGCCCCAAGCTGCTGCTCCTGCTGCCCTCTAGCGTCAGCCGCGGCAAGACGCCTTTGTTTTGGTTTTGTTCGTTGAAGCGCTCAAGTGAGATCAAAGCTTCCGACGCTTGTTATCCTTCCATGCCTGAGCGACACATCTTCCTTCAAATTATTACGTCTAGTTAAAATAAATAAAACTGGTATCGTTTTCTTTGTTGGCGAGATAGGGAGCGTAGCGGCAAGCAACCACGTGGCCGGCTGCTCACGGTCACCCACCAAGTAAACAAAGAGACGAGGCTTAAGTCTCGGGGTGGAGCACGCCTTAATAGGCTGCCATACCCTTATGACTGACTACTACTATTGTGCTATGACTCCCAGCACCAGCGTGTAGCACAACACTGCCTCTCTTTGTCTTCTCTGTAGTGCTGGCCAAACCCACGTGGCCAGAGAGGTAAATAATGTCAATACTGGAACGCCGCCGGACATACCGAGCAGTCTTCTGAAAGCTCTGTGAAATGCGTATATCTCCAGACTTTGAAAGACAGACGTAACAAATACCTCCATCAAGACAGCTGTTCTCCTGATACATATTACAACAGATGACGGATCTTAGGGAGTGAAGGAGTCGGTATTTCTGACGGAGTGTTTAATTTCTCTTTAAATGGACTGGAACACGTGATACTCCGGCAGGTCGATTCACACAGGCTGACTCACTCTTCGGGGGATGTTAGTCACTGCCTCCCGTGACTCAACACAAGAATGACTCATTATTTCACAGGTGTTGGGTAACAGGTGTAAGATAATAAAATCATAGGTGTGGGATTATAAATAGTCAGGTGTGGGTTAACAGTCACAGGTAATGGGTTAATAGTCACAAGTATGGGTTAGTATAGTCACAGGTATGGGTTAGTACAGTTACAGGTATAGGATAATATAGTCACAGGTGTGAAATAATGCATAGTCACACATATAGATTAACCTATCAGGATAATTATGTTACGTAATGAGTAATTATCAAAGTAATCATACACCCAGGTATGAGGTGATTATTCAGGTGATTATATGCACAGGGAAGGGGTTATCATATCAATTATTATATTCACAGGTATGACGTAACGCACAATGATTAATATTCCCACTCCAGGTAATATTCACAGGTATGACGTAACAAACAATGATTAATATTCCCACTCCAGGTAATATTCACAGGTATGACGTAACAAACAATGATTAATATTCCCACTCCAGGTAATATTCACAGGTATGACGTAACAAACAATGATTATTATTCCCACTCCAGGTAATATTCACAGGTGTGGGATAACACAGTGGGTCATAAATATTCACATGTGTGGGGGCTCCCGGCTCCAGGGGGTAAATTTCTTTATATAACAACATTGCTATACGTTGAAGGGTTAGCTCGTATTCAGTATCTGGTGTGTGTGTGTGTGTGTGTGTGTGTGTGTGTGTGTGTGTGTGTGTGTAGCTGCGCCACGAGGGTTTTTAACCTAACTTAAAACTAGCCTAATCCATCATAACCTAACCTAACTTAACCTAGCTTACCTATCCCAAATTTAACCTAACCTAATCCTTAACCCCCCCCCTGCACCTCTCTCACCTCTTGCACCTCCCTCTCCCTCACACCTTGCACCTCCTCCCTCTCCCTGCACACCACTCCAGCCTTACACATCACCTTGACACATCACATACTGTATATCTCTCAGCCAACTCTTTAACCAGTATCTCTCAGCTATTTCTCTCCTTAACAGTATCTCTCGAGCACTATATATCTCTCAGCCACTACTCTTAACAATATCTCTAAACCAACTCGCCTCTCACCACCAGTATCTCTCACCACTACCTCCTCTCCCATCAACAGAGTCTCTCAAGCACTACATATCTCTCAGCCAATCTCTCCTTTTAACACTATCTCCCTCTCGTATCTCAATGTCTCATCTCCGGGGCTCTGACTAATCTCCCTCACGTAAAAATTTTGAGATAAAGGTAAAGAAAAAATATATGTATGACGTACTCTATGTCTCGTCTTGTGGGTTCGAATTCCCAGACATGAAAGGAGTATTTTTTTTTACCCTTCAAGCTGAGAGAGAGAGAGAGAGAGAGAGAGAGAGAGAGAGAGAGAGAGAGAGAGAGAGAGAGTTCAGTAATAACGTTATATACTGCGCCTCTACGTCCACATAACTCAGTGTGTAACTAGACAGTGAAGGTGAACGAACAATTGTAAACAGTTAGTCGGTTCACCCAAGGACTCCGCCACCCCCCCCCCTTTACCACCACATATCTTGACTCTTAATAACGTAATGTAATTTAACCTGACATGACATGACCTAACCTAACCTAACCTAACCTAACCAACCTAATCAAAACCCTCAAAGAGTTTTAAGATGATAAATTTTACTCCAGCAAAAACAACAACAACAGCACCACCACCTCCACCACAACTACAACACCACCACCAACAACAACAACAACGGCGAAAACATACTACTACTACTACTACTACTACTATCAATTCTTAACACACCCATCCATAACCTTCATCTACACTTCTGATCTGAAAGTCTTCCCGTAAGATTCATTACTGACTTTCAACATTTTTCCTGTTCCTGTATCTTGCTAGTATCCACCACACCGTCACCTCCTCCACCGCCCCATCTCCTTTCTCTCCACGACACGCACACACACACACACTCACACACACACACACACACACACACCTCTCTCTTGGTTTTTTCCGTCTTTCACTCTCTACTCCCACTTCCAATCATACACCCAGCTACACTTCACACTCTGCCCCTCTTCCCCCTACCATACTCAGCCACACCCCCACTTTTCGTCCCCTCTTCCTCTCCCCTACCACTCTGCCACACCTTCCCCCTCCTCCTCCTCCCACCACACTCTGCCACCACCACCCTCTACAGTCTGCCACACCCTTATTTTCTTCCCTCCACACTCCATAACCCTCTCTCCCCCCCCATCTACGTCCTTATCTAACGTTCTCTCAGTTACATTTGCATACAATAAAGCTAATTAATATACATTCCAGTTTTCTTCTTCA
This sequence comes from Homarus americanus, assembly GCF_018991925.1. Lineage (NCBI taxonomy): Eukaryota > Metazoa > Arthropoda > Malacostraca > Decapoda > Nephropidae > Homarus > Homarus americanus. The sequence goes on along the minus strand of NW_024735516.1, from coordinate 1,178,607 downwards.
TTCTTTATTTTCCTCCATTATTAACTTTCTCCACTACCTCAATTTAACCTCTCCTTGGCCTCTCTCTACCTCACCTTGGCCTCTCCTCAACCTCACCTTGGCCTCCTCTCTACCTCTTTTAGGGACAGGTCCGAGCATACTGTGTGTGGAATGGCACAACACCTAACTCTAATGACAAGGTAGCTGACATAATAAGATTGTATCCACTTTCTTGCACTCAGTATCCAAGTCACTTCCCATGTATAGAACTAAACACACACTGTGCTTGAATGACCCTCACGCAGATGGGAATAACGAAGTGTGTGGCCAGACATATTTGCCTCACACTCCTGTACTCACGCAGTTGGGAATAAGTCACCCACTATGAACAGAATTAAACAAATAATTTATTTTAAATATTCTGTAACATTCAATGCCATAATATCCTGACCACTGGGGTTAGTTATACAGACCCTTTGTGAGCTTTACTCTGTAATCCTTTTGCGCTACCGCTCACAGGATGAGTAAGGGGTGCACAATAAACTAGCTGCTGTAAGTGGCAAAATTAATTAAAGTCATCATCTCACTCACCTTAATCTCTCCTCTACCTCACCTTAACCTCTCCTCTACCTCACCCTAACCTCTCCTCAACCTCACCCTAACCTCTCCTCAACCTCACCCTAACCTCTCCTCTACCTCACCCTAACCTCTCCTCTACCTCACCCTAACCTCTACCTCACCCTAACCTCTCCTCTACCTCACCTTGACCTCTCCTCTACCTCACCCTAACCTCTACCTCACCCTAACCTCTCCTCTACCTCACCCTCAACTCTCCTCAACCTCACCTTGACCTCTCCTCTACTTTACCATAACCTCTCCTCTACCTAACCTTGACCTCTCCTCTACCTCACCCTAACCTCTACCTCACCCTAACCTCTCCTCTACCTCACCCTCAACTCTCCTCAACCTCACCTTGACCTCTCCTCCGCCTCACCTTCTGACCTAACCTATGTTCCTCTTTGTGTCGAGATTCACTAAATGTGTTACGTGTTATGTGAGATATTTTATTATATTTGTAAAGTCAAGTGAGTGAACTAGACTCTTGGCCCCGGTGCTTGGCTGACTGGTGAGAGGCAAGTCTGTGTTTGTGTTAATCAAGTGGCTTTATCCTCAGTGTTGGCGCTCGCTTCAACCTCCTCCTCCTCTTACCTTTATCTTATCTTATCTTACCTTACCTCCTTACCTCACCTAACCTATCACCTCAAGCCATTACCCATCCCTCATCTTACCTTACCTCCCATCATCCCACCTTACCTTAAAACACCTCACCTAACCTCTCACCTCACGCCATTACCCATCCCTCACCTTACCTTACCTTACCTCCCTTCATCCCACCTCACCTAACCTCTCGCCTCACGCCATTACCCATCCCTCACCTTACCTTACCTTACCTCCCTTCATCCCACCTCACCTAACCTCTCGCCTCACGCCATTACCCATCCCTCACCTTACCTCCCATCATCCCACCTCACCTTAACTCACCTCACCTCACGTCCCCTTCCCTCATCACTTCTCACCTTCCCTTGTCCCTCAGTTAGTTCAGGTACACACACACACACACACAACACACCTCACTTACCCTCCAAATATATTAATAAACTCAAAGACACCGGAATGAAACCTTCTCCCACACACCAGAGATCACATGACACTTGAATAATTTAGTAATTAAAGACTGAGTTAATGAAGCTACACACACAAAAAAACATCGAGTGCTTTTTAATCTAAACCAAACATTTTCTTAGTCAACAAAACGTACACACACACACACACACACACACATACTTCTCTTATGAGAGTGATATTTCCGGGATTTTTACACAGGTAGTAATTAGTGATACCTGTAGGTGTCTGTATCTCTCTCTCTCCTCATCTCTCTTTGTCACTTACGTTTGATCTGAGTCTCTTTAATTGTCTCTCGTTCTCTCCTTCATTCTCTCCTTGTGATGTAATTATGCTTATTATTTTCCTATCATCTCTTATTCCCTCTTTCTGGTGTAATTTTCTTATTAATCTTCCTATAATCTCTCTCTCTCTCTCTCTCTCTCTCTCTCTCTCTTCCTTACAACTTTCTCCTCGCGTTCTTCTTAGTGTTATGTATAGCTATTTTCCTCTTTCATTATACCAACACCCAAGAATAAATTCACTGTACAGGTGTGTCATTTACTCAACAGGTGTGACAGCTTGAACTAATTTACTCAACAGGTGTGTCAGCTTGTACTAATTTACTCAACAGGTGTGTCCGCTTGAGTGTTATGTATAGCTATTTTCCTCTTTCATTATACCAACACCCAAGAATAAATTCACTGTACAGGTGTGTCATTTACTCAACAGGTGTGACAGCTTGAACTAATTTACTCAACAGGTGTGTCAGCTTGTACTAATTTACTCAACAGGTGTGTCCGCTTGAACTAATTTACTCTACAGATGTGTCAGCTTGAACTAATTTACTCAACAGGTGAGTCAGCTTGAACAAATTTACTGTACAGGTGTGTCAGCTTGAACAAATTTACTGTACAGGTGTGTCAGCTTGATTTAATTTACTCAACAGGTGTGTCAGCTTGAACTAATTTACGTTACAAAAGTACATAATATTTCCTCCTGGCGAAATCCTTCTTTAAGTCCGTTAATTCAGTATTTACGATACCTGACACTCAAAGACATATCGTAATAGTTACCACAGAGGACCATACACGATACCTAACACTCAAGATAACGGAGGAGTGACCACAGGACCATGGTTGATACCTGACACTCAGATAACGGAGGGAGTTACCACAGAGGACCATACACGATACCTAACACTCAAGATAACGGAGGAGTGACCACAGGACCATGGACGATACCTGACACTCAAGATAACGGAGGAGTGACCACAGGACCATGGACGATACCTGACACTCAAGATAACCCGGAGGAGTGACCACAGGACCATGGACGATACCTAACCTCGAATATAACAGAGGAGTGACCACAGGACCATGGACGATACCTGACACTCAAGATAACGGAGGAGTGACCACAGGACCATGGACGATACCTAACACTCAAGATAACGGAGGAGTGACCTGGGATATGGACGATACCTAACACTCAAGATAACGGAGGAGTGACCACAGGACCATGGACGATACCTGACGCTCAAGATAACGGAGGAGTGACCACAGGACCATGGACGATACCTAACACTCAAGATAACGGAGGAGTGACCACAGGACCATACACGATACCTAACACTCCAAAGATAACGGAGGAGTGACCACAGGACCATAGACATTAAAGCACTCAAGATAACGGAGGAGTGACCACAGGACCATGGACGATACCTGACACTCAAAGACATATCGTAATAGTTACCACAGAGGACCATACACGATACCTAACACTCAAGATAACGGAGGAGTGACCACAGGACCATGGACGATACCTGACACTCAAGATAACGGAGGAGTGACCACAGGACCATGGACGATACCTGACACTCAAGATAACGGAGGAGTGACCACAGGACCATGGACGATACCTGACACTCAAGATAACGGGAGGGTGACCACAGGACCATGGGCGATACCTAACACTCAAGATAACGGAGGGCTGACCACAGGACCTGGACGATACCTAACACTCAGATAACGGAGGGTGACCACAGGACCATGGACGATACCCTAACACTCAAGATAACGGAGGAGTGACCACAGGACATGGACGATACCTGGCCTCAAGATAACGGAGGAGTGACCACGGACCATGGACGATACCTGACACTCAAGATAACAGAGGAGTGACCACAGGACCATGGACGATACCTGACACTCAAGATAACAGAGGAGTGACCACAGGACCATGGACGATACCTGACACTCAAGATAACGGAGGAGTGACCACAGGACCATGGACGATACCTGACACTCAAGATAACAGAGGAGTGACCACAGGACCATGGACGATACCTGACACTCATGGTATAGGAGGAGTGACCACAGAAGACCCCCTCGTGTGGCTCTGAACTTCACCTTTATGTGGTCTATTAGCCTGACTTGGCCGCTGCTGCTTCCTACCTGTTGCCACGGTTGATGGAGGAGGAGGACGAGGAAGAAGAGGAGGAGGACGAGGAGGAAGAATAAGAGAAGGAGGAGGAGGAAGAAGAGGTTTGCGGAGGGTGCTAGTGACGAGGTGATGATGGTGATGTGTGGTGATGATGGTGATGATGATGTATGGTGATGTGTGGTGATGCTGGTGACGTGGTGAGGCAGTGGCAGATGACGGGGGAGGGAACCACTACCACAACAACAGCACTAACAAGCTATGATATTAACACAGCCGGTGAACTGATGTGTAAACTTAGTGTGTGTGTGTGTGTGTGTGTGTGTGTGTGTTTTAGAGAGAGAGAGTCAGGTTAGATTAGGTGACACATTCATAACAAGACCCAGGTGGTTAGGTTAGGTGACGTATTCATAACAAGACCCAGGTGGCAAAGTAGGTTCCTCACTCTACAGTAAACACATCATTACCTGGACGCACTGAGCTTCTAAGGCTGTTATAATGGCTACAGTCATCGAGTTCTACACAATGGACTCTAAAGCTTTTCCATTCAATGTCTCAGAAGCGGTGACATAGTTGTTGGCTTCGTGTTTAGTCTCAGTTATTCCTTGGAGTCACTCATGAATTTTAAGGCAGCTTCACTTATTATTTATCAAAGCAACAAATATACTAAAACAATAAGTGTACAGTCACTCAAAAAATTATCTACACAATATTTTGTTGAGAAAATATGACACAAAGGACGAAGGATTTTGACAACCCTACCGAGACAACAGGAGTCAGTGTTCATTCTGAAATTCATCGATCACCCCCAAGTACAGATAATTTTTTGAGTGTCTGAACCTAATATCTGCTTAAACAATGGCAACCGTCCTCACACAACTTCCCTTCATTCGTCGTTATTCTGCTATGGTACACCACACCAAGGCCTCAAATCTGGTTTACCCGGCCCTACACCCAGGCCAGAGTATCCATCACCCACCAACAGCACCTCATTCCACAGAAATCCCTCGACGTCCTGTTTTCCACTCATTCACACACACTGCTGCTTCTGTCGATTCCCGTAACTTCTAGTGTGTCCTTCAACCCCATTCTTCCATCTCCTACGTATTCCCCCCCCCCCACAGCCATCCACCTCAGAACTTGAATCTTTTTACCAATTTTTTACTTCCCACGACCCATTCCCTCAATATGTCTGCACCACCTGAGCGAACCTTGAGTCACTCTGACACAACACTACATTCAAACACATCTCCATATTTCTGTATTTATCGTTCTTTGAGCGCGCGCGTGTGCGTGTGTGTGTGTGTGTGTGTGTGTTACAGGAAGTCCACCGTTACTTTTACTGGGTACTATAGGACTGTGAGGCTGAAGGAAACTGTCTTGGATTTATCGTTTAACAGATCTCTCTCAAATTGTGACTATCGAATGCTTTTTATATAAATGCATTAAAATACTTGAAAAAATATGTAATTTTTCGGATCACCTAAAGATCAGCCCCCAGTCTAATTCACGTGATAAATGAACACCCTAACGCTACCTGAGATTTAGGTTAGGTTGGGTTACATTAAGTTAGGTTAGATAAGGCTACATTAAATTATATTAGGATAGGTTAGAGTTAGAGTGGTTAGGTTAGGTTTATGAAGTTAGGTTAGGTTAGGTTAGGTTAGGTTTATGAAGTTAAGTTAGGTTAGCGATAGGGTGGTTAATTCTAAGGTGAAATAAGCTGGGGGTCTAATCATCAGGTGACCCTACATTTTCTAACACCTATGTAATTGTTGTAAATGGAAATCAAGAGATACAGGTGGCGTGGGTGTTGGTGTGAGCCAGACGGGAGAAACTGGAGAGCCACACCCCGTCTACAGGCATCCCACCTCTCTGTCGCTGAGGCACCTTCGCGCGCGCGCGCGCGTGTGTGTGTGTGTGTGTGTGTGTGTGTGTTGCTACATTATACCAAAGACACTATATACCAAAAATTGCCTTGTCCAGTGAGGGTGGTGGTGGTGAGGACAACACAGACTGGTGGTAGTGGCCGCAGTGAGGATAACAAGGAGACCGGAGGAGGGGGGTATAACGGCCGCTAAAAACCTTGTAACAAAGACGAAAAAAGTAAATTATGATAAAAAAATAACATGACGAAGGAAAACTCTTAATAAAATAACAGTAAATAAGAATAACAGTAAAAAAGAATAACAATAAAAAACACTTTATGGGAAAAACATTAAATAAACAGGAGTTGTTTACGAAATATCCAACGTTATAATAGCCTTCGAGATATAAACAACTTAATGTAAACAAAGCAATAATATAAACAAATAATGTTAGCAAAGCAATAATGTAAACACGTTAATAGTGTAAACGAAGGAATAATATAAACACAGCAAAATTATAAACAGGAATATAAACAAAAACTAAACAAAGCAAGAACATAAAACAAGAACATAAAGTAAGAACATAAACAAAGAACATAAATCAACAACATAAACAAGAACATAAAGTAAGAACATAAACAGAATATAAACAAGAACATAAACAAGAACATAAACAATACAAGAGCATAAACAAAGCAAGTACAAAATAAAGCAAGAACAAAAACAAGAACAAAACAAAGACATAAACAATACAAGAACAAAAACAAAAGAACAGAGGAGCAAAAACAGTATGAGGGATTGAGGATATATATATATTGACCAAATAAGACACAATGTGGTGAACCATGAACCAATCACTGGAAGGCAGGGAAAACTGTGCACAACCCGGGAAAAATGCGAGAAAATAAGAAAGGAACGATACCAGGCGGCTGGAATGGGAGAGTATTGAGCGAGCAGCATAGGTGAGTGTGTGTGGTGGCAGACAAACGGGGATAGGTGTAGGGGAAAGAGGATGGAGGGGTCAACGGAGCTAGGCAGACACATACACACAGACTGGGGGAAGGAACCAAGGACAACGAGCACACTAGTAGGGGGCGGAGGGTAGGAGGAGGAGGGGTGTGTAGCTGAACTGTTGACAAAGACCGAACATCTGGCACAACTTAAGCCCAACTCCCCGCTGCCACCCGTACGAAGCACATCTATCGATATCCCCTGGCATTTTCTCATCATCTTTTATCATTACTCCGTTATTATGTTTATCAGCGTCATATTGTCTTAGGGTTGTGTGGTGCCTGAGGTATGGTCGAGCGTGGCTGGAAAATTATTGGAGTAAAATTTGGTTCGGGTTTTCCGGTTTGAGAGGTAACGGAATCTTGTTCTTTATACCTATTATGAGTGTGTGTGTGTGTGTGTGTGTGTGTGTGTGTGTGTGTGTGTGTGTGTGTGTGAGAGAGAGAGAGAGTGGAGGGACAAAATTGAGGAGAGAGTCTATCAGTAGCAAAAACCACTGTACCAGATCGGAGGATAATTAGGAGATGAAAGCCTTGTAGCCCAACACACACACACACACACACACACACACACACATATACACACACACACACACACACACACACACACACACACACACACACACACACACACACACTATCTGAGTATATAAAAGACAAGATACAGACTTATGAATAAATTATTGTTCACAACACAGACTGACAACCGAAAATACTGACAGGCAGACATACAGGTGGCTAAACAAAGCAAGATAAACAGAGATGGCTGAACAAAGCAAGATAAACAGAGATGGCTAAACAAAGCAAGATAAACAGAGATGGCTAAACAAAGCAGGATAAACAGAGATGGCTAAACAAAGCAGGATAAACAGAGATGGCTAAACAAAGCAGGATAAACAGAGATGGCTAAACAAAGCAGGATAAACAGAGATGGCTAAACAAAGTAAGATAGACACATAGATAACTAAACAAATCAAGATACACACACATGGCTAAACAAAGTAAGATAGACACATAGATAACAAAACAAATCAAGATACACACACATGGCTAAACAAAGTAAGATAGACACATAGATAACAAAACAAAGCAAGATACACACACATGGCTAAACAAAGTAAGATAGACACATAGATAACAAAACAAAGCAAGATACACACACATGGTTAAACAAAGTAAGATAGACACATAGATAACTAAACAAAGCAAGATACACACACATGGCTAAACAAAGTAAGATAGACACATAGATAACTAAACAAAGCAAGATACACACACATGGCTAAACAAAGTAAGATAGACACATAGATAACTAAACAAAGCAAGATACACACACATGGCTAAACAAAGCAAAATAGGCAGATGACGAAAGAAATGAAGATAAATAGATGGCTAAGCAATGCAAGATAGACAGATGGCTAAACAAAGCAAAATAGACTGATGGCTAAACAAAACAAGATACATATACTGCACATGCCTAAACAAAGCCAAACACACATACATGGCTCAACAAAGCAAGATAGACAGATGGCCAAGCAAATCAACAAAGGCCACACAGGCTAGTAGAGGCTTTACGACCTTCCTCCACATTCGCTGTAGCCGCACATGCCATCTTGGTCTGCCATGTGCTTGTCCAGTCTCTCCTCGAAGGTCAACAAGCTTTGGAGATCCGCCCACCTGCTCAGATAAGCTCTTGATACCGAGAAGCATACATCTAGAACACACTCGAGAGGCCAAACACACATTCAGACACAGACAGATTTAAGTGTTAAATGGAGAGACGACAGCTGTAAGGTCAAGCGAAACACCATCAACAACTGTCCGCGCCGCTCTTGTTGTCAACAGACGCCACATCATACGGGAGCGGAGGGGATACGCAGGGGTTAGCGAAATAGTGAGAATTATGGTAATGAGGGGGTAGTTCGGGGTGGCGGCACGTGTTTGGGGGGCAGGGGGTTTGTGGTGGTCGGGGCGAGGGGGGAGAGGGGGGGGGGGCTGCACGTGTGAGGGCGCGGCAGTGAGGTGGGGTAGAACTCACACGTGCCACACGACCCCCTCCCTCCCACACACTGATGCCTGCCTACCCGACCATACTCCCATATTTCTCTTGAACTTTCGGTCGTTTTCAACAAGTCAAAGTCCAATTTGTTATTCTTTCCCTGTTTTTGTGAAGCACGTGCTGATATCTCGCACACTGCCATCAGCCATCTCCAGAATATGTAAAGTCTATCAACAGGCATTTGTTTTGTTTACATAAATGTGTTTTGTTTACATGAGTGTGTTGTGTTTACATGAGTGATGCGAGATGCGGCCGCGCGAGGGCTCTGGTGTGGCGGGTAGCAACAGAGGGGAGAGTTTGGGTCCCGGGGCGGCTGCACGAGGGCGCGGGGGGTATAATTCTCACAATGGAGAAGGGGGGAGTCTTTCGATTATTGTAGGGGGAGGGAAACAGGCAGCCATTTGATATGTTTAAATGCGATCTGCAAAAGTACATGATATTATTCGTTGCCTTTGGAGCAGTTGGTCCCGTTAGTTCCCAAATGTTATCCCACATCAAAATACTGTCGCTTCCGGCGTCCTGTTTGTTTGTCCTTATCGAAGTTGTGCAATCGTTGATCTTACAAAGAAAAGACAACTCGGTAAAAACTGCCAACTTTTCCTGCAAATCATAAAAAATCCACCTTTTCCCGTAGACTTGGTATAACGGCGTAACACAAGGGTGAGTCATACGCGGCAGCACGATAACACCAACACCTACTGCAGTGCCAAGTGTCGCAACATAAAGTACCTCGATTAAGGTCGGGCTTCTACTAATTATCCTGCTGTAAATTATGTTTGTAATATTAAGAAAAAAATCCAGTTCAGCATCTTTCACTACCGGTTATAAAGTTACGGAAGAAAGTTATTTACCTGTGTACCTTGACTTCAAGGCTTGTTATGCCCGAAACTGTATATGTAGGTAAAATGTAGCCAATGAATGACATTGTTTGATACGTGTATAACAGTTTTATTCCCCAAAACCAAAGATTAAGTGAAACTCGCCGGAAATAAGCAGAGAATAGTCACCGCCCAGAGCAAGTTTCCCGGTTGTCCTCACACGGCGCCAGATGTGCGACAACTGCAGCTTCCTGGACCAAACATTGCCTCTAAAGGTAAACACATTTATTTATCTTTGTCTCTCAAATATAGACATTTACAAATAAGTGAACACACATACCTTCATGATTATATTAAGACCAGGTGACACATGGTTAGGAACATAATGCATAACGAACTTGCGAAAATATAAATAATGAGTGAGCACGAGGAATCTGGCATGTTTTAGGAGTGTCCGGAGTGGCGTGTGTGGGGGAGGGAGGCCAGGATAATGTGGGGGGAGGCAGGATGCGCGCCACACAAAAACAATAATGCGTAAGGATCGATATCCTACGTTATCCCACGGTTACCCTCCCTCAATGATGGTGGAGAAGTGTTCGTGGTATAGGACTCTCTCTCTCTCTCTCTCTCTCTCTCTCTCTCTCTCTCTCTCTCTCTCTCTCTCAGTGTGTGTAAAACCATCCCTCATGTTCAAGAGGTGTTACAACTTTTCTGGTCACCTTCCACAGTAAACACCATAGTGAGTGATGTTGAGGCATCAATGGGCGGCTTCACACCTTAATTAACGAGTGTTTGTGACGCAACACATCCAACGTTTGACTTATTTCTTTAATATTGTTGTCATTTCGTTTGAGTGAAAATGTATCTTTAACAATGGTACACAGTTAAAAACGAACCCTAACGACGTGATCACCTTAAATATCGCACAAAAATATAAAATCAGACTTACATCATCACACGTAAATATAGTTAATTAAGATTTATTTTTATAAATGGTATATATGTTACTGAAATATATTAATATTTTTACCTTGAATCTCCACTAATTAAATTTGGCAGTTAACAAGGCAATAACCACACACACACACACACACACACACACACACACACACACACACACACACACACACACACACACACACACACACACACACACACACACACACACACACACACACACGAACCAACAGGGTGTATTAAAACTGTTACGTTACAAACAGGAAAATATTAAAAGCTGTTACGAGTTGTTAGTAGGCAAGGGAGAGAGTGAGACCAGTGTCACGATGGCGATGAGAGAGGAATGTTTGATAAATAGAACGTAAGTTAATTTTCTCCGCGTTACCGAAAATAAGTACGTTCTTCTTTAGTCATATCAATTGCATCAGTTATATGAGTCAGTGATATGAGTCTATCATATGAGTCAGTTATATGAGTCAGGGGGGCACTTTACACAGCCACTAAGGAACAGGGTATTGAACCTAGCAGGAGACTGGGATAATAGTGAAGGTCTTCAAATCATTCTACTAATTATAATACACCTAGTTCGTGCCTTGTCTACCAACCCACATTATTAGTCTCTCTCAGGTATATAAATAACGTTTAAAAACTATACCAAAACTAATTACATTTTTTATTATCTTCTGTTTATTATTTTTTTTTCATTAGTCTTTTCTTTGTTTTGTCATTTATTCTGTATTTATCTGTCTTTTTTACTCTCTCTCTCTCTCTCTCTCTCTCTCTCTCACACATCTCCCTTTCTCACCTCATTCTCTCCCTTATTCTAATACCTCTCACTACACCAGCCTCTCACCTCTTGCACAATAACTTCTCAGGTGTGTTTAACAGTCGACGGTGTCCCAAGTATAGAGCCACTGGAGACGAGTTCATTAGTAAGTTGAGTAAAGTGTCGGATTACCTGAAGATCCGCCCCCCCCCCCAACCCATGCCGCCCAAGCTTCTTATTTTACATTATATTTAACTCCCTGAACGCTAAACTAATCTAACCTAATGCTAACCTAATCTAATCTAACCTAACGCTAACCTAATCTAACCTAATGCTAACCTAATCTAATCAAACCTAACGCTAACATGATTTAACCTAAAGCTAACCTAACCTAATCTAACCTAACGCTAACCTAACGCTAACCTAATCTAACCTAACGCTAAACTAATCTAACCTAATGCTAACCTAATCTAACCTAACGCTAAACTAATCTAACCTAACGCTAACCTAATCTAACCTAATGCTAAACTAATCTAACCTAATGCTAACCTAATCTGACAATTCGCAAACCTAATCTAACATGACACAAATGTAACCCAACGCTAACATAATCGAACCTAATCTAGCCTAACTCTAACCTAATCTAATCTAACCTAACGCTAACCTAATCAAACTTATATCGTGACACTAATCTAACCTAACCCTCCCCAGATGAAATAAGCTGGGTGGGTGGAACGAACGACCCTCAGGTAGTCTATAACGTCAAACACTTTCAATTTTCGCTCTTAATTAAGACTCTATGTAGATGCTGTTGACTAAGAAGCCATTATGCCGAGGACCTGCTGGGGACACGTTTAAGACCTGTTCAGAACTTGTAGAAGATCTGTAAAGGACCCGTTCCGTTCTTACGCCTCTCACTAGTCCTCCTCCTGCTTCTCACTCTTTCTCTCTCTCGCCTCTCTCACTGGCACTCTCCCTCTCACCTCTCTCTGACAATCGCTCTCACACCCCTCTCTGACACTCTCCCTCTCACCACCCTTCCTACTCCTGTTCCAGACACTAAGAGCCCCTGCTGGTTATTATACGGGTGCTCTCTCTCTCTCTCTCAAATAGCGATTATCTCTCTCTTAAATAGTGGTTCTCTCTCTTTCTCAAATAGCGATACTCTCTCTCAAATAGCGGTACTCTCTCTTTCTCTCTCAAATAGCGGTCCTCTCTCTCTCTCTCTCTCCAACATAAATCAGGACAAAACAGGTACACAAACAGACCTTCTCTACCGACCGTTCACATATACACAGCGCCTCCTATCCTTCCTCAGACCATTTTATAGCCCAACCCTATACAGTTCTGCTTAGTATACGGGAGTCAGTAGTGTGTTGAGGGAGCTTGCTGTAGCCATCAGTGGGCCAGAAGCTTCAAGTGGCTACCAGATTAATCTCTTCAGTATCCGTAAGTTGCGTAAATCTATCTCGATCCGTGGGTTAATCTCTTCAGTATCGCCAATATGTATTAACTAATCCCAGATCCAAGTTAAGACGTGGATTAAAAAAAAAGTGTTGCTGTTGTGGTGAATTTGATGATGTTAAAGTAAAGGTCAATCCTGGCTGTATTTGTGTTTGTTTTAGCAGGATATCAGGAAAATGTTAGCTTTGAACATGATAGTAAGGCTTCCATTATCTCCAAAGTGTAAAATATATCCTGCAAGATCGTGTCCCAGGTTGAGATGAGTCCTTGTATCTGTTCCTCTGTCCTGTCCAGGAGTCGATGATAGGGTAAGGGACAGTATACAGGCCGCCCAGGTGAGGGGTGTACTGTAACGTGTATCGGAAATGTGAGTGAACTTGTGCCGGCTACAGTGTTTTGTAGCCTTTTCTATCTTGTGTGTGTGTGAGATGCACCATTAATCTGGAAATTTTCTTTCTGCCTTTCTTGTAATTCTGCACGTGGTTCTTCGTTCTGAATCACATTTCAAACTAAGAATATCCACTTCATTGTTGTTTACTAACACACACCAGTCCCAGGTGTTGCCTCACTTTGCCTGTTGACCTTCTTCACCATCATCATCATCATTATCCGGGTTTTCTCGGCGACAACTGTCACCTGTCATAGCCGTAAGGTGTTAAATAATGGTTTGCTGGACAAAGGGTTTCTCCATTCTAGCGAAGGAAGAGTTCAGTTATTTGCAAATGTATAAGCTTCAGGTGTGAGGTGTACAAGCGGTAAATAAACTACCGTACAGTTGGGGTCCGATGATTTTCCAACTGAACATTGCCATTGTTTCGCTAGGGTTGGTAGGCCTGAATGCGAGACATTTCGCACTTAATTTGGTAGGCCAAAATTAGCTAAGTTCATTGACAATATTGAATTACAGTAACCATGGAAGTGGATGAGTTGCCATATAGGAATGCACATTCTTTATGTAAGATATCAGGAAATGTTGGTAGCACTAATTACGTAAATCACAATATTAAGCTGCTACAACACCGCTCACAATGTGCATTAGACACGAAGAATGAGGCATAGAGTTCCGATCAAGTTTCAAATTGTGTTAGTGTGGCAGCACTAACTCTGACTCATTTCAGAGTGCCGATCACTTGTTTCGAGCACGTGTGGCCGAACCCATACACGCGCAGGGCTACCAATGCGAGGAATGCCTCAGGGGCCTTTTTGAAACACTTCGTTTGTAGTGTCAGTTTGTTTCGCGCAGGAATTGTAACGGTAGTCTTTTTTACCGAGTGTACAAGGTGCCTCAAGTAAATATTCCACAACAGGGAACTCGGTAAGCTTCCCTGAGTTACACCTCCCCCTGAGTTACCCCCCATTGGTCGTGTGACTTCTGGACTCTGCCTCATTAGTATCACCTTCAGATCTCGACCCTGAAAGTGCAAGACTTCAACATGAATCTCTAGCACCCTCAGTTTCATCACAAGATCACAGTGCCAAACTGAGATACAGACACAAATATAATGTCCAATAGAATAACACAGACTGGCGCCAAGTGCTTGGTGACACTCTCTCGAGAAGCTCATTAAGAGATCAACAATAGAGCTTCCCTGAAATAAAATTGTCTGTCACATAAATATTAGTTATCATTAAGGAACTATGTCAACTGGGACAAAACTTTTCTTCAAATATTTACTAAGTGACTGGCAGTTGTGATATTGTATCCTCTGGAGTGTAACTTTAACGGTCTTTACCAGAGTTCAGAAGCGAGTCGTCCTGAGCGTAATTTTCACCTCGTATTTGCTTTCCCCTGATTGATAGCCCGGAGTTGCACGTCTTCCATTCACCCTGGGTCTCACCAGCGAAGGTTCTTATTATAAACGGGTGGCTGTCTTGTACACTTCACCTAAACTCTCTACGGTGACAGCCAAACCAAGGATGATCTCGCGGTCTTCTCAAACACTGCCACTGGGGAATATATCTGAGGCAGAGATCCAGTGTGGTTGACGAAGGCCGTCCTCTGATCACTGACGCCACCCTGGGACTCCTAAATACTGACTGCGAGTTCTGTACCAAGTGATGGCCAGTCTCCACTATCCCAGAGTGTGAGTAAGATTCCTCGACTCAGTCCGTCCGAGTGTCAAGTTTTGTGAGTACAGCTTGAAGGTGTGATGACCCGATGTCCTCCAAGAAGTTTATAAGTGAATTATTTAGGGACGATTAGTCACAACTGCAGGTTGTTGGAGGAAACCAGGCAGGGTCGTCCACTAAGGTCCTCTTCATCTAGAACACAGCAGAGGAGCTCAATGACGTTAATCTATGCGAGGTACTGACTGGGCTCTGTTTATCTCTCTCTCTCCTTTATCTCCTCCCTCTCTCTGTTTCTCTCTTTCATCCATCTCTCTCTCTGTCTCTTTGACGTAACGAACGGAATACTTTAATAAGATTTATATACTTAAGAAGTCTACCAGTTCATGTATTCAATGGGACAATAATACTACTAATACTACTACTACTACTACTGCTAATAATAATAATAATAATAGTACGTTACTACTCCATCTCCCTTTCCTGTTATCATTAATATCATCATTATCAATATCATCGTTATTATTAGTAGTATAATTATCATCGTAAGTCAAGCATGCCTTTACAACACCAGGAGTCACACACTACCCACACTACTACTATCATCATCGTGGACCAACAGCACTTACACAACACCTACGAGTCACATACACACACACACACACACACACACACACACACACACACACACACACACACACACACACACACACACACGACAGCAGCAACTCAACAGCGTGACTGATGTTGACTCCCTGAACTAACTCTTCCCTAACTCTTCCTAACTTCTTAACTCTCCTTAACTTCTTAACTCTCCTTAACTTCACTCGGTTTTTTCTCGACCATCCTGAGTTGATATTCGATATTGAGGGATCATAGAAGCTCCGGCGACTTACACATACCTCTCAGTGGGTTGTGGCGACTTATACAGATCTCTCAGTGGGTTGTGGCGACTTATACAGATCTCTCAGTGGGTTGTGGCGACTTATACAGATCTCTCAGTGGGTTGTGGCGACTTACACAGATCTCTCAGTGGGTTTGATCTCAGTGATGACTTATACAGATCTCTCTCAGTGGGTTGTGGCGACTTATACAGATCTCTCAGTGGGTTGTGGCGACTTATACAGATCTCTCAGTGGGTTGTGGCGACTTATACAGATCTCTCAGTGGGTTGTGGCGACTTATACAGATCTCTCAGTGGGTTGTGGCGACTTATACAGATCTCTCAGTGGGTTGTGGCGACTTACACAGATCTCTCTCAGTAGGTTGTATGACTTACACAGATCTCTCAGTGGTCAGGCACTTCTCTCAGTGGGTTGTGGCGACTTATACAGATCTCTCAGTGGGTTGTGGCGACTTATACAGATCTCTCAGTGGGTTGTGGCGACTTACACATATCTCTCAGTGGGTTGTGGCGACTTATACAGATCTCTCAGTGGGTTGTGGCGACTTATACAGATCTCTCAGTGGGTTGTGGCGACTTACACATATATCTCAGTGGGTAAGGAAAATTATGTACTGGGTTATAGCTATATTGTGACACAGAGATACGTGGGATACATAGAAGTGCGTGGATGTACTGTTAGTGATACGGTGGAAAGAATACATACAGGGATACATGTATGCAAGACAGTGGTAATAATACAGTGATAGAGATACAGGGATCCTAAGATACATTAATAACAATACTATAACATAAAAGATACAGGAATACATGGATACACTGGTGTCTCCCTCTCAGGTGATAAATAACCAAACAATCTTTAACCTACACACAGAGCCTCCTCCACCATTATTATCACCACCAGTCCCACCACTACTTTCTCTACCACCGTTATCACCTCCACTACGTTTTCCTCTACCATTATCACCCTCACCACTATCCCCACCACTATACCCTTCTCCAACATTGCTTACACACACACACACACATACACACACACACATACACACACACACACATACACACACACACACACACACACGTCCCCTCCAGGTAAACATTGTACCTGACAATATATTCTCATTAACACCAATAATTACAAGTCAATCACCATCAGTCTTAAGAGTCAACAATTCACACACATGTATTATCACTACTCAATAATGAACTGCAACATCAGGCGTCTATCACCACGTGTCATCCTGGGTTGAATACATCACCGCACTTGTAGTCATTCAAAAAACTATCTGTACTTCGGGGGAGCGATAGTTTCAGTATGAACACCACGACTCCTGTTATCTCGGTAGGGTTGTCAAAATCCTCCGTCCGTTGTGTCATAATGTCTCAACAATTGGGTATAGATAGTTTTTTGAGTGACTGTACATAGTTTTAATGATGCCTCATTTTCACAGCTTTGTCATCACTACAGAGGCGGATGACAAAACTAATCCCGGGCATTAGGAACCTTGAGTACACAGACATTAAAGCATCTGAATTTGCACTCCCTCGAGAGGCGTAGAGTGAGGGGCGATATGATCCAGGTGTATATATGGAAGTCAGGGCTAAACAAAGTGATATAACAAAGGTACTCAAACTATCCAACCAGAAACGAACTCGTAGTAATGGTTATAAATTAGACAAATTTAGATTTAGGCCCGAGATATGTAAATATTGGTTTGGGTGTTTATTGTTTACTTTGTCTCCGGCCTCTTCACCGTGTTTGTTTGTAATTGTTGAACTTTTGTGTAATTGTTGTACAGTTTACGAGACGATGTTGTTGTGTTTTCTTGTTTGTTGTTGTTGTCTGAGAAGGAGTGATGGATTACAGGCAATATAATCTCAAATATAAACTAATCATTACAAGTTACCTAATATACTATACTCTTGATATTTGTTTTAAAGATTTTCAAGAACTTCATCATCACTCTCACATAATTTACCTGTACAGAATATACCTGCAGTAGCCTATGCTTTCATGGTACACAAACTCATCTTGCTGATTAGTGCTTAACAGGTCACTCCACCCAGCTCTTGATAGCAAACCCGCTATAGTAGTACCCCCTTACCAAGAGCAACCTCACTGCTATAACTTAAATGGAACAGAATTTCTTTCTAAAAAAAAAAAAGCAAGTAAAATGTTCCCTCCACAGTTGTACGACCACTCTCAACTAGGAATAAATTACCCTCCAAACACATCAACAAGATAAGTATGAGCTGGATTACAGTGACGACATAATCATGGTTAAATAAGTCACAACCAAATAAGCTACAATTCAGCGGCGCGCAGCAGGAGACGTGTAGCCTGGAAATGAGGGCTTACTGATACGGGTGATCCTCCGCCCTGGTGCTGGAGACATCAATCCCGGGGCTGGGATGAAAGGCGGGGGAGATATGATGAAGGGTGAATGGCGCGGGTAGATGAACTGACGTGTATAGCTGGGAAATGTTATGATGCGGCCTTCACCACGCTCGTGTGTGTGTGTGTGTGTGTGTGTGTTACGTAGCTTGTTTGGGTAATATACGTGTTGGTAGTTACAGTGTGGTGGTTGGTGGTGGTATACATAGCTTGTTGTGGTAAAGGGCGCGTGTTAGTAGGTACAGTGTGGTGGTTGTATGTGGCTGGCGAGTGTGTGTGTGTGTGTGTGTGTGTGTGTGTGTGTGTGTGTGTTAGCACATGGCAGTAAACAAGGTAAGCAGACCACAGGTGAGAAGAAACCACAGGTAAGAGACCACAATGAGTGGGGAAAGATGGCGGTGTTGTGAGGTAGTCAGTCAGTAATAGAGATGATGACATGAAAATACGAGTGTTTGAGTGAGGTAACGGACGGCGGAGGTACAGTGTGTGTGTGTGTGTGTGTGTGTGTGTGTGTGTGTGTGTGTGTGTGTGTTTCAGAATTGATTTGACTCAAGTTTAGGTTTCTATAGAGATAATTTTATACTTTACTAAGATTTCTACAGGTGGTTTCCAGGTGTTTTAATCAGGTTTCTGTAAATGCCTGTCACTTAGTTCTCAGCGATAGAGACACAGGGGCCACTGAGCCATATATAACAGGTGTGTAGGGGAGATAACGTATCTTCCCTACACACCTGAGTTTCTGTATACCTGTCTATGAGGTTGATACTTTTGGTATGTGGAATCACCTTGAGGGGTCATGAAGGTAATGGAGATGATGATTTTTAACATTACTTAACGTTTATTTACTCAGATTTGTCTCTTTATTTTTGTAAACGCCTTAGTTAAGGACGTTCAGGTGACGGGCAATTGGAAGGGAATGATTGAAACCCGTCTTTTGACGCATTCAATATTTATTGATGTGGTCAAAACCTGCAGAGGATCTGACTCATGGAGGGGCGGGCAGCACCGCCACCAGTCGAAGACAGTCCACTCAGCAGAACCAGGACTTGTCTGTAAACACTTCTACATCTGGCGAGGTCACGGGTCGAACGATTTAATGGCATCACACGCCAGCACTGTAGCTGAAGCCAGCGGCGATAACAATTTTAGTGTTTTGTTGAATTATGTTAAGATTAAGCACCCTAGTTTATTTCGCCTTATGACTAGACACCCCTACGCCAACCTAATCTAACCTGACCCTTTGCTACGAATCCTTATATAACCGCAATACCTGACGTTAGCCATCACTTTTTACCACGATACGCTATGGTGGCAGCAGCTTGAACTATCGCGCAAAGTGTTCAGTTCCTTCATGATCTTCATTGGGGGAATCCAAGTGCTTTCTTCTCTGTATTCCTCTTGTTCTTTCTCATTTTATTTCTTATGTTGTGTCCCCAAAACAAGCACAGGTCTTCCTTACTATCAGGTCTGATCTGCCAAACACTCCTACTGCAGTAATGTCGTCCCCGTCAGGAGGGAGAAGCTATTGCTCAACACACATTGAAAAAATCGGCCAAAACACACGTAGAAGAAAGTATCACTGCCCAAGGAATCGTATATCCAATCGCAAAAAAACACACACACACACAAAACACCAAATCCACAGGCCGGAACTGTGCACCAATTGTGACCATAAAGGGCAGGAGAACCAATGAAACAATGGCTGTATGATATTTTTATAGCTGTGTGGGACATAGGATATACACCTTTAGCGTGGTACCAGTCTGTTATTTGCCCCGCGTACAAAGGAAGAGAGGATAGACTGGGACGCAAAAGCTATAGAGGAAATGTTGTGATGTGTCATGGAGGTAAATTGTGACGGAATGTTGGAGAAAAATGAGTAATAGAACAAAGGCCTCCAGTACGTGATGAAGGCTCTCCCAGCAGGACAACAACACCACTTCCACCACCAAGACTACAACTCTAGAAATCAAGAATATATTATCGTGCTTTATCTATTATATAGATCGAGAAGAATCCCTAGAAGTAAGTTGTTGAAGGTTTTTAGATAATGTCGACATACAATATCTGTAAAACTACAAACAAACAAGATTACACACATATATCACCTATGAATTGTGTACTGGGCGGTAATGAATGACTCCCAAGTAAATACGGGCGTCAGGCAGGGCAGTGGGTTATCCCCAACCTTGTTCAAAATCTACATAAAAAATTAATGTTTTCAGCGACAATTCAACGCGGATAAGACGGTGATCCGCCCAACACTCTGCTCTGTGCATCTCTCTGGTAATGTGGACGTAGTGAATGTCGCGTCGTCGTACGAACATAAAATCGAGTAGGCGTCAGCTGTCAGCTACCTTCCGGCCAAGGCAGTTGCCCGAGGTGTGGCCGCTGACGCGCAGTCATCTTCTCGGAGCCACAGGTGAAAGCTGGGTGCCATTGTGGGGATCAACCGCCCTTGAGGATCACCCTACAGCGTAGGACACGGCCATCCCACAGACGGAGGTGCTACCCCCGTGAAACATCCCAAACATCCCTACACAAGGAAGACAGCAAAACATGCACATCATGTCTGATATAGAGGAAAATTCATCCCCCGATGGTGCTGACATCTTAACGACAACAGGATGGCACCTGAGGCGGCATATCTGACTTGACTCCCAAGATAAAAAGTGAACCAGGAAGACCAAGATGGTCAGATAACATCCAGGAGAGACGCGGACTAAATATGGTTCGGTGAGTGTCGGAGAGGCTGGTGACAGGTCTCTCAGCCGACGGGGTACAGCAGGCTACACGGGCGAAATAAACAAGAAATTAGTGGTAGGAGACACTGTCTAAGTTTTGCTATTGTCTGAGACAATTTTTGGCTTTATTTTAGCCTCCAAGAGTAAGCCAGTTCAATACTCTCTCACATTTCCAATTAAGGAAAACAACAAAGGAATCATGGATAAACTGAGGTCCAGGAATGTCCCCATGAATTTTTTTTTCATCCCACATTTTGTAGTTTCACAAAAATACACAAGATTCCCCCCTAGGCTACGTAAGAGTGTCTCCCTCTATCATCCCCCCAGTACAGTGAGGCCATCCACCCTGTAACACTGCCCCCCACTCCCCTAACACAACCGTCCACTTCCCGTCACGGTGAGGAAAAGTCTGTAATTGAAAATACTCTTTTTCCTCCGTCAGGTTGTCATCTTGAAGGCCGTCCATCGTATTTTGTTTGTGTCCGCGTGTGTTGTTTATGTTGGATTCAAGAGGGTGAGGAATGTTGTCAATGGGGAAGCTATATAATAATGGTTGCCTCTCGTGTTCGAGGATGGCCTACCCTAGGGCCACCACACCCATATTGACGAGTATTATGACCCAGTGTCAAGGAATAATCCGAGAAGACCGGACAACTCGCGAACTACACTGACTAACCATTACGCCGGAACACGTTGGGTATAAAAAGGCAAATGACGTAAAATAACTTCCCCAGAGTTTCGCCCTGCCCAGGGATCGAGCCCGGGTCCATACACACATAATAATACTCTGCTACTTACGTATAGACCTTCAATAAATATTTCACAGATCACCTGAAGATTAATCCCAGCCTATTTCACCTTAATTAATCACCCTAACGTTACCGTAACCTAACCCCCAGAGGTTAAGTTAATCTTAAGATGAAATAAGCTGGAGGAACTCATCTTCAGGTGGTCCGAATATACGTGACCTGTTGCTCTTGAAAAACATTATTCCTGGCTAACATAAACTAACCTAACCTTCCCTCCGTCAACAATGACTGTCAATTATGGCGATGGAGATTGATTCCCTCTCTGTCTATATCTATAATAGTTTCCCCTCACAGTAGAAGAATGACTAAATATGTTCTCTCTCTCTCTCTCTCTCTCTCTCTCTCTCTCTCTCTCTCTCTCTCTCAGTTCATATAGGTGAACCAGGTGGTGAGGCGATCAACACTGGCCAAGGAGATGATGTCAATAGGTCGAGTGAGTAATTTGCTGAGGTGACAAGGAGTCGTTTTACCTGGAGAGAATTAATTTGTTTTATTCTAGACACACACTTGGGGATCACATGTAGATTAGACACCCACAGTTTATTTCATCTAAAGATTAATCACTCTTACGCTGACCTAACCTAACCCCAGTTTATTTTGCCTGAAGATTAACCACTCTCACGCTGACCTAAACTGAACTAAAGTAGAAGGACCTAACCTAACTTAACCTAACCTAACCTAACTTAACCTAACCCTCCAAGTGAAGTAAGTTAGGGAGAAGCTCATCTTCACGTGAACCAAAAATTCCTAAATGGATTCAACATAAAAACTCACTGTTTAAAATGTCACAGCCGTGTTACTTGAGGCACCAACACACACATCTGGCCTCGCTTACTGCCTTGACGAGTGTTGTTGACGCCAGAATATTAATAATTATGTTTCCCTAGTACTGTATATTTGTCATGGGATTTAGTGATAATCGTCAGCTTAAGCCTTAACACACAACTAATGCTTTAGTCAAATACGGATATACTTGTGTTATTATTGTTATAACTGAATGAAAATTAATGCTAATATGCTAATTATGCATTTAATGTCTTGACATAACCAAAGTTTACATAAATCAGGTAATCAGGTAAGGTTATGGTACGTTATTATAGGTTATGGTAGGTTAGGTTAGGGGTGCAGTGGTCGAGTGGATACAGCACTCGCCTCTTGTCCTAATGGTTGCTGGTTCAATCCCAGGGTACTCACAGTCCACCCACCTGAAAATGTGTACCTAACTTAATAGCTGGAGGAGAGGCTTGCGAGTGTAACGCTGACCAGCTGCCTTGTGTACTAAAGGTTTAGTGTACAGTGGCCACAGTCCCAGTGGTACCAACTATTACTAGGTTAGTAATGATAGTATTTGGTATTGTATTTTCCTAGATGGTTAATCCTTTAAATCAGATATATATTGAAATCATTGTTATGTCGCCATTGTCTTTCAAATTCATAATATTTTCATATATTTTTGTATTGCACCAAAGTGGTAAGAATAAAAGGGACTCAAACACATGCGTGTGTGAATGTGTGTAAAAAATCCTATCGAAAAATACCTGAGTGTGGTGGTGGTGGTGGTGGATTGTATATTCACCTTTGTGGTGCCTCTTGTCAGCCAACATAACAATGTTAACACTCCGTCAACACCTCGCACAACACACACCGAGAGTCCTGCAGGTGGTAAGCTCATGCACCTGACTTATTTAAGATATGGCACACACACACACACACACACACACACACACACACACACACACACACACACACAAACATACCTGTAGATAGATACAGATAAACAATATACCTAGACAGTGTAGGTATACAAACAAAGGTAAACAGTAAGTCGACTCAACCAAGGCTACCCCCCTCCCCCGTCAGCCCCTCCTCAACAGGCTACCCTCCTCCCCCTTCAGCCCCTCTTCAACAAAGCCATCTTAAGCTTTATTTCCATTAGGGTCCAAAATGACAGGGAAATTAGTCTTCCAGAAACTCTACCATAACCGGATGCGTTGTATTATCTGGATTCAGAGCAAAAGATAATATAACGTACGTGTCATCAAGTATCCGGCTTCGAGATGATTCACTTATGAGAACTCTGGCTTTCCGCCCCCCTCGTCTTCTTAATAGGAAAAAATGGGCCTATATAACTTGCCCTAAACACAATCCCGAATATGAAATACCTTGAAATTGGTTGAATCTAATATCCGTAGCCAATTTCCTGGTTGAAGGACGCATAGCAACTCTTGTGACATTTAATTATGGTATTCTAGAAGACCCAGACTTGAGGAGACTACGTTCAGGTGTATAGTGGCTCTCTCTCTCTCTCTCTCTCTCTCTCTCTCTCTCTCTCTCTCTCTCTCTCTCTCTCTCTCTCTCTGGTCGTGAAACAATACTTTTTTTATTTCCATGAAGCGACACTCTGGCAGAATGACAGGGGAACTTACAGGTTTACAACGCATAACATTGTATACATCATTTTACATATAAGTAAACATTAATGACCAATGTACACCAACTGTGCAGGGAGGGATTGGAAGTAATTGTGCAAATGAAAAGTGACACACAAACCAGAATACTGTATTTACACATAGTAATTATTGGACTTAGTGTGTTGCCATGTAATCCCCAGTACCCAGGTAACAGTGACCGCGAAGCTGTGTGCTGGCCTGGCTCCACTACACGAACACCAACCAACTGGAGGACTTTTCTGCCGTATACTCGTGCACAAACGAGACGAGGTTCATAAAATGTCGAGCCATAGTGGTGGAATTCCTCACATCCCATTGAAGATAAAGTACATTATGTCACCTTCTGTGTTAGTTCCAGCCTCCAGTCAGGTGTGTTCCGGCATGAACCAAGTACAGTACACGGGGTAAGACGGACGACAATGATGAGCCATGTCACAGACACAGGCGGGAGTGTCCTTCACAGGAATGAGTCTTGGGTGGCCTCTGGACAATGCATCAAAGCTGATCTGAGTATTGAACGACCCCAGTGTCTTCTGTCCCTGTACACTGTGGCTGTGACACGGCCCCTCCACACGACAGGTTAAGCTGGACGTGTTGTGGTCTGCAGCCAACTTAAGGGACACCAACTACTGAGGAGGTGACAAAGCTTGTGGTTCTAAAGTACTGTATAACCAGACGACCTCTCTCACCAGAGTCCACAAAGCTTGATGCCACCAGCAATAAATCGTTCCATCCACCAGAACTGTACTAATACAACACATGATGTAAGCAGACCACACCCAAGGGTAGATAAGTCACCCCAGAACCTTAGATACTGTCCCCTACAGACCCGTGCTGGGTGAAGGACCAACATTACTGGCTCACACACTGCACCACACTACCACCTGCACCTGAAGCATCAGTGGCCAGTTAGTTTCAATCCACAAATATATCTCGCTTTGTACTACTAGACAGGAGATGTGATAAAGGTTTTCAGCAACTTATGACTAAATCAGTCACATAAAACTATACTGTACATCCAAGCACAAGACGAGCTACAACATTCTCCCCAGAAGGTACATAAACATTTCAACATTTTTATTACTTTACAACATTTATCATGACTTATTCTTGTAACGAGAAGTCTCTCTCTCGCTTTCTCTCTGTTAAGAAGATTACTCGTATAATGATAATTATTATTACTGTGATGGTGTCTGTGTGTATTATATACAAGTCCACATATTGTTTATCTTACTTAAACACACACACACACACACAAACACCAAAAACATTCCCTCTCTCTCTTTTTCTAACAAACACACACACACTTATACACACAACTCACACACACTCTGCTCTACCCCACACACAGTCGCTCAGAAAGCACTAACAGGGTGATTGCAAGCAAGCAAGAAATTGCTGGCTCAGGCGTTCAAACACAGGATGTGTGTGTGTGTGTCAACCTTCTCCTCAGGGCTCCCTCTCACTTTCTCCTACGCTTTCCCCTCTCTCTCTCTCTCTTTATCTCTCTTGCTCTCCCCGCCTTCCCGTCCACTCTCTTGTTTTCTAACGCTCTTTCCCACGTTTTCACCCCTCCCTCTCCTCTGTCCCACTACCCTCTTAGCTCCTACTCTCCCCCTCTCACACGTTCCTCCTCTCCCCCCCCCCCCTCCCACTTTCCTATCCTCTCCCCAAACTTTCCTCCCTGTACTCTCACACACACACCCCTAACTCTCCTCTCACACACACACCCTAACTCTCCTCTCACACACACACCCTAACCCTCCTCTCTCCCACACTCTCACCAACATCACTGACTATTTACTACCCCAGAATCTCCATCTCCAAATTTTCCCTCCGGTGAGATCAACTTTCTGACTCCTTTCATTACTTTCACCGTCTCTCTCTCTCTCTCTCTCTCTCTCTCTCTCTCTCTCTCTCTCTCTCTGTGGCTTTTTTTTACTTTCATCGGGACAAACTCTCTCTTCCCAACTCTACAAACGTTTTACAAGTTCATTTCATCAACGCCTCCGTCTCCCGTTTTCTATGAAGGTCAACCAACTACTGTTTTCTTTCTGTATATTTAAGCTATAACGTTTCTATTCTTTCTGTTTTCACTTCTTATCGTTTATCATCTGTTTCTCTTATTATCAGTTTTTGTTAGCCTCTACCACCGTCACCTGAGAGCTAGGGGCTTGTTCTGTCTGCCTGTCTGTCAGTTTGTCTCTCTCTCTGTCTGTTCTCTAGTCTGTCAGTCTGTCTGTTCTTTTGTATCTCTTTTTGTCCTTCTCTCTGTCTGTCCTTTTATCTGTCTGTTTATTTGTGTCTGTCTTTTCTGTCTATACCCTCACACTCCCGTTACAGCTCATTAGCCTACACAATAACCACTGATAACTTGATAAAAATACACATTAACTGTTTTTTGTGTTAGGTGAAAAAAAAAAAAAATGGCCGGTTGGCGACCCTTTTAGTTTTTGTTTCCTCTCGTTATCGTTCACTACAGGAAAAATCACTTAATAGATCTTAATACACATGGAGATTTAGACACCCCACCTTATTTTACCTAACCTGATTAAAACACCAAAATACTGACCTTAATAGTATAATAGGATCTAACTCAACCTGATCCCTGACTATTATAAAGGAAAATTAAATTAAATTATCAGACTTTATTAGTTTTTAGGTCTAAGTCTTTATTGGATAATTTACTAAAGACTATGAAAGAAAGGATGAGAGAGAGAGAGAGAGAGAGAGAGAGAGAGAGAGAGAGAGAGAGAGTACAACGAGCCAAGATAAGTCAACCAAGCAGGACAGAAACAGACGTAATTCATTTGCAGTTGAAACATAATCCTCCACACACAAACACACATCTTCAGCCACTGTGTACGTAATATACTGTATATCACTGTGTACGTAATCTGTCACTGTGTACGTAATATATGTCACTGTGCCCGTAATGTCACTGTGTACGTAATATGTCACTGTGTACGTAATCCGTCACTGTGTACGTAATATATGTCACTGTGCCCGTAATGTCACTGTGTACGTAATCTGTCACTGTGTACGTAATATATGTCACTGTGCACGTAATGTCACTGTGTACGTAATATATGTCACTGTATACGTAATATGTCACCGTGCACGTAATGTCACTGTGTACGTAATATGTTACTGTGTACGTAATATATGTCACTGTGTACGTAATATATGTCAGTGTGTACGTAATATATTAATGCCACTATGTACGTAATATATTAATGTCATTGTGTACGTTATATTAATGCCAGTGTACGTAATATATTAATGCCAGTGTACGTAATATATTAATGCCACTGTGTACGTAATATATTAATGCCACTGTGTACGTAATATATTAATGCCACTGTGTACGTAATATATTAATGCCACTGTGTACGTAATATATTAATGCCACTGCGTACGTTATATTAATGCCAGTGTGTACGTTATATTAATGCCAGTGTACGTAATCCTAATCTAAATTAACTGAAGCTAACCTAACCTTATCTAACCTAACTCTTACCAAACAACAACGACAAAATAAACTAATGTAAAACCAATATTGATAAAAATAAAACAATTCTGATGGTTTATGTCTGTTTTAATCATAAGACTCCTCAACCCTTTTATATTATTAACCCGAGGCTCTGAAATTATATATTCTATCCAATCACCAATTACAATCTTACGGGGTCACTTCCGGGGTCACCAACTCACCAATCAATGTCAAGGAACAACTCGACAATCGTCCTTTAATTTAGAAGCCTGGTCAAGACTTTATGGTATAAGGTTTTCATTTTAACTTTATTATTTACTAAGATGTAAAAGATGAATTTATAATTGTTTCTTTTTCTCGATTTTTTCTACCTTTTTCTTAGTTTATGTTCCAGTCTCCAGGATTAGTGGTCTTCATGGTTTATAGGTCTCCAGGATTAGTGGTCTCCAGGGTTCATGGCCTCCAAGGTTACTGGCCTCCAGGGTTCAAGTTCTCCAGGATTAATGACCTCCAGGGTTCATGACTTCCAGGATTAATGGCCTCCAAGGTTACTGTCCTCCAGGGTTCATGGCCTTCAAGGTTACTGGCCTCCAGGGTTATTGGCCTCCAGCGTTCTCCACCGCCCTATCTCCACATTTATTGCACCTGGTGTCATTCCTCTTCATCCATTCTCCCCGCTTGTCTCCACCAGCTGATTACTCTTCTTCTAAACCTGATCCATCATTCCTTTTTACCTCGTTTTATAGCTCCGTGTGTGTGTGTGTGTGTGTGTGTGTGTGTGTGTGTGTGTGTGTGTTTATCTCTCTCACACATACACACCTTACACACATACACGCCTTAATAAAAACCAATGATAAATACGAACGGTAAATAGTTTTCTAGAGAACACTGTCACACGTCTCAGTAGAAAACAGAAGCTCAAGTCTCTAATACCCGTCACGTTTCACTTGGTAATGTTGAACTAAAACCAATTAAAAAAAAAAACTCCTCACTAGAGACCCACAATAAACACCAACGTTCTCTTAACACCAATAAACATAGATCCTGTCTTAACTTAGAAAACATTACCTGTCAAAAATCAACATCTATTTCGTGTTTACGTTTTCAATATCGCGGATTCATTCGGATTCACAAGAGGAAATAACACGAACGGATACACATTAATATAAGACTGTAATACGAACCTAAATTATACAGGTGTTTATTACGTTCAGGTGAGATGCGTAGTTTTTTTTTTTGGTTGTTTATTCTTTCATTTCTTGATTTTGTTTTCTTTTTTTCTTTCTTTGTTTATTTCTAACAGTTATTACAATCTATATATATCGTCGTTTTGAGGTAAGAGAGAGGTGTGTGTGTGTGTGTGTGTGTGTGTGTGTGTGTGTGTATATACATGATGTTTGTTTACACACACCAAACACCATAATTAACCAGCTGGACAAACTCCTCCCTTCATCGCCTCAAACATAACCAAATAAAGAATAAATACGACTTACATATAAAAATAAATAAAAAAAACCCAGAAAATACCCGATAATAAACATAAAAATATAAATAAAAAAACACAACAAAACTTAAAATAAACAAAAAATAAAAAAATATATAAAAAATAACAAAAATTAATTAACTTAAAACTTAAAACCTGAAGAAAAAAATAAATAAAAATAAACACAAAACAAAACCCACTCCAAATACGTTACCTGGTATGATGATGGACGACCTTATGTATTATTTAGGGGTAATTACCTGGTCGTTAAGTCGTTCAGGTAGTCAAGGAATAATTAGTCGTATCAGCATGATTCATCTATGATAATGGGTATTGATCGTGGCGGTGTGTGTATGAGTGTGTATGAATAATATACATTCTTGAGGGGGGGGGGAGAAGAGGTGCCAGGAGAGGGTGGTGGGAAAGGGGGGGAGGGGAAGAGGAAGGAAGGAAGACTGAGTGAAGAAGGATAGGGTAAGAAGAAAGAAGGAAGGGAGGAGGGGGTATATACTGTATATATATATTTTTTTTTTTTAGATTTGTCCAGCGGAGGCTAGTTTATTGGGCACCCCCTTACTTGTACATCCTATGTAAGGTGTAGTGCAAAAGCGTTTACAGCACTCAACAGGAGTTCATGCTTGCCTTCTTGACTCAGGCATTTAAAGGCGTAAGTGCCTGAAGGACGATGGATTATGTCAAGTTATATATAGTGACAGGATGAGTGTGTGGGGGGAGAATTCCCAATACAATACATCTGTTTATGGCAAGGCGTGGGACGGTTAATGGATATGTCAGGGAAGGGAAGAGGTCAGGAGTCACCAGGTCAGCCAAGAG
This sequence comes from Homarus americanus, assembly GCF_018991925.1. Taxonomy (NCBI): domain Eukaryota; kingdom Metazoa; phylum Arthropoda; class Malacostraca; order Decapoda; family Nephropidae; genus Homarus; species Homarus americanus. The sequence continues at coordinate 1,148,403 of NW_024735516.1, read as the reverse complement.
CTGGTCTGCCATCACACAGCTTTCTTGAGGGAAGGGTGCCAAGGTGATGAAGAGGAAGGGGTGCCAGATGAAGGGTACGTAGTAATGGAGGGGGGGTTGGAGTGCCAGATGAGGGGTACCCAGTAATGGGGGTAGGAGTGCCAAGTGAGGGGTACCAGTAATGGAAGGGGACGGGGGTGCCAGGTGAGGAGTACGAATTAATGTAGAAGGCGGAAGTGCCAAGTGAAGGGTAACACAGTAATGTAAGGGGCAGGAGTGCCAGGTAAGACACCATTTGATTGGTTCTCTTAAAGTACGCGAAGATGAACTCAAAATAACACCAGGACTGCTATTAATGCTACTAGTAGATACGATAGACTATTTAGGCGTCGCAGGAGATTATTATTATTATTATTATTATTATTATTATTATTATTATTATTATTATTAATATCATCAGTAGTTTTATCTTTACTATAGATTTCAACTTTTCTCAAGAACAAAGGAAGTCCACATGAATACAGAATCAACCTGGCATATATACACAGGTGATGACATATTTGCACAGTTCAACAGTTAAGACTTCTAATGTACGAGTGGACCAAGATGCTTGTATACATTACCTTATAGAAGACACTCAATATTTACAGAAGCACAGAGCAGACTGGGAGCCCCTTTATCACGAGGTGTGTGAGAGGTATGAAAAAGGTGGGTTGTGTGTGTGTGTGTGTGAGAGAGAGAGAGAGAGAGAGAGAGAGAGAGAGAGAGAGAGAGAGAGAGAGAGAGAAGTGTGTGTATAACAAGCCATGGAGGAGTGAACACTGCCTCTGAGTGTAATGTGCTGTGAAATGGTGGAAGGAATTTCACAAGCGAGTGTAGAAAGTGTTGATAAACTAAACTAACGAGGAAAAAAATATATATCAAAGGATGGGAAGAGAGAAATGATGGAGGGTTAGGTTGAAGATATGAACAAAAACTGTATTGTAGAGTTTCAAAGAGGAGACTAAAACGAACAGAGATAAAAAGAGAGAGAAAGAGAGAGAGATAAAAAGAGAGAGAAAGAGAGAGAGAGGAAAAGAAAATAATACCGAATACTGGACAACAACATCTCAAAAATCCATACAAGGTGGGGTGGGGTGGGGTGGGGTGGGGTGGGGTAAGGTAGGATGGGGTGTGGGCGGTGGGGTGGGGTAAGGTAGGATGGGGTGGGGGGAGGGGGTGTAAGGTGATGGGGGTAAGGTATGGTGGGGGTGGGGTGTAAGGTGATGGGGTAAGGTGGGTGTGTATAGGTGAGGGTAAGGTGGGGTGGGGTGTATGGTGATGGGGTGTAAGGTGGGGTGGAGTGGGGTGTGGGCGGTGTGTGGTGGGTGTAAGGTAGGATGGGGTAAGGTGGGTGAGTAAGGGTGTGGGATGGGGTAAGGTAGGATAAGGTGGGGTGGGGGAGAAAGTTCAGATCTCAACATTAAAGAAAGTTTGTGGAATGATAAACAAACACAAGTCAGCCGATCAGCTGAGAGAAGGTAAACAAAACACTGGTCCCAGACTCGTAATCTAACAACCATGAGTCAAGCATCAACCAGTGTTCATGACTTAATCAAACCTGTGTGTGTGTGAGAGACAGACAGACAGAGAAAACAGAAATAGAGAAAGGTAGACACAGACTAATAGACAGATACAGCAGATAGATAGATAGATAGATAGATAGATAGATAGATAGATAGATAGAGATAGTGTGTGTGTGTGTGTGTGTGTGTGTGTGTGTGTGTGTGTGTGTGTGTGTGTGTGTGTGTGTGTGTGTGTGTGTGTGTCGAGGCCAACACTAGGACACATTATATCTCAGAGCTCGAGGATGAGGATTATCAGATAGATAGGACAGGGGCTGGATGAGGAGGGTATATACAGGTATGAGGGAAGTGGGTGATATAACGGGGTGCGGTATGAGGTGGGGTATGAAGGGGAGGTATAGAGGGGCGAGGGTATGGGGGGGAGTGGTATAAGGGGTGAGGTATAAGGGTGGTATAAGGGGTGAGGGTATGAGGGGTGAGGTATGAAGGGTGAGGTATGGGGGTGGTGTATAAGGGTGAGTAAGGAGGGGGAGGTATAAGGGGTGGTGGTAGAAGGGTGGTGGTATAAGGTGAGGTATGAGGGATGGTAGGATTGGGGTTTTTACAGGGTGTGTTGACTACATTGGTTTACTAAGTTCATTGTAAAATAAGAAGACAATCCAAGTGCTCTTACTCTCCTGCTGAGAGAGAGAGAGAGAGAGAGAGAGAGAGAGAGAGAGAGAGAGAGAGAGATACAAACAGATGGACAGACAGGCAGACAGACAGACAGAGATAATTTCGTGGCCCATAGGCGTGACGGAGCTACACAACCTGACCTTCATACTACCACCTGATGTATTATATTGGGTCACGTTATCACAGGTGTTGGAATGTTGCATCTCGACAGGTGTGGAGGCTGAGGACGACATCTGCGACATAAATTGTTCATACCATAACGTGTAGAACAGCTGTGTCAAGTGGTGCGAGTCTCACACCTGTTGGTACGTATAATGTGTGTGTGAGGAATGCACAAACAACAGACGCATATCGAAAAACAGATCGTGCACACACACACACACACACACACACACTTTGCGTCACACACAAACTCTTCCCGTCACACTCACAAACTCATCTTCCCACGTCACATCCCTTTTTTTTCGTTACGCATTTCCACTCAGCGCCACACGCCACTTGTTGTCGCTCAATCCCACTCATTCACCGTTACACAGAATTTTCCATTACCTCCCACTCACTCACCGTCACACCCTCCCACTCACTTACCGTCACATACTCCCCCACTCACTCACTGTCACACCCTCCCACTCACTCACCGTCACACCCTCCCACTCACTTACCGTCACATACTCCCCCACTCACTCACTGTCACACCCATTCACTTGCCTTTCACACCCCTCTCACCACTCACCGTCACCCTCTCCCACTCACTCACTGCCATGCCACCCTTCCACTCACCGTCACACCTCCCACTCACTGTCACACCCCCTTCCTACCACTGCCACACCCTCCCACTCACCGCCGTCACACCTCCCACTCACCGTCAAGCACCTTCCTGTACCTCACCCCGTCACACCCTTCCACTCACCGCCACACCCTCCCACTCACCGCCACACCTCCCACTCACCGTCACACCCTCCTACTCACTCACCGTCACACCTGGTTCGTCTCCTGCCTCAATATATATCTTGGCACCGGGAGCTGTCACCTAGGAGTAAGTAGGGAAGAGTATAGGTGTAATATGTGCAGGAGGAGCCAGGAATAACAGCTCTCTCTCTCTCTCTCTCTCTCTCTCTCTTTCTTACTCCCATATCCTGCTTCTTCCTACTCACTCCCTTCAGTCATTCTCATCCTCGTCCTTCTTGTCAATCTCTCTCTCTCTCTCTCTCTCTCTCTCTCTCTCGTCCTTACACTTGCCTGTCATTCTCTTTCTTCCTCATATTCTCATCATTTCTACTTCCTCCTCCTCACTCTCTTCATTTGCTCTCATTTCCTTCTCCTTCTCCCCGCTCTCTCCCCTCCTCCTTCTCCTCTTCACTGTCCACTCATACTCTCTCACTCCCTCTTCCCCTCAGTCTCTCTTCCTCTTATTACCTCTTACTCTTCTTCCCTTCCCTCTCTCAATCCGTCCTTTACCTCGTGCTTTGCCCCTTCCCCTCTCCCACTTTCCCTACCTCATCCTTCTCTCCCACCTCCCTCTCCCCCATCCACTCCTCCATCTCTCCCACCATTTACTCCTTCTCCCCTCTATCATTATTGAATGTGACACTGTCAAGGACTTCAGGCCACCTGACTTATTGTATCTTGAACTTTGTAATTACTACATTGAATCAGGGGTGCTTGAGGATATTCTTGCTGTTTATCCCAAATTTGCTAGCCCACACTGATTAGTCTTCAATTAGAATATGACTCCAACGTATGTGAACCACTGACCTATATATACTGCTAATGAATATGATGTATTTCTTTGTGTACGAACCTCTGTCCTGCATGGCAATGAACAGTGACATTACCCACACGAATCTGACCTATATATATAGCTGTTAATGAATATGTTGTATTTCTTTGTGTATGAACCTCTGTCCTGCGTGGCAGTAAGAAGTGATACCACCCTCAGTGTCAAGACCTGAGTGAATTACTCAGAATAGGCAAACTGTACTACAAGCTTTGTCAATAAATTTGTTAAACTAACTAAAACTTCTCCCCTCCCTCTCTCCCACCCTCCCTACCTCTTCCTCCTCCTCCCCCCTCTCCACCTCCTTATCCCCCCCCCTCCCTTTCCCATCTTGTCCCCAAATTTAGAAAAACCTCAAGGTGTTTACATTTAATATTTTAAATTAATTTTCAATAAAGTGAGTCAGACTGAGGTAGTGAACACAATGAACAACACTCACTGGGTATAACAGTGCGGGTCTCCCTCCTGTTGACACAAAAGACTATCCTGGCCTCTGTTTTTCACTGGTCTCGATGACTTTTAAGTTGTAAACAAACAGTGTGACGAGTGCCACCCGTGCTGCTTATTGTTTCCTCTCTTGTCATGGTTTATATATATATATATATATATATATATATATATATATATATATATATATATATATATATATATATATATATATATATATATATATCTCTGTGTGTGTGTACTGGTAGTGGGAATCACAGCGTGGAGGAGGCAGCACACAGCTCACCAAGTGTTTCTCCCTGCTGACACCCGCTTATTATCCTCTCGCACCTTAGCTCTATTAATCTAATATATTTAGTAAATAACTTATTTAAATGTTCAAAGTTTAGATTAACTTAACTAGAATCTAAAAGTTGTGGAACTCCTGCAGCTCGTGAGACTGTTTAAGGAGTCCATACTGCTCCACTATCACCTCTGTGTAGACACTTGTAGTCAGGGAAGATTTGAAGCTCCAGACAGATACGTTTCGTGAAATTTTGGTCGGGGAGAAGAAAGTGTGGAGGGTGTGGGGCACTTACTGCTTTAGGCAGGGTAATCTCTTGCCCCTGATGGTGCTTCCTGAAGCACTGTTGTGGTGATATTTTCCGTGTTGGGGCTATCACAGCTGGATTGCTTGTGAGCCTTTGTGGGAGCTGGCCTGGGTGATGAGGCTGCCTCGGCATTTCATTAGGTGGTTCCTCGAGTCTGGCTGAGGTCTTGCCCTCTACGAGTCTCTCTTTTACTTTCATCTTTGCCTTTTTCTAACCTTTACCAGTTTACTACAGGTGGCCGGACACGAGAGCTAACGCACACAAACATTCTCTCCCCAATCGATGTTATTTTTCATTCTTATCATTAGAAAATAAATTATTCTTCCATGGCACTCCTCCTCCACCACAAACACCTTCCCTAACACATCCACACAGCTATATACAACACAAACACACAGTAGCAACTCTGGACCTTCAGCAGCTCCCTAATTAACTTAAAGATCCCTACCTACATCACCTAACCCGAGCATGGAGACACAATTTACAGCGGGTAGAGGTAGGGCAGGGAGGGGGGAGGGGGGAGGGAGGAGGAAGAGGAAGGGAGACTAGCGGGAGGAGGGGGAGGAGGGAGAGGAGGAGGGGTGGGGAGAGGGGGAGGGGAGAGAGGGAGAGGGAGGGGGGGAGCACGTCACCACACTCTCTCCCTCTCCCTGATGTTTATCTTTAAAAGTCTCCCCTTGATTCCTCTCACCTGCGCCTCTCCGTAAGTTATTGGATGTTGGCCGGAGAACCGACGAGATAATTTACATATTCCTCGGTAATCTAGAGCAGCTGTATGTATAAATAGACGCCAAGAATATTTCACCACCACCACCACCATAAATACCATCACCACCACCTCCATCATCACCACGACTACCATCATCACCACAACCACCTACACCTCCATCATTATCACCACCACCTTCATCACCTACACCTCCATCAGCATCACGACTACCATCACCACCACCTTCATCACCTACACCTCCATCAGCATCACGACTACCATCACCACCACCTTCATCACCTACACCTCCATCAGCATCCACGACTACCATCACCACCACCTTCATCACCTACACCTCCATCAGCATCACGGCTACCATCACCACCACCTTCATCACCTACACCTCCATCATCACCTACACCTCCATCAGCATCACGGCTACCATCACCACCACCTTCATCACCTACACCTCCATCAGCATCACGGCTACCATCACCACCACCTTCATCACCTACACCTCCATCAGCATCACGACTACTGTTATCGCCGCTAGCTTCAGCTACAGTGCTTTTTTATATGTTTGTTATTTTTTATTATTATTACCCCACATCCTTGTGTAAGGTGAAGAGCAGTAGCGTTTACAGCGCCCAACAGGGAAGCATGCAAAGTTCATGCTTGCCTTATGTCTCATGAGTCAAGGGCGTAGAAGCCTGAAGAGTCAATGGTTATGTCTAAGCAAGTTATTGGAAGCTCCAACAACTTGTCCCTGAATACGAATTCGCAACTTTCGATTTACAGCAGGTACCTACTGTGCTGCTAGGTGAACAGGGACCAAGGGGACGAGGAAGAGTGTCCAAACAACTTCCGCCGGCCCGGGAGTCGAACCCGTGAGCTACAGTGCTGGTGTGTGTGATGCCATTAAATCTTTCGACCTGTGACCTCGCCAGATGTAGAAGTGTTTACAGACAAGACCTGGTTCTGCTGAGTGGACTGTCTTCGACTGGTGGCTGCCCGCCCCGCCATGAGACAGATCGCCCTGTCTAGTGATGTTGTGAAGACCAGCCTTCTGCTCGCACTGATGAACACTGGCATCACACGCCAGCACTGTAGCTGAAGCCAGCGGCGATAACAACTAAACATCATAAAAAAACACCATCACCTACACCTCCATCACCACCACGACTACCTTCACCACCACCATACACACCATCACTTCCACCACTATCATCACCACCATCACCACCACGGCCACCTTCACCACCATCACCATGAACACCATCATCACCTAGTAGATAGATAGAGAGAGAGAGAGGTGGGGGGTGAGTGGGAGGAGGACGGGATGAAAGGGGAAACAACAATGAAAAAAGAAAGAGAAAATGAATGAAAGACGAGATAGAAACGGAGAGAGGAGAGAAGAAAGGAAGAAATAAAAGAGACGGGGTGACTAAAGGAACAGAGAGGGGAGATAACAATGTGAATAAAAAGAGAAATGCCAGATACAAGCAGAGAGAATCAAATAGCAAGCTAGTTTGCCTTAGCCATGACCCATATATGATCTATCCATGACCCCATACACGACATATCCACGACCCCATACATGATATATCCATGACTCCATACATGATATATCCATGACTCCATCTCTTAAAAAAATACCTATTGTCTAAGTACTAATATTTCTTGTAACACCTACCATATTTACAGTACCTACTTTTATTGTACCATCAAAACCGTTTTATCGGAAATTATCATGTAAAAAAAAAATTATATATATATATATATATATATATATATATATATATATATATATATATATATATATATATATATATATATATATATGCAAGTAAATCACTGTAGGTGTGTATGATCCAGGTATATGCTGATAACCACAAGGAATCAAGAAAACACGAAGTTCCCAAGCGCTTTCGTGTAATTCACATCTTCAGGGGTGAGTACAGTCTGTACTCACCCCTGAAGGGGCAGTAATACGTGACAGACTGCGTAGCAATTTATATCTCCTTTCCTCCTGCTGTGAAAACACTGACTACTTAAACTTTCCACCCTTGGGAGCAAACAAGAATCCGGATTCAGAGGCACATGAATTTCCCGAATAAATGGATGCTCGAAAATTCTTATTACCGGCTCACGTAAGGAACAAGGCGGCGTGTACAGTAACAATATATAATTCAGCACCGAGACACTACTATACGTTGAAGTGTTACGTTTTCTTCAGTTAGAATAGATTCCGAGATCGTCTGAAGATTAGGCACTCCAGTTTATTTCACCAGATAATGGAACACCTTTACGCTAACCTAACCTAACTTTAACACCTCAGATAATGTTAAGGTATTTAAAGTTTAATTGTCACGTGAAATAAGTCGGGGGGGGGAGCAGAGGAGGTGGCTTATCTTCAGGTGCTCCCAAATTTCTATGTGAACCTTCGAAAATACAGACAGTAGGTTAGTAAGCTCATCTTGATCCTCTCCCAGCAGGCAGAAGGAGGAAGAGGAGGTAGTGAGAACCCAGTAAGCCAGCTTGAGTCGGTGGGGCGGTGCATGTGAAAGCAATTGTCAGCGGTGTTGAGCGTCTCGGTGCTCTCCTCTGGGTATAAGCATCTCAACTGTTGTCAGCCTGTGGCGCGGCTCTGGCCCTAACACTCTCTTTGATCTCGCCTTTTGATCTAAGTCACGAAGGATATCTCTGTTTGCCCATCAAAGTAGAGTTTCGTATTTTTCCTCTTTGCTCTTCCTCTTCTTCTCCTCCTCCTCCTCCAAGAGAGCATCAGTGCCCGGCTTGACTCACTCCAATATGTGTGACGTTCGAACTGATCTTCAGGAGGACATATTATATCCACGGTCAACATATTCTTCGCTGGGTCCTGTTCGGGTACCTTTTATTATTGCAGGATTAAAAAGAGATGTTGGATATATATATATATATATATATATATATATATATATATATATATATATATATATATATATATATATATATATATACTATACTCTATATATATCTCAAACCTTTTTTCCTGGACTACTACAGGAGAATTCTGTATAAATATGTCGTCTCCAGGTATACACAGCCATACCATATACTATACAATACAAATGAACTCACAGGAAAGTTAATTAAATAAAAAAAAATCTTTAACGCCAAAACTAAAATTAGCTGAAGATTAGAAACTTCATTTGATTTCACCTAAAGATTAGCCACCCAAACGCTAATCTAACCCCCAAGTACAGTTAGGGTTTTTTAATCAACAAGAAGAATAAAAACAAAGAGAAGGAAGAAAGATGAAAAGCAGAAGAAAGCAGAACAAGAAGAAAGAAAAGACGGTCCGTTATAAAGGAGAGCCCAATACCAGGACCCTTATCAGAAGCTTTAGGAATATCAAAGGTGACCATGATAACATTCCCCGAACTTGCCGACAGCCCCAGAAGAGGTTATGAATCACGAGGGTAAACTGGGGTGGTGGTGGTGGTGGTGGTGGCTGGAATGAAAACTGTATTGGGTGTTGGTGTTGAGGTGTTGATGTGTATTGTATGTGTGGTTGAGGTGTTGATGTAGTGTGTTTGTATTGTTTGTTTCTGACAGACTCCAAAGATATTAAAGGTGACTGAGAGTTACAACACGATAAATGCAGTAATTCTAAGAGTTTTGGAGATCTGAAGGGAAAAAAAAATCCCTTCGAAGTCAAAATCCACCAAAAGAACCACGAAAAAATATTGTATAAGCGACAAGGCTTGAGGGGGTATTATAACCCCTATGATAACCATGAGAAAAAACAAATGAAACACGAGCTTACACCAAACAGAAGACGATTGTAACTTGCAGATGTAAACACCTTCTTAAGCTATTGAGGTGAAATAATAAAAAAGATAATAATAAAGATGCCATGAAAGAGAGACTAGATAGAAGATAAAAGAGGTGGAGCATAAGCCAATAAACACAGGTGAAGGAAAAGTAAAGATAATGGCGATAAAGATGGAAGAGGAGAGGAAAAGATCAGTAGGGAAATGTGGAGAGGAGGAGGAAGTGTAAGAGGGATTGGGGAGGAGGAGGAGGGGGGTAGAGTGAGGAGTCTGTGGAGGAAGAGAATGTGTGGGGAATGTGGGGAGTGTGTGGGGATAAGGAAGTGTGTGTGTGTGTGTGTGTGTGTGTGTGTGTGTGTGTGTGTGTGTGTGCAGGTATACATCAATAGTAAATAGTAAGACAATTGGACCACGGAGAGCTGACAAAACCATCAAATTCTTCCTCATTATAGGGTTAGTTGGCTCCCTCTACAGCACTGATTATTATAGATATGTGGCACGAGTCGCACACACACACACACACACACACACACACACACACACACACACACACACACACACACACACACACACACACACACACACAAGAACAAGGACGACCCACATGCAGGACCCGCCTCATAGTGTTACCTTCTCACTATATCAAAGATTTCATTAAACTTGATGTGTGTGTGTGTGTGTGTGTGTGTGTGTGTGTGTGTGTGTGTGTGTGTGTGTGTGTGTGTGTGTGTGCAACAAGGACTAAATGATGTGAAAATATCTTGTATATAAGAATATGAAAAAAGAGGAAAAATTATCGAGTTATAGAACAGAAAAGAGAAAATGAAGGACAACAATGACAGCTAAAGAAACAAACACACAAACAAACAAACAGAGGTGTATTCCTCACGTTGGTACACACACACACACACACACACACACACACACACACACACACACACACACACACACACACACACAAGGATAATGAGCAGGAGACAGAAATAGTAAAACATAATATTAACCCTAAGTTTAGATGTTCTGAGAATTATGTTGTTGTTTTTTACGATAAGTTGTGTACATCAGGATAATGGTTATGATCCCTCTCTCTCTCACCAGGCACCATGCAGCCAGGGCACCCAAGGGCATGATGCAGCCAGGGCACCCAAGGGCATAATGCAGCCAGGGCACCGAGGGCATCATACAGCCAGGGCACCCAGGGCATGATGCAGCCAGGGCACCGGAGGGCATAATGCAGCCAGGGCACCGAGGGCATCATATAACCAGGGCACCCAGGGCATGATGCAGCCAGGGCATCATACAGCCAGGGCACCCTACGGCATGATGCAGCCAGGGTACTCTAGAGCACCATGTAGCCAGGACACCATGCAGCCAGGGCACCCTAGGGCACCATGCAGCCAGGGCACCCTAGGGCACCATGCAGCCAGGGCACCCTAGAGCACCATGTAGCCAGGGCACCATGTAGCCTGGGCGCCATGTAGCCTGGGCGCCATGTAGCCTGGGCACCATGTAGCCTGGGCATGATGTAGCCTGGGCATCATGTAGCCTGGGCAGCCGTCAGTGCCAGTAACGGTGCCAATATTAGCCAAGTCATGACGGGGTTCGGAATGTAAACACTAGTGCTGGCCTTCCGGGAGGGAGGAGCTGCCGTGCCAACACCCTCCCTCCCTTATTACCTTTCATTCCTCCTTCCCACCCTCACTACCCTTCGCCTTCCCTCCCTTATTACCCTTCATTCCTCCTTCCCTCCTTCACTACCCTTCGCCTTCCCTCCCTTATTACCCTTCATTCCTCCTTCCCTCCCTCACTACCCTTCGCTCTCCCTCACTGACTAACCTTTATCCCTCCTCCTGATGACCACCCTTCAGCCTCCACCTCACTACCCTTTATCCCTCCCTCCTTGGCCACCCTTCAGCCTCCTCCCTCCCTCACTACCCTTTATCCCTTCTCCCCAATGACCACCCTTCAGCCTCCCTCCCCTCCCCTCACTACTCTTCAGCTGTCCCTTATTACCTTCACCCTCCCTACCTCCCTCACTACCCTTTGTCCCTCCATCCTCCACTACCCTGTGTCCCTCCCTCCCTCACAACTCTTCTTCCCTCCCTCACTACCCTTCGCCTTCCCTCCCTCATTACCCTTCATTCCTCCTTCCCTCCCTCACTACCCTTCGCTCTCCCTAACTATCCTTTATCCCTCCCTCCCCGACCACCCTTCAGCCCTCCCTTACCCCTCATTACCCTTCATCTGTCCCTCACTACCCTTCACCTTTCCTCCTTCCCTCCCTCACTACCCCTCAGCTTTCCCTCACTACCCTTCACCCTCCCTCCCTCACTACTCCCCTTCCCTCACCACCCCTCGTACTCTTTCACACCCTCCAGACACCCCTTCCTCCCTTACTATGTTCCCTTGCTATGGGCAGGTTGGTGATCCTGTGCCAACTCCCTCTCAACCCTCAACCTCTCTTCTTCATACATACATACATACATACATACATACATACATACATACATACATACATACATACATACATACATACATACATGCATAAATACATACATACATACACGTTGCTGTGAGTGGCCACCTCCTCACTTCTGGGTCAATCTCCTTGTAAATTGTCCGTATTATTATTATTATTATTATTTTAAACAGCAGTAGTATTAGTAGTATAAGTAGTAGTAGTAGTAGCAATAGGCCTATCCGTGCTCCAACACACAATAAAATTTGAAACACCTGAGGTCAAGCAAGTGGCGTACGCTGATGACCTTACAGGAGCAGGAAAAGTGGAGGACATCAAAAAGTGGTGGGACCTGGTAACATCACGAGGCCCACAAATAGCGTACAAACCAAACGCCAGCAAGTCCTTCCTCATTGTGAAGCCAGAACATTATGAACGGGCAATGGAGGTGTTTGGTGGAAGTGAGGTCAAAATAACAAAGGATGGCCAAAGACACCTAGGCGCAGTAATCGGCACAACGGACTTCAAGACCGAGTACGTAACGGGAAAGGTGAATGAGTGGGTTTGGGAAATCCAAGCTCTGTCTGAGATTGCTAACACAGAGACACATGCGGCTTTTGCGGCATTCACCCATGGAGTCAAGCATCGCTGGAACTACCTGATGCGCACTATCCCTGATATCGGACCCCTCCTCCACCCTCTGGAAGAAGCTATCAGCGTCAATTTCATTCCCAAATTAGTGAAACACCCTCACTTACTCCCAACAGAAAGATCACTCCTTGCACTACCACCGAGACTGGGAGGAATGGGATTGACCAATCCAGAGGAGATTGCTGCCACCGAACATCAAAACTCAGTTAAGCTCACAGCAGCCCTCACGGACCACATAATAGCTCAGAACGCAACAGGGGAGGTGGATACCAGTGAAGTAAACAAGATTCGAAGGTCCATTACGACAGAACGACAGCACGGCCAGGGTGATAAGTTGCAGCAACTGTTGCTGCAAGTACCAGACAGGAGGTGGGCGCCTCGAACTGGTTAACTACGTTACCAATAAGGGCAAATGGTTTCAGTCACAATAAACAAGAATTTACAGATGCCAATGCTCTAAGGTACGGTAGGCCAGTAGAAGGTTTGCCCTCCCAATGCGTGTGTGGCTCTTCCTATGACGTCGATCACGCCATGGTGTGCAAGAAAGGGGGCTCCATATGCATGAGGCATGACGAAGTAAGGGATCTCACAGCAAATATGTTGAGAGAAATCTGCCGTGATGTCAGGGTAGAACCGACCCTCCTTCCATTGGACTGTGAGAATTTCCAACATAGGACTTCAAACACATCCAACGAAGCCCGTGTTGACGTCAGTGCTCGAGGATTCTTGACACAGGGACAGCGAGCCTTCTTCGACACCAGGATTTTTTATCTCATGGCCGCATGTCATCGTAACTTAGCTCTCGATGCTGCACACAGGAGGAACGAGAATGACAAGATAAGGGCATATGGGGAGAGAATTCAGAACGTTGATCAAGACAGCTTCACTCCTCTAGAGTTCACAACCTCTGGTGGGATGGAACCAAGTGCAAGATGCTTCTACGCCAGACTCGCGGAGGCGCTATCCGAACAGAAGCAGCAGCCCAGAAGTTATGTTACAGCCTGGATAAGATATCGTCTGTCCTTCTCTCTCCTTAGGTCGGCTTTGCTCTGCCTCAGGGGAACGAGAGCATCGGCCCCAAAGCCGACAACAGTTGCAGGTATTGACTATGAGGCAACAGTCACTAAATGCCACATAGTCTGCGGCTCAAACTCAACACAGCTAGGATAGCTACTTATGTATTAGGATATTTAATTTTAAGGTAATAAAATGGTTGCGAAGGTATGGCTATAAGGGGAGGATGGAGGCCATAATAAAAAAAAGTAGTAGTAGTAGTAGTAGTAGTAGTAATATTGCTCTTATTATTATCATTCATTTATTTTGAGTTTCCGGACGCTTCTAAGATAATAAAAGCCTGAACACCTTGTGACCCACACCTGCCACATATTTCCCACAGAAAAGATGATATTTGCCAACAACAAGAACTTGCAGGAAGGTTATTCACTCCAGACGAAATGTTATGAAATTCGTTTATTTTCGTCATCTGAGGAGAAGTCGAAAGTTACTACAGATCATCGCCAAATTAAGGTCATCCCGGAGATATTTCTGGTCATCGAGACAAACACCCAAGAAATATACGTATTAGTCCAGCCTCGTGTCAAGGTCGGGATAACATAAAAGAACGGTAGATGAAGAACATAAATATAGCGTCCATGTTTACCTCCACTTGTGAGGTAAGTGTAAGTCTCACACCAACACCTACACTAACATACAGTATATTTATTACTTTAAGCTGCACGAGTTTATTATTACCTAAGTCACAGGATTTTTTTTAAGCTATTCAAATATGTTTTATGAAATCTTGATGTGATGTTGAAAAAATAAAGCCATCTTCCTCCGCCCGCCTTACCTTGTTTCCCTGTGGCCACTGTATCTATACTGTACTCGTGGAAGATAAGCTGCGAGTATTGAAGCTCCACCAATCATATCCCTGGATGGCTGCCAAAGACATAGTCATTGGCAGGAAGGGCTGCACCAGTGTACAAACATGAAACACTCATGTTTGAACATTGGTGCGGCTCTCCCAGCCAATGATTGAATCTCTGGTAGTCATCCTGGGATATGATAGGTGGAGCTTCAGCACTCACAGGTTTATCCGCCAGAACTATACAGTGTTGAGGCCGCTGTAATAGCCTGCCACGCCCTCCACTCCACCAAGGGCTGACGAAAATAAAGATATGTGAAGTAAAAAAGCCCCGTGACGTCCTGAACACACATTGATGGAGACAGATTTGGGATGGGCGTTACTGGGTCCATTAGTGATGAAGGCGTGGTGCACTAATCACTCCCCCTTACTATCACTTATAAATTTTACTTACAACTAACCTAACCTAACCTACCACTTATACTCATCAATTTTACTTACAACTAACCTAACCGAACCTACCACTTATACTTATAAATTTTACTTACAACTAACCTAACCTAACCTACCACTTATACTCATCAATTTTACTTACAACTAACCTAACCGAACCTACCACTTATACTCATCAATTTTACTTACAACTAACCTAACCTAACCTACCACTTATACTCATCAATTTTACTTACAACTAACCACAAATGTATATATAAATCTACTAATGTTTATACCTTTCCTAAATATATAAACACAGTTACTTTAATAACTCTTACGTTTACACATACTTAAATTCACTCAACTTATACTCCCCAAAATACTTATAATCACACCTTAAACAATATACTTACACACACACTTAAGTTGTTGTATAAAGCCACACTGACTGACATCAAGACACAGTTCCCTATAATAACAGTCATACAGTCTAGTGTGTAAAGTTTAGGACGACTGTGACTGTCTGTTAAGTGCTGGATATGTGAGTGTTTATGAGTAATGTGCCGGATATGTGAGTGTTTTATGAGTAATGTGCTGGATGTGTGAGTGTTTTATGAGTAATGTGCAGGATGTGTGAGTGTTTTATGAGTAATGTGCTGGATGTGTGAGTGTTTTATGAGTAATGTGCAGGATGTGTGAGTGTTTTATGAGTAATGTGCCGGATGTGTGAGTGTTTTATGAGTAATGTGCCGGATGTGTGAGTGTTTTATGAGTAATGTGCCGGATGTATGAGTGTTTTATGAAGATGCCGGATGTGTGAGTGTTTTATGAGTAATGTGCTGGATGTGTGAGTGTTTTATGAAGATGCTGGATGTGTGAGTGTTTTATGATATGCTTACCAGATGTGTGAAGTGTTTATAGTAATGTGCCAGATGTATGAAGTGTTTATGAAATACATGTGCAGATGTACTGAAGTGTTTTATATGAAATATGTGCTGGATGTGTGAGTGTTTTATGAGTAATGTGCAGGATGTGTGAGTGTTTTATGAGTAATGTGCTGGATGTGTGAGTGTTTTATGAGTAATGTGCAGGATGTGTGAGTGTTTTATGAGTAATGTGCCGGATGTGTGAGTGTTTTATGAGTAATGTGCCGGATGTGTGAGTGTTTTATGAGTAATATGCCGGATGTGTGTGTTTTATGAGTAATGTGCCGGATGTGTGAGTGTTTTATGAGTAATGTGCCGGATGTGTGAGTGTTTTATGAGTAATGTGCCGGATGTGTGAGTGTTTTATGAGTAATCTGCCGGATGTGTGAGTGCTTTATGAGTAATGTGCTGGATGTGTGAGTGTTTTATGAGTAATGTGCCGGATGTGTGAGTGTTTTATGAGTAATGTGCCGGATTTGTGTGTTTTATGAGTAATGTGTCGTCCGCTCTTGATCAAACTTGGCAGGGTAGAGAGTGCTTGGCCAGGAGACGAGGTATTTAAATATGGAGGAGGAAGGGGATGACTCTCTCTCTCTCTCTCAGTAAGCTACAGGGTGGTCGGAGCAAAGAGCCAAAACAGAGACCCACCTTTCACTCACCTTCATGTACCCACTCAGTGTTGACATCCCGTATAGTATAGTAGATGCCAGACCCCACCTTACCATTCACACACTATTCTGCTTCCTGGGTGTCCTATTTCACCCCTTCTCCCCTCTTTCTCCCCTTCTTTCCCCTCCTCTCTCTTCTTCCCCCTACTCCCTCTTCTTCCCCCTCCTCCCTTCTTCCCCCTCCTTCCTCAAGCTTCTTTTTACCTCAACTCCTCTTCCTCCTCCTTCCTCTTCCTTCCCCCCCCCTCCTTCTCTTCTTCCCCTCCCCTCTTCATCTTCCCCCTCCTCTTCTCATCCCCCCTCTTCCCCTCCCTACACCTCTTCTTCCCTCTTCCCCCTCCTCCCCCTCTCATTACTAATATACCTCTAGAGTACGGATAATATAGGCCCTTGAGTAAGATGATTGAACCATTGATTATAATGATTTAACCCCTTGAGTACGAGGATTAAACCCTTGGGTATGATGATTAAACCAATGAGTATGATGATTTAACCCTTGAGTACGATGTTTTAACCCCTTGAATACGATGATTTAACCCTACGAACATGTCACGCTGATAACTTAAGGGGTTGTGTCATACTCAAGGGGCTAAAACATCATACTCAAGGGGTAAAATCATCATACCCAAGGGGCTAAATCATCACACTGAAAGGGTAAAATCATCATACTCAAGGGGTAAAAATCATCATACTCAAGGGGGGTTAAATCATCATACTCATGGAGTTTAATCATCGTAATCAAGGATTAAATCATCATACTCAAGGGGCCAAATCATCATACTCAAGGGGTAAAATTATCATACTCAAGAGATCAAATCATTATACTCAAGGGGCTAAATCATCATACTCATTGAGTTAGATCATCATACTCAAGAGGTCAAATCATCATAATGAGTTAAATCATACTCAAGGAATTAATTCATACCCAAGGGGTTAAATCATATACAGAGGGCTAAATCAGCATACTCAAGGGATTAAATCATCATATCCAATGGACTAATGAGTAGAGAGTTAATTGGCAATTCAGAACGAGTCAACCACTATATGCCACGACCTATGACGAGAAATGTGTACCATATATTACAACCCAAGGCGGCATAATTACTGACTCTACTATGTCACTTCCGGGCCAATTAGGAGAACCGAAACGCATTAAGACTGGGGTACATTACCCTTGGAATACCTTTGGAGTGGAGACTGGAATCGTGCCGATTAGAAGTGAATCACCTTTGGAGTACGACCCGTTACAACTAGGACTCATTCTGAAGGTAAGGTAAGGTAAGGTTAGGTTTGGTTAGGTTAGGTTAGGTTAGGTTAGGTTTGGTTAGGTTAGGTTAGGTTAGGTTAGGTTTGGTTAGGTTAGGTTAGGTTAGGTTTGGTTAGGTTAGGTTAGGTTAGGTTTGGTTAGGTTAGGTTAGGTTAGGTTAGGTTAGGTTAGGTTAGGTTAGGTTAGGTTAGGTTAGGTTAGGTTTGGTTAGGTTAGGTTAGGTTAGGTTAGGTTAGGTTAGGTTAGGTTAACGTCAGGGTGTTTAATCATCAGGTGAAATAATCTAGCGTGTCTAATCCTCACATAATCATGGGTTGAAAGTCTCTATCTTCTTATCCTTCTCTTCTCCTCTCTTCTCTCGTCTCCTCTTCTTACCCTTCACCTCTCCTCTCCTTACCTCTTCTTACCCTCCACCTCTCCTCTCCTTACCTCTTCTTACCCTCCACCTCTCCTCTCCTCACCCCCTCTTCTTACCCCTTCCTCACCTCACCTCTCCTCTTTCACCCTCCCACCTCTCCTCTCCTCACCCCTCATCACCCTCACCTCTCCTCTCCTCCACCCTCCACCTCTCCTCTCATTACCCTCCACCTCTCCTCTCCTCACCCTCCACCTCTCTCTCTCCCCCTCCACCTCTCCTCATCACCCTCCACCTCTCCTCTCCATCACCCCCACCTCTCCTCCTCATCACCCTCCCTCTCCTCTCCTCACCCTCCACCTCTCCTCTCATCACCCTCCACCTCTCCTCTCCTCACCCTCCACCTCTCCTCTCTCCATTATCCCTCTACCTTTATTCACCTTCCTCTCACCTCGACACAGCAACTAAACCACCTTCACTCTTGGACCAACTTTCCGAACTCTGAGTTGTAATGAGCGTGACTCCCGCCTCTGGACGACAACTTAATGATACTTTATGGTATTTTGGCTAAACTTTATGACACATTAGATGAACACAACACAATTTTATTCCAATTTTTTTAAAACTATATGAAATTATTGGTCAGAATGGTGTCGATTGGGTGAATTTTGAGATTTTTTTTTCTGGTGTTTTAAAGATGGTGGGTGGCTCTCTCTCTCTCTCTCTCTCTCTCTCTCTCTCTTTCTCTCTCTCTCTCTCTCTCTCTCTTTCTCTCTCTCTCTCTCTCTCTCTCTCTCTCTCTCTTTCTCTCTCTCTCTCTCTCTCTCTCTTATCCTACCAGTGCATCATATTCCCGTTAATTTTAATTCTTTCCATCAAACTCAATCACTTTCTTCAATCTTCTTCCTCCTCCTTCCCCCTTTCCTCATCTTTATCACCTTATCAGTTCAATCTTCTTCTTTCTCCTCCTCCTCTTCTGTATCACCTCTTTCTCTACTCTTCATCCTTCTCCTTATCACATTCCTCCTCTCTCTCTCTCTATCGCTCACCTCTTCCGTCCCCTCTTCTTTATCACATTTCTTTCTTCCTCAACTTCATCGCCCTCTCTCTCTCTCTCCTCCTCTTCCTCTTCTTTATCACCTTCTTTCTCATCTTTATCATCATTCTCTCTCTCTCTCTCTCTCTCTCTCTCTCTCTCTCTCCTCTTCCACATCTTTATCACCCTCTCTCTCTCTCTCTATCACCTTCTCCCCTCTCCTCTTTATCACCTCCTCTCTCTTTCTCTCCTTTACTTGTACACACTCCAGGTCAACTCTTAATAACTTCTCACACAACTTAAGAGCTTTTAGCAGACTCGAGGCAGGCATTAAGTGCATAAGGCAACACATGGTTCCTGATCCACGTCTTTCAAACTGTCAATTTCCATCGTTTAGTGAACCTCGGTAGATAATTCCATCCCTCTCTCAACTTCCTGGAGCCTTCAATCAGTGAGTTAAGTTCTAATTTTCTTCTCGTTGGAATACATCAATTTCCATTATTGTCAAGTCTTGGTACAGAAGGTCGGTTGTATTTTTATTTGTTTATTTATTTATTTTGTTATTTATTTATTATTTTTGAGGGTTAATGTTAGTGTTGTGTTTGGTGAATTACTCTTCCGTTCGTGTAAATAATAATAATAATAATAATAATAATTTTAAATACTTAACCTACACGAACAAGAAAAAACAGGAGGAGGGAGAGGAAGGGAAACAGGAAGATGAAAAGGAGAAAGCAGAGGAAGGAGAAGAGGAGTGTAAAGAGGAATATGAAAAGGAGGAAAAAACTTTTAAACAGAACCGCCCAATAAAATATTTTTTTGTCGGCAGAGCAGTAAAAAAAAAAGCAAAAAAAAAAAGAGCCGGCAATACTGTACACGGCAGATATTGAAGCGGTTATTGTACAAAGTTAGGTGTGAGCGGACACACCTGGCCGGCCTAGGCTCTGAGGACTATCGCGCCGCCACACAAATGGGAGTGAATGATTTTCTCTCGGTGTGGCGCCCATTGTGTTATAGTTAACGCTGTGACTGGCTAGTGGGGAATAGCTCTCTCTCTCTCTCTCTCTCTCTCTCTCTTTGAATACTGGCATATAAAGCTAATTTTCAATCTCTCTCTTTCTCTCTTCCTCTCTGAATGCTGGCATATAACGCTGATTCTGAATCTCTCTCTCTCTCTCTCTCTCTCTCTCTCTCTCAGCAGCACTCAAGTAACACGCAGTTTCTCCTCACTCACACCTCTACCTTCTCCTCAAAGACTAAAACAATAAAACAAAAACATAAAACAAACAATAGTCACAATAACAAGGACAATAGAGGCCCATTTTCATTGTTTTACGGCTGTTTTTGTTACTTATTTATTTCCCATAAAATAAATGAAAAGAAAAGGGGGGTATTTTTCTCACGCTTTTAAAATATATTCACACAACATTTCTCGTCTTGTGCCCCGGGCGAGTAGGTTCTTACAGGTGCTCGTTAACCATGTCTAACGAGGCTCCCTGTACTGCGTAACAAGGGGAGTATAGAGTTGCTTTGGTACTTACCGAGGGGGGTTAGGTTTGGTTATTTAACGAGCGAGGGTAGAGTTTATTCATTGCCTAACGATGGAGAGTAACTAGTTCAGTACTTAATGAGGGAGGTAGAGTTGCTTCAGTACTTAACGAGGGAGGTAGAGTTGCTTCAGTACTTAACGAGGGAAGTAGAGATGGTTCAGTACTTAACGTGGGAGGTAGAGTTGCTTCAGTACTTAACGTGGGAGGTAGAGTTGCTTCAGTACTTAACGAGGGAGGTAGAGTTGCTTCAGTACTTAACGAGGGAGAAGTAGAGATAGTTCAATATAACGTGGGAGGTAAGAGATGGTTCAGTGTAACGAGGGAGGTAGAGATGGTTCAGTACTTAACGTGGGAGGTAGAGATGGTTCAGTACTTAACGAGGGAGGTAGAGATGGTTCAGTACTTAACGTGGGAGGTAGAGATGGTTCAGTACTTAACGAGGGAGGTAGAGATGGTTCAGTACTTAACGAGGGAGGTAGAGATGGTTCAGTACTTAACGAGGGAGGTAGAGATGGTTCAGTACTTAACGAGGGAGGTAGAGATGGTTCAGTACTTAACGAGGGAGGTAGAGATGGTTCAGTACTTAACGAGGGAGGTAGAGATGGTTCAGTACTTAACGAGGGAATTAGAGATGGTTCAGTACTTAACGTGGGAGTAGAGGCAGAGAGTACTTAACTGGGAGGTAGAGTTGCTTCAGTACTTAACGAGGGAGGTAGAGTTGCTTCAGTACTTAACGAGGGAGGTAGAGTTGCTTCAGTACTTAACGAGGGAGGTAGAGTTGCTTCAGTACTTAACGAGGGAGGTAGAGATGGTTCAGTACTTAACGAGGGAGGTAGAGATGGTTCAGTACTTAACGAGGGAGGTAGAGATGGTTCAGTATATCTACACTACCTATGTACATTGTTTGTATACCACCACTATATACATTGTATCCCTATACATGCTGAATCAATGTAAATTTGAATGACGATTTTACTGAATAAATATCTAATCTTTCTTATGTCTGTCTGTCTGTCAGTCTGTCTGTCTGTCTGTCTGTCTGTCTGTCTGTCAGTCTGTCTGTCTGTCTGTCTGTCTGTCTGTGTTTATGATTGTCTCTCTGTGTCTGAATCTGTATGTCTATCTGTCTAACTGTTTTTGTGTTTTTCTGTCCGTCTGTCTATCTGTCTATGATTTTTTTGTCTCCATATGTCTATCGAACCAGTTAGCCCCGTCCTCACATCACAGTCTTGAGGAGAAAAACTTCACCTCAGCATTTTGGAGAATCAGAGGCCAGTGTCGCAATAAGAACAAACATGAATATTATTTCCCTTTACTTTATACATATAGTATTTTTTTCTCGTAAGTTCTTCCTAAATCAAGTTTGGGTTGGCCTGGGTTAGGTTAGGTTGAGTTTTTACGAACACTCTACCGGACTTTCTTTGTGCACACGTTGGCGGAGTAATAGAGGTGTTCTCGGTGCGCTGGAGAGAAAATTGAGCGGATATCCTCCCCCTGTAGCCGACCATAACCTCAGGACACTTCCCCCGTTACTCCTGCTTCTGTGTTAGGTAGAGGGGTGGGTGGATGAGTAGGTGGGAAGAAAGGGAAAGATAAAGAAGAAAGGGAGAAAGAGAGATAGGCAGAGAGAGGAAGCGATATAGGGGGAGAAAAAGAGGGAAGAAAGGGTAAAGATGAGGAGAAGGATAGGAGAGACAGACAGACAGACAGACACACACACATACAGATGGACAGAGACAGACAGAGACAGAGAGTGGGTAGGTATACCGTCAAGGACCCACGTGAGGTCACCCCACGATTGCGACTTTCTGCTCGTCAACCTCCTGACGGCGGTGTAGTGGTAAGACCTGGCTGTCCTTCCTCCTCTCACTCTCTCTCTCCCTCTCTTTCACCCTCACCTTCTCCCTCTCTCTCCCCCTCACCCTCTCCCTCGCCCTCTCTCTCACCCTCACCTTCTCCATCTCCCTCACCCCACTCCCTCTCCCTCGCCCCCTTTCTCCCCCTCGCCCTCCTCTCTCCCTCATACTCCCCACCCACTCACACTCCCCCCGTCCTCTCTCACTCACACTCCCTACTCATATCATCCCCACTCCTTCACTCTCCAGATTCTGCTCTCACTATCACCTCCTTCTCCTCTCTCATTCTCTCACCCTTCCTCCTCTGCCCTATGGAGAAAGAGAGAGATAGTAGTTGTACATACATTTATAGGATTATAAAGGGACACGTGCCGCCTCCCCCTTCCCCCTTCCTCCTTTAACTCTCCCCTTACCAGCTGCTGTGGTCCCCCTGTGGTGTTGACGGGTGGAACAGCTGTCACACACACACACCTGCCCCTGGTCACTCCGGGCTCACATCTGCCCTCCCCCTCTAACACCTGCTCTAGCCAACATGGGCATATGAAGGGTACTATACGGGGAGGGGGGCCATTGAGTACCCAGGGGAGGGGCATCATTGATTCGTCCTGGGGAGAGTGAACCGGGGGGATTACAATCTAGGGGAGTGAGGGCACAGAATTGAGGGGAATCACTTAAATGAGAGGAGAAACAAAGGGAGGTGCGTGTGTGTGTGTGTGTGTGTGTATATATATATATATATATATATATATATATATATATATATATATATATATATATATATATATATATATATATACAGAGAGAGAGAGAGAGAGAGAGACATATTCAGATAGACAAATAGATAAAAATACAGAAAATCAGATAAAGACAGCAGACACAATATAGACAGTTATTCAGTAAAGTGACCAGTAGGTGTGTGGGCTACACACACACACAGCCCATAAGAGCCCGCACCGATAGAAACAAAGACAGCACCATCCCATCTATTGTTAAAATAATAAGAATTCCTGATTTATGTACTGTTCAGCCCTGTAAATGTATTGAACGCATATTATTATGTCTAAATCACATGTAAGTTTGTATATTTTCAGCCACCGGCTGCAACTCTATTAATAAACCGTTTATTATTATTATTATTATTATTATTATTATTATTATTATTATTATTATTATTATTATACACACACACTGAGGTAAGGGGAGGCGGAGGGACACATTCACTCGACTAAGGGGACACATTGAGGGGAGAGGGGAGCAGTAGAGGGTGAGACAAGGGGGAGAAGGGGAGGAAACAAGTGGATTAGCCAGGTGGGTGAGGGATAGGAGAGGGGAGAGACGAG
The DNA here is from genome assembly GCF_018991925.1 of Homarus americanus. Taxonomy (NCBI): domain Eukaryota; kingdom Metazoa; phylum Arthropoda; class Malacostraca; order Decapoda; family Nephropidae; genus Homarus; species Homarus americanus. The sequence goes on along the minus strand of NW_024735516.1, from coordinate 1,124,437 downwards.
GGCATTACGGAAGAAATTAGACTCCACTATATCAGGGTGATTTTACTGAAGGACGGAGTATACTGTGTGTCCTGGGGCAGTACCCACGACGTGGCGGTGACGGTGAGGAGATACAGCCTTTTAGGGACAGGTCCAAGCATACTGTGTGTGATGGCACAGCACTTTATCCCTAATAGCACAGGTAGCTGGTATATTAAAATTGTATCCACTTTCTAAGTCACTTCCCATGTGTAAGAGCCTTCCGGGCGTTTAAAGGTTAATCAGACTCTTCACGTTATAATTCGGTCAAACCTGTTGAATACAATTAATTTTAGTATTTCAGATAAATCATACATAGGCAATCATCATAAATGTTTAATCCAATATATATTCACATAACAATCATAGCTATGTAATTGGTCTAATCTTAACACTTATAATGAGTACTTAATTTGCCATATTTCTATGTTGTCACAATGATAACCGATGCAATGGACACAGTCTACCTGTGTAAACTTAAGTACAAGTAAAACTTACGTGTTGAAAGTCTCAAGAGCCAGGTTAGGTGTTGCCTCTATCATGAGGATAGCTACAGTGCCAGCCCCTGCCCGGCGTCACAGGCCCAGCCCTGGCTGGCCAAATTTGCTGGGTCAGGCGTCTATACACAAACAAGCTCCCCTTACCACCACCCAACACCTCACCTCCTCTAGGTCTCTCATCTCCACCATCTCAACACTCTACACACTGTATACGGGCAGGCACACCCAACAAACATGACATGACTTACAGCCTAACATAATGTTTGTTTATGTGTCATCCTACTCATTACTGCTTGCGGTAACACCATGTATAGAACTAAACACACAATGCGCTTGAATTACCCTCAAGCAGATGTGAACAACAAAGTGAGCAGTCAGACTTATTGCCTCACACTCCTGTACTCACGCAGCAGCGAATAAGTCACCCACTATGTACAAAACTAAACAAATAATATATAGGAGATACTGTGTTACATCCAATGCCATAATATCATGACCACTGCTGTCTGTTATACACACCCTTTGTGACCTCTACTCTGAAATCCTTTTGCGCTACCGCTTACAGGATGAGTATGGGGTGCACAATAAATTAGTCCCTGGACGTGGCAAAGTTCAAATTCACACTCACTCACTCACACACACACACACACACACACACACACTCACACACACACACACACACACAAACAATTATCCTACAAGTGAGGTCTCACAACATTAATGTCCGCCTAAACACCAGGAGACAATGGGGCCCTGGACGACAGTATCATAAACCCGCCATCATGAGGCACTGGCCCCCCTCATCTCCCTCTGATCACCATTATTTCCCCAACTACCAGACCGCCACATCATCTTAGTATGGATCCCGTCCCCGTCTGACACAACAACTACATTAGGTCTACAAGACCAGCCACCCTCCTGCAGTTACGGTAACTTGTTTGTTCACCCCAAGCTTCCTCCTCCGTTAGTAATGACCGATGACCCCCACCCCAGTGTCACCATATGTATCCTATGTGTACTGCTCATTGTGTATTATAAATCATTACACACACACACACACACACACACACACTGGACCGTCCCATAAGTCCTTCACCGGGTGCTGACGCTGTGTCACGCTTGGGTGTTAAAGCGTGGAACCCCCAACTATTGTGCCTTTCACCATTACTTCCAAAGTAGATTCATTCATCATGTCCTACCCCTGATCTTTACCCAACCCTCATCTTACCCCATCTCTTCCTACTCCTACTTCCTACCCTACTTACTCCAACCTTACTCATCTCATTCTTCTCAATACTCTTCCTTCCTCATCTCATTCTACCCTACCCTACCTCTCACTCCCCATCTTTCTACTCCCTTCCCTTCCCCACCTCTACCCCACCCATTCCCACCCTACCCTAATTTATTCCTAATCTTAATTCTACCCTACCCTACCCTTCCCTACCAGATGTTGTAACCGCTAGACTAAGGTTAGGGATATAAGTACCTCTGGCAGTATTTCCTTCAAACAGATGTGAAAAAAAAAGTGTGTGACCAGACATTTGGCCACACACTTCAACACTACGTCTTTGACTGTGAAAAAATAGAACCTTATAGAGATAGATCCAAGCACACTGTGTATGCAATGGCACAGCACTTTATCTCTGTTAACAAGATAACTGATACACTAAAACTGTATCCACACTTCGCATCTATAGTACCTAATCAAAATTCTATGTACTGACTTAAACAAACAATGTACTGGAACTATTCTGTAACACTCAATGCCATAATATCATGATCACTGGGGGTCCGATAAACACCCTTTGTGGCCTCTACCGCTCACAGGATGAGTATGGGGTGCAAAATAAACTAGCTGCTGTCCCCGGCCAAATTCTATTCATTCACTTAATTTACCTACCCTAACGTAACCTAACCAACCGTAACCTGACTTACCCTAACTTAACCTATCCTAATATAACGTACATTAACCCTACTCTACCTTAACCTACACTAACCTACCTTAACCTAACCTAACCTAACCTACCCCCACCCCAGTCCACAAATGGTGTCGAGGGTGGATTACATCTTTTACCTGTCGTCATTGACATATATATTGTTTAGAATTTCGTCAATTAACAGCAGGTGGATCTGAGGGGAAGAGAACAAGGGGAAATAGTCGAAACAGAGAACTGGGGGGAGAGAGATAGGAGAAGAGGGGAATGAGGTATTTAGCTGGGGGGTGAGGAAGGAAGAGGGGAGAAGAGAGGGGAGAGAGAAATAAAGGGTGACAAAGGATTTGAGGAGAGGGGGAAGAGTAGGGAGGAAGGGGAGGGGGGGAAGAGGAGGAAGGGGTGGGGAGGGGGGAAGAGGGGAGGAAGGGGTGGGAGGGGAGTGGCTAGAAGGAATAAAAAGAGGGAATGGAGGTATTTGGCTTGGGGGGGTGGAGGAGGCACGAGGGGTGGGGAGAGGACAGAGTGTGTGTAGTGACAAAGTGTGAACTCTGAGGGGGAGGCAGGAGAGAAGGGGGGGAGGGGAAACAAGTGGTTTGGGCCAGGGGGAGAGGTTGTGTGGGGCAGAGGCAGCAGGTTAGCGGGGGGCAGGGGAGATGATGAGGGAGGGAAGGCAGGAGAACAATATGGACCCCAGAGCGTGGTAGTAGTCGCAGTAAGTAGAAGTATGTGGTGGTTGGAAGGAGGTCAGGGAGGATGAAGAGGGTGTGGAGAGGCAGGAGGTTCGGGGTGAAGGAGGGCGGGGAGGAGGGGGGGAAAGGAGGATGGGGTGCCTCCTCACAGCTGCCGAGCGGGCGCACAGGCAGCTTGACGTCACCAGCCACCCCAGCTGGTAGACTCCACGTTACGCCTCCTCACCAAGCGCCCCCTCTAGGTGTGTCTTTTTTTTCAGGGGCGTTGAAGGAGAGAGAGACGAGGAGAAAGAGAGACGCTGGGATAGAGGTGGAGGCTGGGGAGAGAGGGAGGCTAGGAGGCTGGAAGGAGTGAGGAAGCCGGGAGAGGGAGGAAGGAACTGAAGGGGGGGGAGGAAGCTTGAGAGGAAGGCAGCAGGGAGGAACGGAGGCTGGGAGGGAAACGAAGGAGGGGGGTGGAGCTAAAAGGAAAGCGAGGAGGAGGGAGGGAGGGAGTGGGTGAAAAGGGGAGGTTGTGAGAGAAAGGAGAAGACATTCAGAGAGGAGTTTTTAGTTTAACAAATATATTGACAAAGCTTGTAGTACAGTTTGTCTATTCTGAGTAATTCAGTCAGGTCTTGACACTGAGGGTGGTATCACTTCTTACTGCCACGCAGGACAGAGGTTCATACACAAAGAAATACATCATATTCATTAACAGCTATATATATAGTGTATATAGTTCAGATTCATGTGGGTAATGTCACTCTTCACTACCATACAGGACAGAGGTTCGTACACAAAGAGATGCAACATATTCATTGACAGTATAAATATATATATATATATATATATATATATATATATATATATATATATATATATATATATATATATATATATATATATATATATATATGTATTAGATCTGTACACTGTTCATTGCTATGGTGATAGAGGTATATGAAGGAAATACATCATATTCATTAGCAGTATATATAGGTTAGTGGATCACATACATTGGAGTCATATTCTAATTGAAGACGAATCAGTGTGGGCTAGCAAATTTGGGATAAACAGCAAGAATGTCCTCAAGCACACCTGATTCAATGAAGTAATTACGTAGTTCAAGATACAATAAGTCAGGTGGCCTGAAGTCCTTTGACAGTGTCGCATTCAATAATATAGTGTTCAAGTGTATGCTTTAAGGTTTATCACAAAGTTTACATGCTGAGTGTTCCGGTATGGTACAGCGTTACTAACTTGCCAGATGTGTCTGTATCCTAGCCTAATTCTGGCCACGACTACATCACATTGTCTGGTTCTGTCCTTATGCTGGCCATACCGGTACCTCTTGTCACAAAATTTGTCATATTTACTAATGCTACAACTGCCAGGTCTCTCTGCATTTCTCACTTCTAGATCAGAGTTCATGATTCTGACTTGAATGTTTTTAATTACAGCATTGGACAGGCCAAGGTCACGGTCAACATTTTCTTTCTTACATGCCTCATTGGCCAGTCTATCAGCACGGTCATGATACCTGATTCAACATGGGACGGAATCCACACAAATTCGATACGAAAGTTGTTCTCATTGGCAGTTATCACATTCCTTTTAATATCACATACAACTTTAGACATAGAGCCTGACGGGCTGTTCATTGATTTCAAAGCACTTTGAGAGTCACAGAATATCACCCCACCTCCATTTTCTTTAAGGTAGTCTGTGGCAAGTAGATTCCAGTTAGTTCAGTTTGTGTTGTGCTGGCCCAGTTGTTCAGCCTTGCTTGTTTGACACTATCATCTCTTTTCTTTATATATTACAATTGCACAGCCTGTTCTACCTGTGTTTGTCTGCACAGAACCATCAGTAAAAGCAGAACATTCACTTGATTTAATACTCTCTATGTGTCTGTTAATAGTTTCTAGTGTGACACATCTCACCACATCGGTGTTTAACATTTGCTTACTACCAACAGGAGTGTAATTAATAGGAACTGATATATCCAGCCAAGGAGGAATGGCATTAATATGTTCGTCTGGGGTGATTGGGACATTCAGTTTCAAGAGATCTGCAACACTTTTATGAAGCCACGCCCAAAGAGAGTCTTTTGTGGAAGGTTAGCGAGATGGTCAGGATTACTTAGATAGAACATCAACTCAGTTTGAGCTGTAGTTTGGGGAACCATTGTTCTTCAAAACTTTGACACAAAACATGGTATTAAGTAGAGCTATCCTCTCAGATAGGGATGGCAGTCCGAGCTCTTTCCTCATTATTACAATTTTGGTTGATTTTGGGCAACCTAGAATGATGCTTATGGCTTCATTTTGCACTACCTCAAGGCTGTTGAGTTGTTTAGGCGGAATAGTCACAAGAGGGAGAGCATGATAGTCAACTACAGAACGAATGAAGTGAAGATAGAAAGTACGAGCATAGGTGATGTTAATTCCATAGCCCTTGCCAACAAGGGTTCTGAGGGGTTTAATGCGCTGCATTAGTTTGTCACGAAGGTTACTGACAAAGTTTGCATCATTCACACAAATTCCAAGATATTTATAGGAGCTACATAGTTCCAAGGGCATGCTGTTAATGTTATAGTCAAGAGGCAGAGGGTGAGCAGGACGAGGATTGAGGATCCTCGTCTTGTCAACAGATATTATGAGACCACATTCAACAGTTCTCCGAGCAAATACATCCAGCAAGGCTTGGAGCCTGAGTTTGGTTTGTGTCATAATGCAGATATCATCAGCATAGCATATTACGGCTTCGTTTGGCTGAACTGGAATGTTAGCAATAAGCTTGTGCATCAGTATATTAAAGAGCATAGGACTTAACACTCCTCCCTGAGGCGTGCCAAGCTCAAATGATCTCATCCTGGTACTTTTAACTCCCCTAAACAGAACACTGGCATACCTGTTGGACAGATAACCCTTTATCCATGTCAGGAGGTTACCTTGGATGCCAAAATTAGCTTAGTTGCTCAAGTATAATGTCTCTATTAGCTACATCAAAGGCTGATTTAAGGTCTATGAAGGCTGTTTGTGTCTTATCTTTAGAGTGAACAAGATATTCTGCAAAGCATGTCTGTGTGCTACGCCCGGGCATGAACCCGTACAGATTAGGGGCCAGTTTGTCTTTGACTTGAAACATGAGACGGTTAGAACAACTCTTTCAAGGACTTTACATACAGGATGTGAGTGAAATTGGCCTGAAGTTTGGAGAATTAGCTTTAGGGATTGGTACTATGTTTCCATGAGTCCATGTCTTAGGCAGAATACCTGTGTGAGGCTCATTTGATACAGGTCAAGCAGTGGATGGTTAGGGATCTCATTCAACAATCTCAGGGTGTTATAGGTTATGCCATCCTCACCAGGAGGATGATTCACCTTTCATTAGTGCTGAACAAGGAAAAAGAGGTTGATGAGGTAGCAAGGAGGGAGTGAAGGGAAGGCAGGAGGAAAAGGAGAGGGAAGCAGGAGGAGGAAAAATATATATATATATATATATATATATATATATATATATATATATATATATATATATATATATATATATATATATATATATATATATATATATATATGAAGAGAGAGAGAGAGAGAGAGCACCCGAACGTAATGTAGTAATGTATGGACGTCCGGTGGTAGAATTAAGTGTGTTTACTAATTCATCTCTCCATCTGGCGGCAAACAGTCCAACTACTCACATACACTAATGGTCAGCCTCAATTTCAACTGTTTAATCCATCTCAGAGGGAATGGAATCCTATACTTGGTGAGTGTTGATGTGTGTTCCTTGTGTCTGGTTAGGTTAGGTTGTGTGATTATTTAAATGAATCTCTCTCTCTGTTATTATAATTAGAAGTGATTACTTATAAATATTAAAAAGATATATATATATATATATATATATATATATATATATATATATATATATATATATATATATATATATATATATATATATATATACAAAGAACGAAAGAAAGAAACAAGCAAACAAAAATGGAATAGATATGTACTGGCATAAAAATGTAAACAAAGGGAACAAAAAAAGCTAATAATTACCATAACAAAGATCATATTTCTAAAACATTGATGCCAGCTGTCTCCCTGGCGATTTCCTCCCCCCAGCTGGCATTACACACACACACACACACACACACACACACACACACACACACACACACACACACACATGAAATAAAATAAATCAATAAATACACACACAAACAAACACAAAATACAAAAAAATCTACAAACACACAAACGAACAAACAGACAGACAGGAAACATAAATAAATAATCAGGGTACACAAACCTCATTTACCCAGTGTACAGAAATCATTAGAACTAAGAATATCATTTATTGTCTTCACGTCACATCCAGCACAGTGGAGGTCGTCCTCCTACCTTCTCCTCCCCCCCTATCCTCTCCCTCTCCTTACCCCCTTCTTCTTCCTACCCTTCCTCTCCTCTCCCCCACCCTCCCACCCCCTACCCCCTCTCCCCTACCTCTTCCCCTCCCTCTCCCCTACCCCTACCTCTCTACACAACAACAAGTGCCTGAGCGACAGGTTACTCCCACCATGTCCACAGCAGGAAGGAAAAGGCAAGAAGAGAGCTGAGAAAACTATACCGCTTTAAAGCGCTTCCTGAGAAAATAAAACTCCTCCTGGTGACATCATTTATCACACCGATGTTAACTTCCCCAGCAATACCTCTTCATACTATGAGCACCCCTCAAATATTGAAATTACAGATGGTCCAAAATGAAGCCCTAAGATTCGTCACAGGTGAAAGATACCCCTTCACCAGAACCACAGCCGAGATACATAGAGACCTGAGAATAAAACCCATCAACCAGCAGCTGCACACCCTGACCAGCAGAATCTGGCAAAAGATAGAACGATCAGAGCAATAACTCCTTCAAAGACTCCCACCAGATAACGACAACAACCATACATGGTTCCCAAAAAGTTACCAAATCTCAAAAGGTCCATTACCACCCCCAATCTACACGGCCAGGCAATAGACAACCTCCCTAGACCAGCATCCGTCAGTGGAGTCGGCGGAATATGAAATAAGGCCCTTAAAACACCCATATATGGGACAGGGTAGGATGTCTAGTGCCTGTACCGACAGACAATAACTAACCCATGACACAACCCTAACACAATATTAGCTTAGCTAGGCAGTCCGCCCTCTCTTACCTCATCCTAAATTTCTTCAATTTCCGAACTATAACTTCCTTTCCCCACCTCTAATCTTCTTTCACCCCTCCTTTCTCCGAAAAAAAAACTGAGCTTCTACTTCCGGAGCTATCTTACACAGTCGATGAGGGGAATCAATAGGAATGGTTAGGTTAGGTTAGGTTAGGTAAAGGTTGGGTTAGGATCAATAAGACTGTAGCCACCTGGAAACATTTAGTATATGTTTAAATGTCAAGGCAACCAACCCTAACCTTATTCAGAGACATATAGATATATAGATAAATAGATAGATAGATAGATAGATAGATAGATAGATAGATAGATAGATACTTAGATAGACATAAATATTCAGTAATATTGCCATACAAGTTTTCATAGACTCAGCAGGTATATAGACAGTACAGGTATACAAACAATATACCAAGAACAGTACAGGTATACAAACAATATACCAAGAACAGTACAGGTATACAAACAATATACCAAGAACAGTACAGGTATACAAACAATATACCTAGAACAGTACAGGTATACAAACAATATACCAAGAACAGTACAGGTATACAAACAATATACCTAGAACAGTACAGGTATACAAACAATATACCGAGAACAGTACAGGTATACAAACAATATACCTAGAACAGTACAGGTATACAAACAATATACCAAGAACAGTACAGGTATACAAACAATATACCAAGAACAGTACAGGTATACAAACAATATACCAAGAACAGTACAGGTATACAAACAATATACCTAGAACAGTACAGGTATACAAACAATATACCAAGAACAGTACAGGTATACAAACAATGGCATCGACACACCAAGAGAATCAATACTATCCCCCCCCCCCTCCTCCCTTTACCTTTCACCTTCCTTATATACCTGATCTACCTTTTATTACCAGGTGTACTGTAGACCAGAGAGGTGATTGAGCTCTCAGTAAAGGTGTGTGTGGGGGTTAAGGGGCCTGATGGTGTGTATTACGTGATCCACCTGGTGACGTTCTTCGTGGGATAAACACAAACGTTATGTTCACTGTGTTGTTGAATGGTTGTTTGTGTTCTGGTGCTTATGTTTTTATGTCTAGTAATGCTTCGGGTAGGATTTAACTTCTTGATTGCGATGATTTAACCCCTGAGTACGATGATTTAACCCTGGAGTACGATGATTTAACCCTGGAGTACGATGATTTAACCCTGGAGTACGATGATTTAACCCTGGAGTACGATGACTTAACCCCAGAGTACGATGATTTAACCCCGAGTACGGTCGATTTAACCCTGAGTACGATGATTTAACCCCAGAGTACGATGATTTAACCCTGGAGTAAGATGATTTAACCCTGAGTACGATGATTTAACCCTGGAGTACGATGATTTAACCCTGGTGTACGATGATTTAACCCCGGGGTAAGATGATTAACCCCCGAGTACGATGATTTAACCCCTGATTACGATGACTTAACTCCTTTAATATGAGGATGAATCCCTGAGTACGATGACTTAACCCTTCAGAACGATAACATAATCCCTTTAACACGACAACATAATCCCTTTACCACATAACATAATCCCTTTAACACGATAACATAACCCCATACAACAATAACATAACACCTTCAGAACGATAACATAATCCCTTTAACACGATAACATAATCCCTTTAACACGATAACATAACCCCCATACAACAATAACATAACACCCCTTCAGAACGATAACATAATCCCTTTAACACGATAACATAACCCCATACAACAATAACATAACACCCCTCACAGAACGATAACATAATCCCTTTAACACGATAACATAACCCCTTCCGAACGATAACTCATTAAACTCTCGACAACAACAATACACCAATTGAGCAAGAGACTTATAAGCCAGGACTATTATACCCATCAGCCTGACAATGAGCTTCCAATAAGGTTCTCCATCAAGACATAGATCCTCTTTTGTTATGATAATCCTCTCCAGGATGACGTCATACGATAAATGCCCTTTAAGTATCACCCTTACATGTTCATTCTGGTGTTAATGACGCATTTCTATATACAAAAATAAATACAAAATATAAATTAATCATAAAATTGGATATCAATTATGTGTTACTTAATTTTAAAAAAAAGTGTTTACATGAAAAAAAAAATTGGTAAAACAGTAAATCATTTGTGTTTATGTAAGATAATTTATGCTTAGAAAATACTGTTAATGTGACCTAGTTCTTGACGCACCTACACCTCTGTATTATAACCCTGAGAATTGAGAAGAACAACCATGAAACAACATCAACCAAACAAAAAAAAACAAAAACTCGACCAGGAAACAATAAGAATTAAGTTGCCAGGATTTGGGTTGACAGGGAATTGAATTGACAGGGGAATGAGTTGATAGGGGTTCAGTTGACAGGGGTTCAGTTGACGGGTTTCAGTTGACCAGGGAGTAAAGTTGACAGGAGTTTGAGTTGACCAGGGAGTAAAGTTGACAGGGGTTCAGTTGACAGGGGTTAGAGTTGACAGGGGTTTGAGTTGACCAGGGAGTAAAGTTGACAGGAGTTTGAGTTGACCAGGGAGTAAAGTTGACAGGGGTTAGAGTTGACCAGGGAGTAAAGTTGACAGGAGTTTGAGTTGACAGGGGTTTGATTTGACAGGAGTTCAGGTGACAGAAGTTCAGTTGACGGGGGTTCAATTAACAGGGATTTGATTTGACAGGGAATTGAATTGACAGGCGAATCAGTTGCCAGTGGTTGAATTGATCGTTCCCCAATTAAATCTTAAAACACCTGGGACTCTCACCAAACAGATAAAACTTCCATTGTTATTTACTCTTAAATATCTCACAGCACATACTGACATCTTATAAAGGCAGATATTTTTACGATAGCCATAACCATAACCTAACCTAACCATAAATTAACCTAAATAAATCATAACCTAACCAAATCTAACCAATCCATAACCTAACCTAACCTAACCTAAACTAAACACCTTCCATCTAATAAAAATATGAATAAAAAATCTCCAAATCAATGTATAATAAATTCTCCACACTTGTTTTAACTATACTACGTGCATCAACAGGTAATAAGGTTCACTAATTAAACACAGCACACAGGTATAGTTACTAACACTCAAACAAACAAAAATATATTAAACTTTAGATATAGATTTTCCTTTTCCATGGAAGTTAATGGAGAAAACTATACAGGGAAGAGAAATAGAGACGATACTAAGAAACTATTTGACATACTTGATAACACCGATAAGACTTAGCTAACTACCAGTCATCCATCATAGGAGTCATAGTAGATTGTAAACATAATATCAGTGATGTAGACAATAACACGTTCCTAGATGATGGATATACAAACAACTGATAAGAATGAGAGTAAGACAGTGACTTAAAACATTATCTATACAATATTGTGTTGAGATAATATGACACAAGAGACGAAGGATTTTGACAACCCAACCCAACCCTTCCTTTAAATCATCTCATGAAAAATATCTATTGTCTAAGTATTAATATTTCTTGTAACACCTACTATATTTACAGTACAGTACCTGCTTTTATTGTACCATCAAAACCGTTTCATCGGAAATTATCATGTAAATAGATAAGAAATTACCATTGCAATAAATATATTTGCCAACTAGACATAATCCTGACAGCTCTGTCCTCTTGTTCAACCTTAATACTGCTCCCCCTTTATACTTATGTTTTTCAATTCCACTGTAATTTAGGTATATAACCGTGGTAACATTATGAGGTGTTCTTGTTACCACCATGCTATTGTACTATTACAAATGTTACTAAATGTTACATAATACTTCCTTGAGATAAATGTATAGTATATATCAGGTGCCTAAAAGAGAGCTCAGGTTCTCAAATGGCTCAGCCATGTTAATATTGTTATTATTATCCACTCTGTATCTGTGTTTTTCTGACTAAATAAACTGTTTCAATTCAATTCAAATTTAATACATTATAAATCTATACATGTTGTTGCTGTTGTTATTGTTGTTGTTTTTGTTTTTGTTGTGTTAACGTGGGGTGCTGATGGTCAACATTTGGTGCACAGGTAACGACGGTCCCTGGTGAGTGTTGGGGGGAGATAAGGTGTGTGTGTGTGTGGTGTTTGTAAATCTGTATCTTAACCCACCCATAGTAAGCTTAAGGCACTGTTTACTCTTCCTAAGTCACCAGTTGTTTATACACACGAATACAGACAAGCACGTCAAACAAAATAAAACTCACAAACTATTCATTATTTACATCTTGAATACATTACTTGTTTGTATATCTTCCTGGTTATCAAGTTGAGTGAGAATTAAGAATCTTATTGATGTTGATAATCCTGGAATAAAAATAAACAACACAACAACAACAACAACAACAACACAACAACAACAACAACAACTCCTTTTTAACACACTAACAACTCTTGGATGGAGGCACTCGGAGTAACGCAAGTGGATAAAGATCTGGATGGATGACCCTTACTTCAACCCCTCTTCATCCAGGTTAGGTTAGGTTAGGTGAGGAGTGATACAAGAGACCGAGAGGATAAACATTTAATTAATGTTTAAATACCTGTACTGTCTAGGTATATGATTAATCAAGGTGTACTTACAGATCGATATTTATTCAGTAAAATTATAATCTGATCTATCTTTCTATCTATCTGAGAGGTGGAGGAGAACAGATGGTGATGTTGTGTGCCTGGCAGGTGGTGATGATCTGATCCTTGTGTTGAATATGTATATCAACTTGTGTCCAGGTGGGGGGCCACTATCATCACCATCACTATCATCACCATACATCACCTCTACTGTCACCATCCATCACTATTACCATCACCATCAATCACCACCACAAAAACAAAACCATTAGTACTATCATCACCACCACCACCATCACTACAATCCCCAACACCACAATCGTCACCACCTCCACCAACATCATCTCCATCAACTATCAAAACAGTAAACCATCATGAAGGAAGGTGCCCCCCTCCCCCCCCTCCCTCCCTCACAACAAAGCCCCTCCCCCCTGTCATTGGGCAGCTGTGCAGCAGCTGGCGAGCGCGTGGCCAGTCTCTCTTTGTCCCTCCTACCCTTCTCTCCTCCCCTACCCTCACCCATCTTCCACTCCTCCTCCTCCCTATTCCATGCACCCCACCTCCCTTCCCACCCCCCTCTCATCTAAAACCTCCCGTCTTGTTCCTGCATCTCCTCCCTCGCCTCAAGTTGCCTGACGCTTCTCACCCCCTTCTGTTCCTTTACCCTCCCACTGCACTTTCACCTTTCTCCCATCTTCGCCTCCCTCCTTTCAGGTTAAATAACCTGTACCACCTGATTGCTGAGAGAGAAAGGAGAGAGAGAGAGAGAGAGAGAGGAGAGAGAGAGAGAGAGAGAGAGCAGAGAGAGAGAGAGAGAGAGAGAGAGAGAGAGATTGCTGTATTGTTAGGTAGTGTGATTAATAATATTGTTATTACACACACACACACACACACACACACACACACACACACACACACACACAGATAGACACAGAATAAAAAGGAAATTAGACAGACTGGTGGACAGGCATATGACAAACTGACAGACAAGAACAGGACAAAAAGACTAAAAGAGACACAGATAGACAGGCATAATACAAACAGACAAGCTTAAAACAGAGGCAGACAGACAGAGACAGACAGCCAGAGAGACATGCAGGCAAGTATAAGACAGACAGCCGTATAAACATACGCCAAAAAAGACAGACAAACAGGCATCAGATACAGACAACGAGCGATAGACAAAGAGACTGGCACAGAAAGACAGCCAGACAGACTCAGACAAAAGAACATTGTTTAGATAGTTATACACCTCTACCTTAAGAGACAATTATGTACTCTATCTTAATTAATTAATCCTCTACTCTAAAGATATTAAGGCTCCTCTAGTTGCAGCTTCATCTTAAAATAATAATAATAATAATAATAATAATAATAATAATAATAATAATAATAATAATGATAACAATAATAATAATAATAATAATAATAATAATAATAATGATGATGATGATGATAATAATAATAAAAATAATGTCATCTAAATTATAAGCGCATCTTTTCATTTCTTATTTATCTTATCGTGTTTCTTATCTCCCTTACGTTAACATTATATTTGTTATTTGTGACATTTTCTCTGTTATCTGCCTCACCTTAAGACTACCGTAGTGGACTATTACTACTGACGAGGAGAGTCACAGATAATCAATATGGTAGAGTCGTAGTTCTCCGAAGCCTAGCGGGAGAGACTGGAGGCGGACAGGTCTAATTATCTTACCTAAATTACTTAAAGTGATCACTAACTCTATTACTACCTAACCTAACCTAATCCAACCCTAACCTAACCTAATTTAACCTAACCTAACCTAACACCCCCCCTCCCCCAAGGATTCGTTAGGGGGTTTAATCTTCAAGTACTCCAAACGTTTTAACTCGAAGGTCAAATTTTACCTGAGTCGTGTGTGTGTGTGTGTGTGTGTGTGTGTGTGTGTGTGTGTGTGTGTGTAGAAAAAAATAAAGATAGGAAAGAGAAAGAGAGTCAGCCAATCACTCAGTCCACTCAGTCAGTCAGGCAATCAGTCACTCACAGTCAGGCAACCACTCACTCAGTCAGGCAATCAGTCACTCACTTATAGCCAGTACAAAAAAAAATAAAGTGTTCATAACGCTTAGTAACGCAGCTCCGAAAAAAAAGGGTAAATTCACCAGTTAGTTTTGTTTCAGTTTTTCACCCGAGGTAAAAATATTTCTCTCGTCTTTTTGTGGTATTGGGTAAAACACAAGTACTCTCTCTCTCTCTCTCTCTCTCTCTCTCTCTCTCTCTCTCTCTCTCTCCCTCTCACGCAAATAATCACTTTTGGAATAATTAATGATATTCTTTTTAATTAACTTTCTGATTGATACAGAGAGAGAGAAAGAGAGAGAGAGAGAGAGAGAAATTATGGTTTAACCTTTTGAGGACGATGGGTTAAACTTTTGAGGTGAATATTTAACCCTTTAATGACGAGTCTGACCCTTAAAGGACGATACTTTAAAAAAAAATTTAAACCATTGAGGACGATAACTTGACTTCTTCAGGACGATAGCTTAAATCTCTGAGGACGAGTTTAATCCTTTGAAGACGACACTTAAATCCCACGACGATAATAGTTTAACAATTCTGAGGATGATAATTTAAGCCTAGGGACGACAATCAAACCCTCCGAGGACTCTAACTTAACTCTTTTGAGAACGAGTTAAACCCTTTGAGAATGAGTTAAACCCCATTTGAAAACGACACCTTAACCGCTTCACGATGAAAGCTTAACTCTTGGAGGACGATAGCTTAACCCGTTAAAGACGATTACTTAACCCTTTGTTGACGATTATTTAACCTTTTGAGACGATTACTTAAAGGAATCGTCTTGGGAAGGCGTAAGTGTGACCCTCTGAGAATACCGACCCAAGATGGTAGTAATTTCTCGCCTCTTAATATAATTTTTAAGTAACGGTACTGTTGTTGGTGAATTAAGTAACGGTACTGTTGTTGGTGATTTAAGTAACGGTACTGTTGTTGGTGATTTAAGTAACGGTACTGTTGTTTTGGTGATTTAAGTAACGGCACTGTTGTTTTGGTGATTTAAGTAACGGTACTGTTGTTGGTGATTTAAGTAACGGTACTGTTGTTGGTGATTTAAGTAACGGTACTGTTGTTGGTGATTTAAGTAACGGTACTGTTGTTTTGGTGATTTAAGTAACGGCACTGTTGTTTTGGTGATTTAAGTAACGGTACTGTTGTTGGTGATTTAAGTAACGGTACTGTTGTTGGTGATTTAAGTAACGGCACTGTTGTTTTGGTGATTTAAGTAACGGTACTGTTGTTAGTGATAATACTGTTATTGATTTTACCTTTGTTTCTTGTTACTGATAATTACCGCTCATGTTCGTGATTTTACCGTTAACGTCGTCAGAGCTCTTACCGTTGATAGATTTACTGGTATTCGTGGTACCGTTAATGACCTGCCCTGGCTTCTCGTAGATTTTTCTAACAGATGGCAATGTACTGAGAATAAATCTATCTATATGTCTATCCAAAGGAGCGATCTATCTATCTATCTATCTATCTACCCAAGGGATCTATCTGTCTATCTATCTATCTATCTATCTCAGGGAGTGAAAAGAAACGAGACCAAACTTACCGGAAAAAAATTACCACGAAAAAAAAATTCCCTTCATCAACTTGGGTAAAAAAGAAAGAAAAAAACAACTCATGTGAGACGTGAGGGGAAATTGCTTGTTTGTTTATATTTTTAAATTCATCAACTACAAGAAAAAAATACAACTTACTGATTTGCATACGATACACTCGTGAGAAAATTGCAACGTTGGTTCTTCCATTCGAAAAAAATACCTGATTATTTTCGTCTGTAGTTCATCAGTTATAATAAAAATCGATTTCTTGGATAATAACAAAATTGTATTGTATAAAATAATTTAATTCATCAAATGTTAAAAAAAAAAAGAGTTACAGCATTTGAATATTTTCGTATGCCGGCCCTTGTGTATGGCGGTGTGAGTCCAGCGCCTAACTAAGACTCCATCACTGTGTATTTCTCTACACACACAAATGAGGTAAAGTTTTCAGTGTTTACCTTTAATTCAAAATTCTGACAGTGAGGTCTCTTGTGTCTGTGTGTTTGTGTGTTTATCGACAATTTGTGTCAGTATGTATGTGTTGTATATGATGTGTGTGTGTGTGTGTGTGTGTGTGTTTCTTCATCGACGTCTGACCCAAGTTCTTGTGACTGTCCAGTATTTCTGTATATACTGATGCAAGTATAGTATGTGTGTGTGTGTGTGTGTATGTGTAATCATTCTTGCATATGATAATAATAATAATAGTAGCATTACTACTAATGATGATAATAATAATAATAATAATAATAATAATAATAATAATAATAATAATAATAATAATAGAAATAATAAAAACCTAAATAATCAAAATCAAGGTTACCAGTTATCACAGGTTGAAAATAAACAAAAGACACACAGGGTACAATACAGCACATAACATGTAATAAAACGGGGAGGGGTGACACACTCACACACATGACGAAGCACCAACACTGGATGGAGGACAGATCGGTATCATAAAGGAGGGAAAGAAGAATTAGTGAAGGTTCTTGAGAAACTGTTCTCAAAATGAAGTAAAGAGAAAATATACAAGAATGTTGGAACAGTGTTATCGTCATGCTCCAATTTAACAGGAAACAAATAAGACTTTTAAAATAACAAATTACTTGGCTCTCTATTATATATCTAATCCTAAGATATATTTATCAATCGATTCGAAATCAGTGTCAATTTTAATCAGGTGAGAGAACAGACCGTGTTTAGAAGTAGATAGAATATCATAGACTAGTTGAAAGTTGGCCAAGACGCATACCAGAGATGCAGTACATATGGATGACCGCTTTGTTTACAGTTAGTTCATCGACCGTCGGAAGGAATTTGACTTAATAACTACAGTGTCTTATAAATAGCGTGGGGGGGAGGATAAGGTCACTGGAGAGGTACACTGAATTGATTACACATACCCAGGACCACTGCTTCTATACTCAGGTTAAACAGAGTGAAAAAATTAAGGTTCAAGGAATACCCCAAGGCGACACCTTTTCGCCGCAGCCACTGAAGACGGTGTTGGAAGACGTTTTCAAACCAGACATGGGAAGGTGTATACAAGTTTAAACACCAGTGACGCCTATACTTACGTCACTGTTAAGAACGTTAGTACAAAGGCAGAATAATATAAGTAAAATTGTAGGATTAAAAATGAACTTGACCATAACAAATACTCAACAGGTTGACAAATTCCCATCCAGTGGAGGTAAACGGTTTAACACGAGGGAGTCATGGAATATACATATTTAGACCAACTGGTGATGGCAAATGAAATTCCATCATATTAAATCGAGTGAAAATTGGCTGGAGTGTGTTTGGAAAGTTAAGTCATACATTTAATAGTAACACAAAACATTGGACAAAAAGGAAACACACGCGACCAATGTTTACCGGCAGTGTTGTCATATGAGTGTGGCACCTGACTATTAAACACACGAATGATATACGTAAACTGCCAACTACTCCAAGAAGTATGGACAGATGTAAGAGAAACATTGGACACTCTCACAGCATATAGTCAAGGACCTGGAGCAGCAGAGTGCGGGACGTGCTGTAATAAGACAACACCAACAGAGGATCACACAATGCTAAAGTGAATTACATAAGACAAACAAAGGCTCAGAGAACTGGGGTGGACAGGTAAATTTAAGTTTAGAGGTGTTCCTCCAGCAGGAAAAGTCTAAATTAGGAGACCGTGCATGTTTACACAAGTGTTTATCCTCAAGTGAACTGATTTTATATATCGCGATATAATGCAATAAGAATAACATTAATACGAAAAGTGTGTACAGTATAAATTATTATGACGTTATGGCGACTACCAAGTTCTCTGGTGGTATAACACCTACACCTCTCTCTCTTTTAGTCTACTATAAATAACTTATCACATGTTGATTGTAAATGAAGACTATTGTAACCGCCAATCAGACGGTTAGAGGGTGAATAATACTTCTCACGTCGTACACGAACATTATAATTCGGTCAAACCTGTTGAATACAATTCATTTAGTTTTTCAAATAAGTCATACATAGGCACTCTTACATAAATGTTTAATCCAATATATATTTACATAACACAAAAACAATGACACAGTCTGCCTGTGTACACAGTAAGTACTAGTTAAACTTACGTGTTGAAAGTCTAGAGAGAAGCCAGGGTAGGTGTTGACTCTAAGATATAGGTAGCTATACTGAATGCCCACCCTATAGTCTGGCCCCTTGGCTGGTCAGCTATGGCTGAGTCAGGTGATTATGATTATACATAAACAAACTCCCTTCACACCCTCCAACCTCCTTCTGGGCCTCTCATCTTCAACCATCTCAACACTCTACATTGTGAGTTACAGCCTAACATAACATTTGTTTATATGTCATCATAATTATGTACCGCTTGCGGTAACACCCACTCCGTTGAGCGTTCACGCTCAAAACCAGATCAGGCCTTTGATACTTAAGTTTGTCACGTTCATGCGACTATGCTGCCCTCAGGCTGGTGGTATTTAACTTTGTCATGTCCTTGTGACTAAGCTGCCCTCAGGCTGGTGGTATTTAACTTTGTCACGTCCTTGTGACTAAGCTGCCCTCAGGCTGTGGTATTTAACTTTAATTTTGTCACGTTCTCGTGACTAAGCTGCCCTCAGGCTGGTGGTATTTAACTTTGTCACGTTCTCGTGACTATGCTGCCCTCAGGCTGGTGGTATTTAACTTTGTCACGTTCTCGTGACTAAGCTGCCCTCAGGCTGGTGGTATTTAACTTTAATTTTGTCACGTTCTCGTGACTAAGCTGCCCTCAGGCTGGTGGTATTTAACTTTGTCACGTTCTCGTGACTAAGCTGCCCTCAGGCTGGTGGTATTTAACTTTGTCACATTCTTGTGACTAAGCTGCCCTCAGGCTTGTGGTACTTATCAGTTCCTTAGGACATCTCGGTCCTTTGACGTTCGGACATCACCATCTTCATGTGTGGATACCCAATTCATTCTCCTGGCCGACTCCGTCAACCCTTTCCATTGCTCCCTCCAACAAGCATAATTTTGTCACAGGTCGCAACATTGTGGACGTCGTCGTCTTAACCACTGCCTGTCGGACAAGTCCATCCTCTCCAGCCTTGACTTCCATCACTCGACCAAGGTGCCATTTGTTGCGTGGACTATTTGCTTCTGCTATAATGATTAGGTCACCAGGGCGAAAGTTGCTCCGTGGTCTGAAATGCACTTGTCGAGTTCTGAGTTGAGGGAGGTACTCCGTCAGCCAGCGCTTCCAAAATTGATCTGCAAGGTACTGGACATGCTTCCACCTTCTGTGGTATGATTCGCCTATTGACCTTCCACCTAAGGGAAGATTACCCCTTTGACTAAAGTGCAAAAGATCAGCAGGAGTGAGAGCCTTTAGTTCATTTGGAGTGTTTGGAACCGGGGTGATTGGCCTCTCGTTAACTATGGCTTCCACTTCACAGAACAGTGTTTGCAGACGTTCATCGTCTAAAACTTGTGAGCCCACAATCGCCTGCAGAACCTTCTTTACTGTGCGAATCTGCCTTTCCCATACTCCCCCCATGTATGGGGCAGCTGGTGGATTGAAGGCCCAGTCAATATCTGCTTTCAGTAAGGCACCTCTGAGTCTGTCATCTTGCTCCCAACTTTTCACTGCCAGTTTGAGCTTTTTGGCTGCCCGTACCATGTTTGTCCCATTATCCGACCTAATACGCTCTGGTGTACCTCTGCGTCGTGAGAACCTTGTTATTGCGTTGAGGAAGGCATCTGCGTCTAATGAGGCCAAGACTTCTAGATGAACAGCCCTAATAGTTAGACAGGTAAACAGACATCCCCAGCGCTTAACCTGTTTCCTCCCTACCTTGATAATGAATGGACCAAAACAGTCCGTTCCAATGTAAGCAAATGGAGCCTTTCCAGGAGTGACACGATCTATTGGTAAGTCAGCTTGCCTTTGATGCCGACTTCTCCAGTTGTTCCGTCGGCACACTACACAGCGTCGTATGATTCTATCAAGCAAGCGTCTGCCCTGGGGAATCCAATACCTTTGCCTCACACACGCCATCGTGTGTTCTCGTCCGGCATGTCCGGCTCTCTCTTCGTGCATCTCCCGCACTATGATTTCGGTGATGTGGTGGTCTCTAGGCGGCAAGATTGGCTCCTCACCACTTAGCCCAAGAAGGGTTCCTTTAATTCTTCCCTTTGATCTGAGCAACGTTCGCTCGTCCAAGTATGGTTCCAGTTTATATAGCTTATTGTCCTTCGGCAGCTCACCCTTTATGACAGTTTGGATTTCTTTCTCATAAGCCTCTTTCTGCACCAATTTTATAATTGTCTGCTCAGTCGACTGTAGTTCCTCAGTGCTTAGCCTCTTCAGTTTGAGGCGCAGGTCTGCGGTCCTTGTACTGGACCCAAGCCACCAAATGAACCTTTTAATCCATGCCACCTCTTTCACCAAGCGGTACCATGATGAGTACCTGAGCCACAGTTTGGCGAGGGACCACTTTGACTGCTCGCTCACTGCCAGAGCAACTACAGATCTCTGGTGTACTTCTCGTCTCACCTCCAGTAAGTCGTTCAGAACCGCTGGCAGTTCCTTTCCCTTTGGCCACCGTTCTTCAACACTGAGTAGAAAGTCAGGACCTCGTATCCACCGAGATCCTGCAACCAGGTCCAGGACAGGTAATCCCCTAGTTGCATCATCTGCTGGGTTCAACGGTGTGTCTCCACTGGTCAGTTCTTTACAGCTCTTGTATGACTGCTATCCTGTTGGCTACAAACGTTTGAAATCGTCTGCTCGAATTGGCGATGTACTACAAGACTAGCATGCTATCCGTCCAAAAATAAGATTCATGTTTGGTCATGGTCATTTCTCGGCGAATCGTTCGATCAGCGTTCACTGCCAGGACAGCTGCACAAAGTCTCAGCCTTGGTATTGTCAGTTGCTGGAGTGGGGCCAGCTTGGCCCGTCCGTACACGAAAGAGCACTGGATACTTCCGCCAGAGTCTACCATTCTCAGATAGGTCACCGCACCGTAAGCAGCCTGCGATGCATCGCAGAAGGTGTGCAACTGTGCTGAGATGATTTCTTTAGCACATGCTGTTTTTAGGCATCTGGGTACCCTTAATTTCCCTAGGTGGGCCAGTTCTCCTAGCCAGATGCTCCAGGTCGTGTGATTAACAGCCGACAAAGGTTCGTCCCACTCTAATCAACGCCTGCATTCACACTGAAATAATATTTTAGCCCTGATGATGAATGGGGCCACGAACCCCAGTGGGTCATAAATAGAATTGACCAGGCTTAGTACTCCTCTCCTGGTCGCTGGCCTTGAGTTTGGTTGCACCTTGATGGTGAGCTGATCACCTTCCAGGAGCCACCTAACCCCCAGGGCTCGCTCCATTGGCAATTTGTCTTGCCTCAGATCAATTTCCTTCAGTGCATTTTGCCTCTCCTCCGGTGGGATGGTAGCCAACACTCCTTTGTGATTACTGGCCCACTTAGTTAACCGAAATCCTCCACACGCCAACAGTCTTCGAAGCTGACACGCTAACATTGATGCTTCATTTGATGAGTCCAGCAACATGAGCAGGTCGTTAACGTAGAAGTTGACTTCCGCTTGCGCCACCATGTCGGGAAACTCGGATCTGTGGTCTTGGAATGTGCGCCGGAGAGCGTAAGTTGCACATGAAGGGCTCCACACCCCACCAAAGATGTGCACCTTCATCCTGTAGGTTACTGGCTCTCTACTCAGGTCCCCATTCTCCCACCAGAGGAATCTTAACTCATCTCGATGTTCTGGCGCTACATGGATTTGATGGTACATAGCCTCCACATCTGCCATGATGGCTGTAGTTCCTTGGCGAAACCTAAACAGGACTCCAAGTAATTTGTTGTTGAAGTCTGGACCTTGTAGTACCTGGTCGTTCAGCGATGTCCTTTTGTGTTTGGCTGCACAGTCAAAAACTATGCGTACTTTGTTTGGCTTATTTGGGTTCAACACCGGGTGATGAGGCAGATACCAGACCAGTCCAGTATCTGACTCCAACTGGCACTTAGGCACTGATTCAGCTTATCCTTCAGCAAGCAGTTTATTTATTTCCTCTACGTATCCTTGTCGCGACCGTGCGTCCTTGGATCGTCTCCTTCAAAGCCCATCTAGTCGACACTCCGCCACGGCCTTGTTGTTTGGGAGTTCTGTGTTCTCATTACGGAACGGTATGGGAAATTGGTAATGACCATTAGTTTTGATGCCTGTCTCTGACCATAGCCTCAACACTCTTTTGTCCTCAAGTGAATGAGCTGCTGACTGCAAGGCTCCTGTGTCCCCACTTTCCAGCTCCCCCAAAAAAGCTTAACTTGTCTTTCCAGACGGGTTTCAGGACTCACGACAGTTTCGGTCATCAGGCATCCTGACATGCAAACTCCTTGTGCGTCTTGGTGCCCCACCGGTCCATTTACTGTTCAACCTAGTCGCGTTTTTATGGCGAATGGCATTCCATCCCTTCCTGCTCTGACCTCCAAGGGTACCAGGGTCTGTGGCACATCTTGTCCTATCAGAATTTCTATGCTGTTGCTCTGCAATTCTGGTAATTCCACTCCTCGCAGATGGGTCCACCTTGAGATATCACTTGTGTTCGCTACGGAGTTGTGCAGCGTTGTGGGGAAATTTTGTATAATGAGTACTTTCGGGATAAGCATGGTTCTGCCTCGTTTCTTGCCTGCGCCAACCACTTCTAGATCTACCTCCGCTGACTCGAGTATCATCTCTTGGGCAAGTGTACCCATGGTTACCAGGGTAGGTGTCCCTTTCACCCTTAGTTTCTGTGCCAGATCCTTGGTGCAATACGACCTGTCGCTGCCTGAGTCCAAGAGAGCTAAAGTTCTGATGTGATTTCGTGTGTGAGTCCTTTCCCCGAATCTTCACACTCACTAGTGGCAGTACAATCTTGGCATTTTTCGTCGAGAGTCAGATGTCGCTTTCGCAGCTGTATGGGTTTTCATGGGCGTCCTTTGTCCCTGTAGCATAGACATGGCCTATTTTTCCGGCCATGTTCGAATTGTCGTTGGCTTTCTGGGCCATGCCACCATCAGAGGTGCCTGCCACTGACTCCTGTTTCACGAGACCTTGAAAATTTCGCTTTACGCCACCCTTGCGTGTGTTTGACATACTTGCAGTAAGTGCCTCCCTTCGTTCTTGATGCAACAGTCTAGAATGCTTCTCTTTGCACCCATCAGTGCAACACCTGAATCGTGACCAACACTCAGCAACAAGGTGGCCCCTCTCAGACACAAGAAACAGCAACGTAATCTTTTTACCCTCTCTAACCTCTCCCTCACTGACATGCTCCAGAATTCGTCCCACCCTGCTCATCCATGTGCTCTGGAGCACACTGGGCACGAGCCTTTTCCAGAGCTTGTTTCTCCTCTATTGCCTTTCGCTTCACTGATAGTCACTAGGCCCACGGCACGTTTGCTTGACGATGATCCTTCTGGTCTTTTCTTACTTCCTTCTTGACTGTCCTCGCTTGATAGCAGAGCCATGTCATCCATCGTCACCGCTTTCTCCTCCAAATATAGCGCTAACCGCTTCACCAGCCCTGTTCTGTGTCCTGTCGACTTCTGATAATTTCGTACATCATCCACACAGCGTTCCCTCAATTTGGGGGGAAGCTTAGTCACCAGCGTTCTGAAGGTCTGCCTTGATTCAAGTTCAGACATCAAGTTCAGATTCTCCAGATGGCTTACTGCACCCCATAGCTGAGATGTCAGTTTTCGCAGCCCTTCGTCGTCGAACGCCCCCACTGAGCGAGCGTCTATGAGCCTTTTCACCAGCTGGTCCGCATATGCATACTTATCTCCAAACCTTGCCTCCAGGATCTTGATTGCCTTGCTGAAGGCTCTGTCTGGCTCTAGATAGTCGCATCCCATGATTGCTTGATGTAACTCTTCTCCTTCACAAGCATCCATGAGCAGTTGGTACTTGTACTTCTCTGGCACGGCCGCATTTGTCATGTATCGACGGAAGGCATGCATAAAGGTCCAAAACTCCGCCCGCCCTTGTCCTTTAAACTTGGGAAGGGTGACTTGCGGCATGAGCATCGTAGCCACAAGCTCTCTTATTTCTTCACCCTTCTCTGATTCTCCCTGTGGATGCATAATTGTGACTTGAAGCGCTTTGTTTGCAAGCATTGGCGGTAAAGACGATCCCATTTTCTCGACATTGACCGATGTCTGTTGCTGGGTTTCTTCCCGTATTATGAGCAGTAATAATTGACTGAAGTGATATTGCTTTGTAAATAACCCAAATATCAATGTAAAGTCTGTAATGATATCAGGTGCGAGTGTATGACGAGGCACACGAACGAGCCCTGATCCAAGAGTGGTGGAAACGAACGCAATTCAGATTACCTGAATAAGTAAGATGTCGGAGATTGGGTATATTGATGACATGGAAGGAGAGTCGGACCTAGATAGAAGCAAACAATTTGACCTAATGACAATGGATCCGCCCGCCGAGGTACAATCAGAGAGTGGTGAAACAGGGTATATATATATAATAAAAATCACTGTAGGTGTGCGTGATCCATTTATAGTATTTGCTGAAGATGTGAATTACACGTAAGCGCTTGGGAACTTCGTGTTTTCTTGTTTCCTATGTGGTTATCAGCACACACACACACACACACATATATATATATATATATATATATATATATATATATATATATATATATATATATATATATATATATATATATATATATATATATATATATGCTGTATATGCTTGTTTGTATATAATGCACAGATGTACAGTGTATACACGGTATATATCTACACACACACACACACACGCGCGCGCGCGCACACACACACACACACGCGCGCGCGCACACACACCCACACACGCACACGCACACGCACACACACACACACACACACACACACACACACGGACGCGCCTCTTTTTTCGGTGAGAATTTCGGGTTAAAAATTACTGTAGAAACTATAAATAGTAATTTTATGATTCATTCACACAACTTAATTTTCGCCAATTTAGAAAGCAATTTTCAGGGGACACAACAGCTTACTGAGTTTTACTTCACCGTCTGTGTACATCCCCCCCCCTGCCACCCACACTCCTTGCCGTCCCCACTGCAGTCCGCCCTACCACCCCTTCCCACTCGTCTGTAGCCCTCCTTGCTGTTCCCCTGCCACCCCTGACCATCCACACTTCCTACCGGCCTCCTGACACCCAACTTGCCGCCCCCTGACACCCACCTCCCTTTTTCTTTTCTTTTCTTTTTTTTCGGAGAAAGGAGGGGTGAAAGAAGATTAGAGGTGGGGGAAGGAAGTTATAGTTCGGAAATTGAAGAAGTTTAGGAGGAGGTAAGAGAGGGCGGGCTGACCGCCTAGCTAAGCTAATAATGTGTTAGGGTTGTGTCATGGGTTAGTTATTGTCTGTCGGTACAGGCACTAGACCCTGCCACCCTCTCTATCGCCCACCCCACCACCCCCTGTCACCTCTCCTGCCGCCAACCCCACCAACCACTTAGTGCCGCCCACCCTAACTCCATGACTGGCCATTTTCCCTGCCACCCACAATCATAACTGCTCGCCCACCTTGCCACCCACCATCACCATGACTGGCCGCTCTACTTGCCACCCACCATCACCATGACATGTTACTTTTCTCTGCCACCCACCACCATTATTGGTTGCCCACCTTGTCACCCACCACCACCATCACTGGCCGCCCACCTTGTCACCCACCACCATCATCACTGGCCGCCCTCCTTGCCACGCACCACCACCACCACTGGCCTCCCTCCTTGACACCAACCACCATTGGCCGCCCACCTTGCCGCCCACT